>NC_048894.1:106697909-106931743 GCF_011077185.1 Oxyura jamaicensis
TCTCAAGAAACAAATATATTTGATGTTTCTTTTGGTTTCCTAGTATTTTTCTGATTAACCTGTAGCATGAAAGTTGTGAACTTGATTTTGCATTTGCAACCAGAATGACTCATATCTAAAGATTTTTCATTCAATCCTCGTCTAAGACAGTATCATGACATCACTGCATATGATTTGTATTCATTGCAGTTTACTATTATAAAATAAAAATTAAAAAAAAGCTATTACAATTGCAGAAAACTTGGTAAACCAGAATTTCACCAAATGACATCAGCATGACTTGCTGATTTTTTTTTTTTTTTTTTTTTTTTCACTACTACACTAATAAATATTAGTGTAATAACAATTAGACTTGTTTTTGGCATTCTGGAAATGCATTTTTTTGGCATTTTTTGGCATTCTGGAAATGCATTTTTTCAGGTTTAAGTTCCTGAATACAAGATGAAGGATACTAGTCAAACCATGAAACTGGTGTTTAAAGGCCTGACTAGAACATGCATACTGTTTACTGAAGTCAAAGAGGAGTCTTTCTGCACAGAATTACCATTGTGCAGTGTCTTACCTGAATCCAAGTCTCAATAACGATGGTATGCTAAGGTTGGCCAAACCAACAAAAATTATTCAATAACTCATGTGATTTACCAAATCTGATTGCAACAATAAAACTTCCTTTCCTTCCTTGAAACTTCCTTTCACTTCCTTTCTATAGAATACCACTCTCCACATTTAAGTCCCAATAACACAATTTTCTTTTTATCTGGGAAGTAGATCAAGCATAATTCTCAGAAAAAGTGTTCTGTAGCAATTTCTCCATTAGATCTGAACAGCAGTCAATATACTCTAGTGCCACATCTGCAACAGAGTTCAAAGAAAGGGAAGTCAAAATAATCCAAGTCAGATGACTGCTATCACGTAACCTTCAATAGAAGGGCTGATCTACCTCAAGGTACCCCATCTATGCAAGTTGTTATGTCTTCTACCTCGTTTGGTCACTACCAAAATTAAACCCTCCTTCTCTAAAGTTACATTTCTTCCCCAGTACTTTCATTTTGAAAGCAAAAAAAGAGCTGACAAATTTCAACTCTGAAACCTACTAAATACCCCTTGGAATCTCAAGAAGATTCAAGTTAGAGCACAGATATTCTCATAGATAAAGGATTTGGAATGTAAAGTATTGAATTGGTGTCATATCTGTTTTCAAACCAATTCATAGATGTGTCACTGAATACAGAGAGATGAACTGAAGTGCTATAATTGGCAAATTTAATCTGCAATACTGAAGTGGAAGCTATTAAAACAGTAATCAACAGCTGAAGGAATGATTTAAAAATGACAAGGAGGATGGTATTTGTTGCTTGGTGCTGTTGTAGATGATGCATATATCTTCATAAGTTGCTCAGCACCGCAAACAAGTGTGCTCTCTTTGCAACAAAGCTGACAGATACACTCTGCAGTTACAGGTCTCTCTCTGATTCAAAAAGGAAAGTATGAGAACTTCTGTTGTGCACTTATCCATACCTGGATCACTGCCATTCTTATTAATGGTATACAAGTGTATCAAGAAGGTTGAAAGAGCTTTCTTCGGAAATAAATCATGTTATAAGATATAGGACAAAATATCACAAGTAATACATCAATACACATCCCACATCCTATAAAAAAAAAAAAAAAAATCAAACCAAACATACATTATGCAAAACAGCATTTTTTTTCCTGAAGAACTGAAATATTAACAGATTTTTTATTACTATTATTATTATTATTTTATTTTTAACAATACATTTAAAAGCTGATTCTCTGAAGTTTAATGTTCATTGCAGGGCCCTCAAGTTCTCCTTATCCAACATAACACCTGTACAACCTGTATTTATCAAAATCCCAGTTATTTTGATGCTATAAAGTATTCCTTTTCACTCTATTTTATCCATTCTATTATTATTTTAAGTTAGTCATAGTCTTGTATATGGATTCACAATACCCTGAACTTGTAATCTGCATATTTCGAAAAACCACACTGAAGATTTTGCATACAAAACCATGTAGGTAGTGGTAGTACTATGGTAGCCTACTGAAATAAAACAGTGCAGTTTCCTCATTTTTTTTCAGTCTCAGGTTAGGAAGATCTCTGGACTCAGGTGAAATTTGTATCCGATCTTCAGCAGAGGGGACAAATTTCAGTAACCAAGGATAATTAATAATTTTGCTATAAGCCTTAAATAATTTTGATATAAGTTTTTTCTTAGTGGCTTATATTTTCACAATTTGCAAATAAGTTACACAGTATAATTCAACATGAATCATTTTATTTGAGTACCAATAGCCCCACTTGAGGAGGTGAGAAGTTCTAATCTTTCTAGCAAAACAATTACTAATTCATCCTCTCTTTCTTTAACTATCCAGAGAGTTATATAGAACAGAACTGGTTGGTGTGTGTATATATTGATAAGATACATATTTATGTTTGCCTTTTTTTTTTCCCCCCTAATGCCTAAAACAATAGAACTTTTGGTTGGACTTAGCACATGCTGCAGCAACCTCTGCATTAAATGGCAGCACAACAGGAACATTAGTAGTCTGTTTTGGTAGAAATACATGAATGAAACAAACCCCAATTCACAGTACAGGCATATGAGGGAAGAAATCTAGCTACGTCAGGGAAGAATGTTGTTGAAGCAGGAAGTGCTTTAATACCAGATGCAAGTAATCTCCATCATCAGAGCTCACTACTGTGAGACTAAAAAATGGATAAGAAATGGAATTCAGTCAGGGCTGAGTCAGATTGGTAGGAAATTTTTTTACATATTTCATTTTAATTTTATTTTGCATGGCCAAAGGATTGCTCTTGGTAGGTTAGATACTTTTTATTATTATTATTATTATTATTTTGTAGAGATAATGATATATGTGATATATGTGTGTTTCTGATCAAAACAAATTTCACTTAAAAAGGTAAAGAAAAATTGTTTCCTTATACAAAATCAATACTTCACAGTCTATTTTTCAAAATATTTTTTTCAGCATTTGTTAGGTAGTTCTGAGAAAGAATATCTTCCTTTTTAAGCTCCATGGAATGTCATGAATGTCCAACATGAACAGAGGATGGATTAGAAGAAAGTGTTTTTGCTACTGAACAGGTAATATGGAACTTTATAATGTTAATTTCACTCTCAGAATAAACCATAGTTTAAGAGAAGTATGTTTTTACCCAGATTATTATCTCATCAGAAAGCCAAGAGGCCAGACTTTAAAAAGTCTGGAAGGCACATGAAAGTCCAGTAGGATAAGAAGTTCAGAGTTAGCAAAAAGAGAAGTGTTTATGTTCCACCAGATTTCAGCTGAGATCACTGTTAGAGAGCTGTTCTATTTGAATGCCTAAAAAAAATCTTGTCATCTCTCCTCCACACTTTCTTTGTAGCTTAATAAAGAAATAAATTACTAGATTACATATCTCATTATATGTTACCTTTCTAGAAATAGAAGAAAGTTCTTCTTTCCCAAGGAAAAGGGGAGAGAACCTTAATCTTTCTTACTATTGCTATACTACCTTGCCTGGCTGTATAGATTTGCAAAAATTGTTGTAGTTCAGATGATCTATTCTCAACAAATATTAACAAGTAACTATAATCTCATTCCTAGTGATACTTCAGAAGAATGTTAAAACATTGACATGGAAAATCTTGAATGACTTTACTTTCTCTTCATATGTAGCACAATATCAGATGTTTAAAGTGCTTTTTGCTGACCATCCCTCTCAGGAACAGTACAATCACTACTTCAACTGCCACAATTTCCAGTACCATCTCCTTCTCTCTCTCTTTCAAACTGAAGAGTGAATCTGTTTTGCCTTTTAAATCAAAAATGGCTATTGACAGAGCACTATCCTGTATTGTTATCTGACAAAAGCTGGATGATCAGGTTTTTCAATTTCTAGAGAAGATACAGCTGAAGAGTCATAAAGTGCATATCCAAGTGGAACAGTAATTGCCCAAAGCAAGGTAGAGAGCTGTTTTGAGTACTGCAACTGCCAGTGCATGCCATTTGCTCTCACATTCCTTGTCTCACAAACACACAAATAAATCTGAATCTATTACATAGAGTATCCCTTACATTGTTTTACCAGATTATAGACACTTTTGTTTAGATGTCAATTATTGGTGCAGATAAAGTGAAACAGCAATAGAAAGATAACTGGGTTAAAATAGACTTTTGGTAGAAAGTGTGGAAATAAGTATGGAACATGACACTAGGAATTCATTCAAGTAATCAAAGAAAAAACGAAACAACAACAACAACAACAACAACAACAAACACCAACAGTTTAGCTCAGGAGATTAAGGGCCTTGCTTACAGTTTCATTAATCAACAGAAAATAATCTCTGTTTAGGGTAAGCTAGTGCAGTCAGAAGTGTTTAAGCACCAAACTTCTAAAACTTGAGGGAAACTTGTTATTGTTTTTGTCTAGATTGCAATCAGACTGGTTTGCTACACACTGCAGTGCAACTTATGCATTTTTGAGCTTCTTTGGATGCAACTAGATGTTTGGTCATGGTAACACATGATATACTCTCCTCTGAGTTCCATGTTGATAAAATTTATTTATGCTAGGACTTAAGGACATGAGCATAGGTTTGCAGTTGGACAAGTTGCTATAGCAAATTTAGACCTATAATTTTCAGAGGAAGGTACCCTGAATAATACTAAACACTTCAAAAATCCCAGTGCTAGCAGACAATATCCTCCTCCAAAGAACCCAGCAGGACAATTAAAAAATCTTTGCTTTGGCTCATGGAATAAAGCATTTTCTTTCTTTCTTTATTTTTAAACAGACTCAGATGGTTAAGGAATGGGAGATTTTTTATTTTTTTTTTTTTTTTCATCAAAGTTGTGGGTTCTTTGGGATATACCACATGCACTCCATGCCGTCTCACAAGGATCCTTCTATGTATGTCTGCATGTTGTAGTGATCAGCAATGTAAGCAGCTGACCAAACACTAACTTCCTCGGAAAACAAACCACCAGTAAGTATGACTTGGGGAAGACATGGGGACAGATAATTTAGTAAGCCTACGTTGTTTGTACATCAGAAATTCTATTTCCAAGAAGAACATTGTAAGTCTGTCTTGCAGAGGAGTGGGAAGCTGCCTGTGTGAAGTGCTCAATCATATGCAAACATTTGCAGTTCTTACTGCAAGTCCAGACCAATGAAAAACAGACTTTTTATTCTCTCTCTTTTTTTTTTTTTTTTTTTTTTTTTTTTTCCAACTCCCCCCAGTTAAGCAATGTACTACAGGAATTGTAGAATGTCTTGGGTTGGACCTTTAAGATCACCTACTTCTAGCCTCCCTGCCATGTGCAGGGATGTCACCCACTAGTCCAGGTTGCCCAAAGCCCCATGAAGCCTGGCCTTGAACACCTCCAGGGAAGGGGCATCCACAGCTTTTCTGGGTAACCTGTTCCAGTGCCTTACCACCCTCATAGTAGAGAATTTCTTCCTAATGTCTAATCTAAACCTACCCTCTATTAGTTTAAAACTATTGCCTTATTGCTACATGAGAGCAGAGAAGAGGGGGAGAATCATCTCCTTTGACATGCTGGCCATAAATGTTAAGATAAAGGAGGAGTTTAAGGTCTTTTCATCCTTACTACTTACCAGATGACTCCCCAAGTATCAGCTGTCGGAATGTTGTAGCAGTCTGTAGCAATGAAAGTGCAACTACTGGAATTGCTGTATCAATCACAGCTGTAGCAACGAGAGTAAAGAGGTTTCCCACCAGCAACTTCCCGTCAGCTGCTTTTTAGTCTCTTTTTGTTAAGACAACAGCATCTGCAAAACACTTTTAACCCTACCATACCACAGTAATACAATTTAGCTATAATTCCTCCTTCTTGTTTCTTTGTTGCCAACTTTCTTCTGCTGGTTCTTGTATTTTTTAAACCAGGCATTCTTGACACAAAAAATCTGGGGAACAGCAAGACTTTCAGGCAACCTTCACATGCATATTGGACTTGATTTCACTAAGTATCATCCAAACTACACTCTCTTCTATATGATGAGGAAATTGTTATATCAGAAAAAGTATTAGCTACTGAAAGTGTAAGATAAAACAAGAAGCACTTACAGATACCACGATTTCTCATTTCAGGTCTTTTTTCAGATATGGAATCTCTGAAATAATAATACTGAATTTCATTGCCACTAACAGTCTTTTGAAAGGCTCCTTTGAAATTCTATGCTATTTTTTTCATTGTGTTAAACAGGTATAATGTTTCATAAAGACTAAAGATAAAGATTCTACCAAAGTAAAAATGTGCAATTTATCTTTTATGAAGAAGATAGTTCACAGTCTCATAATTATTTTTAACACTTAGATTCTCTTGCACTTTGGGCTGAAACCAATATGCAAACAAATAAGAAACAAATCAAGTTATCTTTCTGTGACAAAGTAAAAAATGTCTCTTCTATGCCTGTTTTACATGTATTAAAGTCCAGATTCAGTCCTTTTTAAATCAAAGTACTCAGATATTAATGCTTCAAAATTTATTTTAAATATATAATTATATTAAAGATGTATTTATTACTCTTAAAATATCATCATATTTGAAAAGCCATGGTAGTTAGATGTAGTCCCCAGTGACTGGAAAAAGGGAAATATCACTCCCTCTTTATAAAGGGTAGAAAAGAGGACCTGGGGAACTACAGATCAGAGAGCCTAAACTCTGTGCCTGGGAAGGTAATGGAACAGATTCTCCTGGAAACAATATCAAGGCACATGCAAGTCAAGGAGGTGATCCAAAACAGCCAGCACAGCTTCTCCAGGGGCAAATTGTGCCTAACCAATCTGGTGGCCTTTTGTGATGGAGTGACTGCATCAAGTTGACAAGGTAAGACCAACCAATGTCATCTAACTGGACTTCTGCGAGGCATTTGACACAGTCCCACATGACATTCTGGTCTCCATAATGGAGGCATATGTATTTGATGGGCGGACCATTCAGTGGATAAGGAATTGATTGAAGGCTGCACCCAGAGAGTGGTAGTCAATGGCTCCATGTCCAGGCTGAGACCAGTCATGAGTGGTATCCATCAGGGGTCTGTTCTGGGACTGGTGTTCTTTAATATCTTTGTCAATGACATAGACAATGGGATCGAGTACACTCTCAGCAAGTTTGCAGATGACACCAAGCTAAGTGTTGCAGTTGATACAGCACTCATATATAAGGAAAGGATGCCATCCAAAGAGACCTGGACAACCTACAAAAGTGGGCCCATGTGATCATAATGAGGTTCAACAAGGCCAAGTGCAAGGTGCTGCACTTGTGTCAAGGCCATCCCAGACATCAGTATAGACTGGGAGAAGAACTCAGTGCAGTGGAGGACTTGGGGTTATGGTAGACAAAAATTTTGGCATGAGCTGGCAGTGTGCACTTGCAGTCCAGAAGGCCAATTGTGTCCTGGGCTGCAGCAACAGAAGAGTGGCCAGCAGGTGGAGGGAGGTGATTGTGTCCCTCTGCTCTGCCCTTGCAAGGCCCCACTTAGAGTGTTGCATCCAGGTCTGGGGCTCCCAGCATATGAAGGAGGTGGATCTGTTAGAACGGGTCCAGAGCAGGACCATGAAGATGATCAGAGGGCTGGAAAACCTCTCTCCTGTGAAGGCAGGCTGAGAGAGCTTGGGATGTTCAGCCTGGAGAAGACCCTTGGGAGACCACATTGCAGCTTTTCAATACCTAAGGCGTCTTACGAAAAGATAGAGAACAACTTTTTGCTCAGGCAGACATTTACAGGACAAGGGGAAATGGTTTTAAACTAAAAGAGGGGAGATTTAGATTAGAAGTAAGGAATACATTCTTCACTCAGAGGGTGGTGAGGCACTGGCACAGGTTGCCTAGAGAAGATGTGGATTCCCCATCACTGGTGGTTTTCAGCGCCAGGCTGGATGGGGCTTTGGGCAATCTGGTCTATTGGAAGGTGTCCCTGTCCATGGCAGGGGGGTTGGAACTAGATGGTCTTTAAGGTCCCTTCCAACCCAAGGTGTTCCATGATTCTATGAAAATTATAGATTAATGTTTGCATGTGCTTCTCATGTTGAAATATACAAATATACATCTGAAACAAGTCAGGACAGGGCACATGTTTAAACATATTATGATTTCATAAACAGTTGGTTTTTTTTTTTTTTTTTTGATATATTTCGTGACAGTTGCATTCTCTGGTTCTCTGGAATGCTGGAATGAAATTAGTAAAGTTGTCTTTTTTTTTTTTTTTTTTTTTTTTTTTTTTTTTGCCTATTTTGAGGTTCTTATTTACTTCTGAATTGTTATCTGCTCAGGAGATGGATATTGCTTTCTAGTGAACTGTCCTCTATGTTAAAATAATTGCTTAAGCATCTTTTAAAATGTACTGTTGTTATTGCAGACTATGGTCCACAACTGAATATGTATAAAAAGCAAATTACTTTCATAAAACTCCTCCCCCCAAACTGTCATAAATTCACGTTTTCATATGTCATTGTTGAATTGCCTGTATGTGAAAACAAAATAAAACAAACATCAACATAAAGCAAATCTAAACATGATAGAAACATCACTGAAAATGCAGACATTTTAAACTCCATTTTAAATGAACTAATTGAACTGAATAGTCATTCACACTCAGTGTAGGCACTTTAGGGAAATATTCCCTAAAATGTAAATGGAAGGAGGTCTTACATCTTACATGGTAATGTGAGTCTGAGGATATAAAGACTCTGACAAGACCGCAATGTCTACACTTTTAGAAGAGAAAACAAAGGTTCCTAAATTCCCTGTTCTATAATGGATGCTGGGAATATGAAGCTAGACAGACCTCTTCAATAGATTATCACAGATGGCACGTTTAATCAGTTTTGATGCAAAGTTTCATACTTGTGGCACTTACTTTGGTTCTAAGAGATTTGTCCTTGAAAGTGCAAACAAACTCTGGGGTTCTGGATAGAACAAAGACTCCTCTAAGCCCAGGAAGTATATCCTTCCACAAGCCGTCTTGTCTGGAGACAGAATGCAAAAAAAATGTGCATCATCAAGACCGTAAATTTTAATTTGTCCTATTTTAAAGCTTTATAAGTTCAGCAATTTAAAGGACTGTTTCTTATAGCAACAAATATAAGATAGTACAGAAGGAAAGGAAAAAAACTTTGCTGCAAACACATTATTGTGCTCAGCAAATTTCCATCTCCAAGAGCATGATGAGATTTGATAAAGGGAGGAGAAAAGGGCAAACATGAATGTTGCACTAATGAGGAGTACGCTTTTCTGTGTTTACATAGCCTAAGTCACCCTTGGGAGGCTTTTTATAATTTTTTAAACATGGGCACTTATCTCAAGCATGTCTTGAATCTATGAAATGGTAAGGTATCATTTACTTAAAAGGTCAGCAACTAAACTTGCTATCAGCTAATTAGCTCACCAAGTTTTCCTTTTAGTTAGAAATAAATAATTCCAAGAATAATGTAACAAATATTACCAATGAAAATAGAAATGTTGGAACAACATTTTCATCCCTTCAGTGAAACAACAGCAAGCTGAATGGCTATCACTGTGTCTGGTGCATGTTTGCCTGGCAGAAAACAATACAACATATAATAAGTGTATAATCATTACCTAAGAAAACCTGAAATTTCAGAAATGGCACAGATACATTTTCATTTGGTCCAGTGTGGTACCTATAATTTATTTTTCTAACGACAGAAATTACCTGGCCAAAGTGTACTCATATAATTTTTTTGACGCAACAGCAACATCAAAGGATCACAGTGCTCCAGTTCTTCACCTGCCTCTAAGGGAACTGAAATTACACTCCCTTTCACCAGCAGTAAATTTTGCTCCAATGACAAGGAAACTATTTTTTTTTTTTTGATCTTGACTTTTTTTTTCTTGGTTTTGATTTTTTTTTTTTTTAATGAAGACTGAGTTTTTATTACAATTGTTATCACTGTTGTAAGTATGCCTTTGCTCCATGCAGTAAACGTACAATAGTGCTCAATGTTTATTCTTATGCAATAAAATCCAAACAGGTAATTGCTACTGATTCCCTCTCCCATCACAACTATCAGTCATCAAACTGGATACACACTTTAATGAGCTATGTTAGGCTCCTTCTGTCTTGACTATCACCATCAGCTTTGCTCACACCAAAAACACAGGATAATTGAGATTGCTTAAACATGGGACATTAAAACTCAGTCCCCACACATGAAGGTGCATATATTGTAGTCCCCTCACTCCCAGCAGCATTGTCTTAGACATTATGGTGAAAATAAAATCCCTTGTTTTGCACACAAAAGCACAGAGAAACAAATCTGTTTTGTAAATAACTCAATTTTTACATAAATTTAGAGTAGAAGCCATTGTTGACAAATTTTAACCATGAAATCAGTGTGATGTTTCATATTGGAAACTCACATAGCTTACAGATTATAGACTTTTAGACTATTATTCTCACATTTATGAAAGGTGAAATTTTGCATGTTTTCAGGAAGGCAGACGACTACTTTGGAAGCATTACGAAGATGAAAAATGACTGCATTCACTTTGAAATACTTTGGGAGATGTAAGGAGAAGGAAATGTAAAGCAAAGGGCACTGCCTTGGTGCTGTGCCTGGAACATGATGTTGCATGCAACATCAACTTTTAAAGGTTCCATGAAAATTTTACTGACCTGTAAGAATAGAAGTAGTGGATGCAAAGATGAAACAAAGGATTGTGGAATAGGAAACACAGCTTTTGCATCGAGAAGTCATGCTTTATCATGCAGCATGTGTTATTTGAAGGGGCCTTTGACTGCATGGATAAGGAAGTGGATCCATCCACTCTACTGAATGTCTACTCAGATTTCCAAAATTATTCTGAAAATGTTCCCCATGAAAGAAGAAAGGGGTAGGATAAAATGGAAGATCCTTGAACAGATATAATATTTGTTAAAAAAAACAACCAACAAAACAAACAAACAAAAAACATAGAAACAACAACCAAAAAACAACACAAGGAAAATTTTCACATTGGAAAGAATTCATCTGTGAAATCAAAGACTTTTCCAGGTACGATTATCTTAAACATCTCCATAAATCTGGAAAAAGAGATGTGTAATTAACTTACTTAAACTTTGCTGACGATACTGAGTTTCTCTGGGTAATAAATATGAGGGCAAGCTGCAGAAAGATCTTACCAGATTGAACAGTAGTAAAACTATAGAAGAAATTCACTGTGTATTCATAAAAAGTAACACAAGTGGGTAAAAAAAAAACAACAGCCCAACACCTAAATTTAAAGATGAAAAGACGGCCTCTGAGCTAGCTATAACCATTTATCTAGAACTTGGAGCTATTACATTACAGACCTTTCCAGGAAAATGCCCACTTAGTGACCAACAATATTAGGAATTATCAGAAGATCAAGACAGAACATCATTAGCTCACTAAAAATAAATGGCCCACCTGAATCTAGTACACTGCATGTAGCTTTGCTCTACCATATCAGAATGGTATGGTCAGAACTAGAAAAGAGCAGTGAAGGTGATCAGTATTCTGGAGAGGCTTCTAAAGAAGAAATTATTGAATAGGCCAGCATTTGTCAATCTAGAAGACTGACTCTTGAAGGGAGTTATGACAGATACCTATGAAATGATGGCATGGAGAGTGTGAAAATGAATCAATTCTTCATTTCTGATACAGACTGAGAGGGCTGTCAAATATAGCTGTCCAAGTACAGGTTGTGAAGAAAGAGAAGGAGGTGATTCTTCATGTATAATCTTATTAAAATGTGGGCATCCTTGCCATTCTGTGTATGTTACCGTTTACATGCTTCAAACAGGAAAATGAAAGTATGCATAGGTAAAAACTCAGCATTTCATAGACTTCCACTTCTGTCAAATGCAGTCTTTGTTCAGGGAGCCAGTCCAAATCAAATGATTAGAAGCTGAGGGAATATTATGGAAAACTTCATTGTGAATTTTCTACATTTTTACATGCTCTCCTAGGCTTCCATTTTGGGTTATTGTTGGAGACAGGATATTGATATAGATGCACTTGGTCTGGGTAATTTTCATGAAAAGAGAATTAAAGATTTGATACAAGCCAAAGTCAAGCCTTAATTTGAGACACACTCAATTATATGTAGCCATATATCTTTTCAGAACTTACTATTATTATTCCAACACTTGCTGGACTGCTTAGGCAGAACATTTTCAAAAACTTTGGACAATGTTGAAGGGTGCCAAGGTACATATCTGGCTAAACCTTTCCATCTGCAGGATATCTGAAATGCAGATCTGACCTGCAATTATTTATTTTCTTCTTAATGTCTTTTAGGAAATCCAAAGACATCTTTCATAATTTGTTAGATGCATCCTGTTTATCAAATAGATTTCTCTCCTTATGGCATTAACAATGAGGATTATTCTTGAATTTTCTGAAACAGTGATTGCAATTTCTTCCCAGCCTGGGGATGAGCTTATCACAGGCAGTCAGAAACTAATAAAATAACAGTGATGTCCCTATGCATGATAGAATATCTTCCCAAGAATGACTTAGCCTTGAGCAAAGAAATATCACAGATTCAATATGTTGTTTTTCCAAGATCAGTACAACACTGTAGGGTTCTACCAACATACATCATCTCATTAAAGACTGTATTTAAATAATGGCCATTTACCTTCCATGACAAAAGAAGGATATTCTTATTATGGACCATTTAACCAAAAATTTGGGACTGGAATAACCAAAACAACAACAACAACAGCAACAACAACAAAACAAAACAAAACAAAACAAAAAAACACCCTTCTGTTCTTGTTTATCTATCTTAGTTTTAAACTTTTTGCTGGAACTCCAAAGTTTCAATTATATTTTCATACTGCCTTACTTGACTCACCAAAGTTTGATGTGTAAGTTGGGAAGTTAGTCTCCACAGACTCTCTCTGCAGTCAGCAGAGAAAGGCAGGCAAGTGGTTCAGATCAAGAGCACAACCTTAGTATTTGAACAATTTCCTAGTATCCAGGCTCTGAAATGAAGACAAAAGAAGTCTTAATTTGAAAGATTCCATCCAAGATTTAGGATACTCCCTCAGATTCAGTGCCACTATGTTGAATGACTGATGGGAACACTGCTCACCTGCACCTTTGGGCAACATAACTGTGTCATCATAATGACCAGATATTCCAGGAACTAACTGCAATGCTGCATCCTGCTTTACAGACTGGACTGGGAAGTCCCATCCGACACAGGAGTTTGATTGTCTTTTCCTCACAGTTTTCACTTGGCACAGGACCCTCAAAGAGGAAATTAAAACAGGAAAAAAAAAAAAAAAAGATAAACAAACAAAAATAAAACAAAACCAACGAACCAACAACAACAATAACAAAAAACACCACAAGCTTTCATTTAGAATAGTTAGCTGTTTTCTGTAGGAAGAAACTTAACTTAAATTTATTCATTCTAAGTCATTTTCACTGTTGTAAGAGCCTTTTGATAGCTGATTGAATCATGGCTCAAAAAGAAAATTCAATGTGAATTTTCTGTAGAGAATCTTTATCATTTGTTTCCCTCAGCAAGATTCTATCTTATTCTATAGGTCAGCAACTACAAAATAATTGTTTTCTATCCATTCATTCAGAATTTTGGATGGCACTCTTATTGTGATAGGATGCACATTTTTCAGTATGAATAGAGGGTTTTGTTAACATTTTTATAAAATAATTCTGGAACCAGCTGCTCCATAAATAATATAAAATCATCTTCACTATCTGAAAGAACAAATAATCTAATATTAGTCTTGTGGCTTCATCACTGAGAATTTTATTCACATTTGGAAGACTATGAGCAGTTTCAGATAAAAAGTCTATTTCTAAACCTACTCTTTTATAGTGTTTCCAGCTTCAGAGGTTTGGTGTACACTACATCTGTCCACGTTTCCACATTTGATAAATGTATTCTTGCAAAATCCATTTACCATTCAAAGCAGTTATGGTAAAATTTGCACATTGAAATGTTCTGCTAATCAGTTTCATAAATAAATTACTGAAATGGCTCTATAATAAAGACTTCAACCACAAGAGGAATATCTAAATGATCTAAATGATCACAGAAAAAAAAATATATATATATATATATGTTTTATAGTTGTTTTACCCTCACTCTACAAGATGATGTCATTCTGTATGTTTCAGCTAGAATTTGTTTCTCTCATCACTCTTCAATCTGTTATAGGCTAAAGTCTAGGTAAAACATCTGAACAAATGACCAAACTCAAACTTTCACCAGTATTCAAAAGTGATGAATATCACAGTGAAGTTACTTCATGATATAGATTCAAGAAAAGCATTGCAGTTGCTGTGACATAACGTTTGCCTGTTGGGAAAGACAAAAAATATTAACACTTTTTTGCTGTTTGCTTAATTAAATATTTCCCAGATTATTACTAAGCTGAGAACAATAAGCAGAAAGAACAATAACTTTTTCCCTGAGATCAATGACATTGTTTTAATGTAGAACACCTTAATTTTTTTTTTTTTGTTACTCTTGACAATTAAATCCATGATAGCAGTGTCTCAAGTATAAACAACTTCTAGACATAAAATATTACTGCAACTATCATTTAAACAAATTATCTGTAAATGTGCCAAGAACCACAATCATAGTTCTTGGTCTGAAGAAAATGCAGTACAAATCCGTCATGCTGCAATGGGTATCTTAAACACAAAATGATTAAGTGAGAGAATGTACATCAACAACAATGGGGTCACAAAGTTACCTTGGAGAACGTTATGTCAGTCTTGATGTTTTGGACTGTTATTTCAATTTCTCTCTTTTTTCTCTTGTTTCTTACAGTTAGGAAAGAGGAAACAAGGAACAGTTTATAATAATTGCTTTACAGAATGTTTGGGAGTGGTGATATGGAAGGATCTCTGCAACCTCTGTGACTATGTTTTGGTTAGAAGCAGAGGAAAAAAAAAAAAAAGTAGATATTTAGGTCAAAAATGCATTAAGCAAGATATTGAGGCTTGAAATGAGAGAATAGAGAGCAGACAGGCTAAAGATGTACAAAATGACCTCTTCTTTTGTTATCATTCTTTCTCTTACAGTAGCTTTCTTTTTTAATTGGGCTTTCTACTGGGCTTTGAAAAGTTTACTGTTGTATTTGTGCAAAGAACAAGTCCATCCTCAATTAATGACCATTAAGTATCATAATAACAACATCCTACATACTACAGAGTATTTTAGCTGACCTGTCACAATAAAAGCAGTCCGGAAACTCCTTACAGAATGGCTGTCTGCAATATTTGAGGTGCACAGGGCATCTTTACAAAGCTCTAGAGAATTCATAGAAGGTGCGAGGAAGAAATACAAGAGTATTTTATTTATTTTTATTTATTTATTTTTTTCCTGTACTGTAAATAGCAGTAACATGAAACATTTTCTGTAAAGCCATTTGGCAGCTGTACTACCATACTGCAAACCTGTGCTACCGTACTCAAAACTGCTCTTTCATTTATACATAATTGCTCACTGTTACCTTGCTTCCTTTTCAATGTCTTTCTTCTCCTAACCAAATTTATCTCTAAAGCTAAATGACTCAGCTACTTCACTGAATAAAACTGTGTCCCTGCTGTGCCATCTTATCCTGTAAAAATAAACTATGACGATAAATAATTATTTTTAATATAAAGCTTCTTGAAGTAGGGGATTTCTGACCGGGCTAATATTTTCCTCTCTTTTAGCAAGAAGCTATGTGATTCTTCTTACAACCCCCCTTTCGT
Source organism: Oxyura jamaicensis (assembly GCF_011077185.1). Lineage (NCBI taxonomy): Eukaryota > Metazoa > Chordata > Aves > Anseriformes > Anatidae > Oxyura > Oxyura jamaicensis. The sequence goes on from NC_048894.1 coordinate 106,713,698, forward strand.
CACCCTCAAATTTCTGTCTTTCAAATTACATTGAGAATTTCCCTGTGGTTGCTAACAAGGTTGATCAAAACCCAGAACCTTATTCTTTGCATGCAGGAATGCGGATTAGTTCAGTCTGTCTATGCATGCAAGCATTGGTCAGGGCTTTCACATAATCTCCTGTGACGTGAATGAAGAAATATACTAAGTAAGCTATGAAGAATGATTAAAGCACTACAGCTGAATGATCAAATGGCAGCACAGAACTGCCAGAGAAGCTCAGTGAAGAAGCTAGTGAGACACTGCAGTTTTACCGAATCAGTTACTTTGGCTTTCAGGTCTCTCTCTCTCTCTCTTATTTATTATTAATTATTATTATTATCCTTTTTAGCACAGTTAATAAGCAGGAACTGATCTCAGCTGAAGAGATTAAAAAACACACTTTTTTTTGTTTGTTTGTTGTCTTTTCCATCAAAATAAATGTTTTTATAACAGTTACTAACAGTTCACATTAGAACATATTTCAAACTGCAAAAGAAAACTCTATAATTTTCTTTTAGTCTACAGGAGTAACTGCTTGCAAAGCCATTTTAAAATTTCACATTTCCACAGAACAAACAATAATCTGTTGCTTAATATTAACGTAGAACTTAAGTACTTTAAAGTGCTTCTAGACAAAGAACTCAAGATACTAAAACAAATTCCATTTAATTCCAAATGCTGAAGTTTTGCATAAGGGTATAACAGTAGCTAAATGACTAAGCCAAATTTCTAACATAAATGTGTTGAAATGTTGAGAATCAGGTCTAGTATCTCTTGATAAATCATTGGGTAGTGAAGCCTTTAACTCAAAATCTTGCAAAATGGAAGTAACTCACAAGCTTTAATCCCTTTTAAAAATAATGGCTAATCCCTTTTTAAAATAATGGCTAATTTATATTTACAATCATCATGGAGATGTAGCCTAAAGGATCTAATTCGATTTGATGTAAGCAATTTTTCTCCCAGATATATTGCTTTTTTTTTTTTTTTTTTTTTTTTTTTTCCATCTTCGAATTATTATAAATACATTTGCAAGCTCTTGTATTATTTCAAGTTGTAATGCAGTAAATAAATCTCTCCCTTATGGAATTTCTTCTGAACATTAGTTAAAATATAATAATAATAAAAAAAAGTGTTTCTCATCTAGGAACATCTGATATGCAGACATATTACAATGTATTACATATTACAATGTATTTAATGCTCATGACATGGAAAGAACATTTTAAAGCCATTTTAAAAGATATATCTATGATTTTTCCTAGAAGAGCCAGTAACTAGGAAAACTTCATGCTTTAGAACATCTGATTTTAAATGGTCCAATAAACCTCTTTCACTATTAGAGAGACCAGAATTTTGGTGACACTGAGCTCAGTGTCACCAAAATTCTTAAACCTTAAATATGTAATAAAACTCAGTTTAATTTGAAGCAGTGAAGATATTATATACTACAACACAGAAGTCTGAATGGAAAGTCTTCAAATATGAAAGTCTTTAAATATGGTCATGTTATTATGTGTGCAATGGCACGGTAATCTAACAGTGACTAGATTGGTTCAAGGAGATCACTGAAGATAAATTTATATCATCAGATCCCAGCTTCTGTTGCAAATGGGCATGACAGCTCCCATCTACTTTGCTGCTGATTGAGAGCTCATGAACTTTGCTAAATTTAATTTCTATTCCCATTTGACAACAGCCAGGAAACCACCCTGTCAGACAGCTTTTAACAGCCATTACCTTCTGCCTTTGTAAAAGTCATTCTAGATTTTAATTTATTTTCCAAAGCTATTTCAGGAAACCTTCAGGATAGAATACACTGACCAGAAAAACAAACAAACAAACAAAAACAAACAAACAAACAAAAACAAACAAACAAAGAAACAAACAAAAAAACACCTGAATTACACATGAAAGTTTAGTGGTATAGGAAAAGGGAATTTGTCCTACTAAAGGAAATCAGTTGTACTCCTATGTTTGTGTAGGAGACTCAGAGAGGAAATTAGGAAGTAAATTGCTATCAGGACTGAGCCCCAGATTTGACCTATTTTGGGTTCCTGGTTACATTTGTTATTATTACCAGAAGTGGTGCCTCCATCTAGCCTGAATACCTGGGAGGTTTTCCTCCCATGGAAGACATGACATGGCAGGCAGGGTCACTCTTAGGTCTCACAGCAGGGTGTAGGGACACAGCTGGATTACCTTCACATATCCAAGAAATGCAGTAGCATTTCTAAAGCTTCTTACTTTCAAGCCACCTTCAAATTTCAGTGTTTGTTCCTCAGTATGAATAGCTTTTGCTCAGCTTTTCCTTAGGCAATAGACTGTTACTGAACACAAGCCAAAGGGTGCAGTATTTTTAATTCAGTTGGTTTCTGTAAATAACAGAGATAATGTAAAATGAAGGATCTTTAGAATACATGAATACCACTTAGGGCACTGTTACTTCAAGACACTATTCTTGTCCCCACTTCTCATCCATACTAAGAACCTTGTCTTCTACATAAAATGACCACCCTGGTAAGAGTACAGGTTCACACAGTTCACTTAATATATATTCCTAGCCAATGTTGTGAGACAGGAGTCTGTGATATATTTTAATTTTGGTCTGTATCACTGCTGGAATCACATATTTTATTTTCACTTTTAAAAAGGATTTTTAAACCACTTAAATAGAGGGTTTCACTTGCCTATCCTCCTCCTCTTTTCTCTTCTTGAAGACTATAGGGCTAAATTCACCTAATGTTTGTACTGAAAAAGCCTGGTTCAGGACTTGATGCTGCAGACTGTCAAGTGGAAGGTAAGTTATTATCTATAAAGATTCATCTGGCCATCTCAAGAGATCCTTAAGCCTGTAGATGAATTACTGAAAACCCCTAATGGAATGTGACTGAATTATACATTGTAATATTATTATCATTATTATTCCCCCCCCCCCCAGTATATTTAGGGACTATATTCAAATAACAATTTAATATGTCTTTATGCATTGTATTCAGAGAACTCTTGCATCAGATCAAACCTATTCCCTAAGTTGATCTCCTTTTCCACGGAAATACATTTTCCCCTTAGCTACAGAACATGGAAGGTAGGGAAAAATTCCACTCCACTTTGTGGCCAGAAATTTGGGTGTATTTCTGTGCAGGGAAAAACAAACAAACAAACAAACAAACAAACATACAAAACGCTGAGATACTGTGATAACATTACACTGCAGGTCTTGGCTTATCTCTTGACCAATATTTTGATCTATTCCATACAAATCAACTCAATTTTTCATGACTTGAAAGCAAAAATCTTATTTCTACAAACAGAACCCAGTTCACCTAGTTGAGAGCAATCAAGAACTGTGCTGGAGAAATGCCAAACAACCTCATGCAAAGTACAGTTACGAACAATCTCTTCAGTTGTACTCGCCCTACATTTCACATAACAGTGTGAGCAAAGGCTTAGGGCTTCCCAGAAAGATGCTGATATGCTAGATCAAGTCCACCTGACAGTTACCAAGACAGCTGGGGGGCTGGATCATGTAACATATAAACAGACTGAAGGCACTGAGTTCTTCAGTCTCAAGAAGGGAAGACTATGGATGAATATTACAGTATTATTCAAACAAGGAGTGGGAAGTTGTAGAGAAGACAAAGCCAGCCTCTCCTCAGTGGTGCTCAATGAAAAGTTGCAAACAAGCTTTGACAAAAGATATTCCAATTAAATTTTCTGGAATAAAATATTCTCTGTGGACATGGCTGGTCACAGGTTGCCCAGAAAGGCCAGAGAACCTCTATCCTTGGAAATTTTCAAAACCTACCTAGAGAAAGCCATGAGCAACCTGCTTAAGCTTGGAAGTTGTCTTTGTGAGGCTCACCTTGCTTTGTGGACCAGATGACCTCTAGAGATCTGCTCCTACCAAACTTGTTCTGTATTAATATGAAATCAGGATTAGACCCAGTTGACACAACGTCAGAAGCTGTAAGATCATACATACTCTACATAGCTTAAAATGAAGAATCACAAGATATTTTTCTTTTGCAACCAAATACCTGCAAAACTTTGTGACAAAGCATGTGTCTCATCCCCCCTCTAGTGGCTGGTACACATAGGACAACTCACTGTTGAAACTAGTTTGTAAACTAGTGACAAGTACCTGAGGAGTGAAAGAAACTTATCACACACATGGATATAAGTATGTTTTGTCATCATGGAATTGCTGGGGTTTGCTTTCAACTCGGTTTGAAAAAAAAAAAAAAAAAAAAAAAAAAACTGAGAAAAAGGCACATTACATATATTCTTAACATTTAAGATCTCCTTATGTCCCTAAAGCCACGTTAAGTATGCCTTTTTTTTTTTTTCTGACATAGAACTCTTTTTCTTCAATTTTCAAATGCTATTTGCATATTCTATATTTATGTATATATGCAAATTCACACACATATATATGATTATTTCTAAGTGTATGTGCATCATTTTAGTGATTGTATATACATTTACATTTATGTGCACATTTTTTTTAGTGGAATAAGTTGATAAAGCATTTCCAAGAGCTATTTATTCAGACAAGGCTGCCTAAAGTCATCTTTTACATCCATAAATCAATAAAACTGTCTAAGATTGAAATATACATATGTATTACAATTACCATTTATGAATTATGTCAAAGAAGTTTATGTATTCAGATCAAAATGGGGTTTAACGTACTGCAACTTAAAAAAATAATATCTTAGAAAATATAAAGAAACATAACAAAATCAACATTAAACTCTGCTTACAAGAAGTAAGAATATTATACATATATTTAGTTACACAGATAGCATGCACTATGTATGTCAAATAGTAAAGAAGATATAGGAATACATATGATGGTAATTGTGGTAATATGATTCATACAACCAGGAAAAATAAAGAAGTCAAAGTGAGACATTTTAAATAGTCTTCAGAAAATAAATAAATAAATAAAAAATAAAAAAATAAAAAATCATATTTAGCTACTGGTTGGAAAGAAGTGAACTTTGACATACATGAGACACCCTGAGAATATTTTCAAAGTATTTTAATGAACTGAATCATTACATTTCATGCAAAATGACATTATTGAGGCAAAGTTGCAAGAAGTGAACCTTTATACCATAGTTTCAGCTATGGTAAGAAACAACTAACATTCTCAAACTGCTTGATCACTAATGTACCAAAACCATCTTAATTTGCTATAGACAGACAATATTTGATGAACATTGAAGATGCATCTGAACAGCAACAGTAAGACAGCACCTACCATAAAGGATATCAGATACCAGTTATTCTCTTGATAAGCCAGACAAGCTTATGTGCAGCTCTCCTGTACATGTAAAGTGATATACATACAGCCTGCAGCTATCAGAAATAAATAGCACATGAAGAAGCTTAACAAGAATTTCCACATGGGTTTCCTAGCCACATTTTTGTGTATTCACAACTGGGCAATTTAATTTAGATACCAGTCTATCAAATGGTTCTACGTAATATTAGTTTTAAGCATCCAAAGATTTAACAACTTCAGAGTGGCAAATCACCTGCTTAAAGTTAGTGCATGCCAGCTACATGCAGAGTGGGGCCATGAACATCTCATTCGTTAACACAGAGAGAGAACCTGTCACAATCAAGGGGACAGAAAACACTTGTTGCCAGAGCACAGAATGAAAAAAGCATCTTCAACAATCTGCCAGTGCTGATAGCCCTATTATCCTACCTCCAACAGCTGCTATTAATATTTAGTAGTACTAAAAATGTACTTTAGGCATTACACGGAAAACAGTGAATGCTGCAGCCAGTGTCCAGAAGTTTTATCAATTCAAGTTACAACTCATACTACAGATAATGGAATTACAACAATAGGGTGAAAAAAGGCTGCAGGTAGATACAATTTACAAAGCTAGACTTACTGGGCAGTGCATTTATCAGGTTACTTTTTAAACTACATACATTAATCAATAGTTCTAAATGATGCTAGGTTATTTCCTCTCCAGAAGCAACAAAGCATGCAACTCTTGGTCAATCAGACAGTGATGCTCAGTACATCCTCTACAATTCAGTCTTGCACACCTGAAAGAAACATGGAAATACAGCTTAAAGTGGTATCACTAATCTTTGAAGTTGCCATTCTGTCCAAGCAAGGCTCTGTTAACAGAAAATGGAGAGAAATAGACATCTCTACATACTCTAAATTATGAAAGTACTTTAGAATGGGAAGAGTTGTCCTTTGTGAATGTTCCTTTTTTACACTATCTATAGTAACAAATCTTAAACAAATGGCTTTGGCTAGACACCTAGATTGTAGCTCATGTTAAATAAAATCTCCACTTTTATCTTCAAACTTTAGATTTAAATTTGGGTATTACACTAATCAAGATACAGCCAGTCAGCACTAGCTAAAAAAAAGGATAAATAGACTATGCTAGGAGGTAAGCCTTTCTACAAGCATGTGGAGAGCTCCAAAGAAAAGCATATGAATCAACCTTGCTATAACAGCCATAGCAGCATGGCAGAACTCCAGTTACAAAAACTGATGGAAATTTAGGAATGCCAATGCAATGTTGGTGATTGCCAATGAAAGTGACATATTCTTTACACTCTTACAAGTTCCAGGAAAAATAATTGATTAGGAAAAAAAAAAAGAAAAAAAAAAAAAAGAACAAAGAAATCTGGTGAATAATTACTAATTTAAATTTAACAAATTTATCATTTTGTTAAAATAAATTTAACAAAACTATATTTGCTAAGCAACATAGTATCCTGAATACCATTAAGCCTCTCAGAAGATGTAATGCCTAAAAGTCATGCTGAAAAAGAACAGAGTAACCTTTAAGACAAAAAGTTTATATAATGGGGCATACACTGAGGAGGCATATTACACAAAGAATCACTTCCTCTAACTTTTGGTCTTTCATGTTTCTTCTAAAACAGCTCAGTTTTCCTCATGTTTTACAGTTTCAGGATACAAAATGGAATAAAATGATTCAGATGATAATTGGCTGAGTCGCAGACTGCTAAATATTTGCGGATATGAAAATGGTTCTTTTCCACAAAGGACAATGGCCAATTTAAATACCATATTTTTAGGTTCTGAAATCCTGTTCTGCATCCAGAGGAGGGCAACAAAGCTAGTAAAAGTGCTGGAAGACATCCTATGAGGAGAAGCTGAGGACACTTGGGTTGCCTAATCTGGGGAAAAGGAGGCTGAGAGGTGACCTCATGGCTCTCTGCAACTTCCTGGGGAGGGGAGAAGTGCTGGCCTCTGTTCCCCAGTAACTAATGTCAGTACACATGGGAACAGCACAAAGCTGTGCCTGAAGAGGAAAAATTTGCTTACTGTGAAGTTGGTCAACACTGGAACAGGCTTCCTAGTGAGGTCATTGATACCCCATGCCTGTCAGTGTTCAAGAGTCATTTGGATAATGCCCTCAGCAATAAGCTTTAACTTTTGGTTAGCCCTGAAGAGATCAGGCAGTTGGACTGGATGATCTTTGAAGGTCCCTTCCAACGGAACTATTCTATTCTATTAAAAATAGCTAATTGAAAAACAATAACTTATGTTATTCCATGCACTGATCTTGACCTTTTTATTATGTAGTTCAAGATCTTCTTGGACATTGTCAGAGCAAGATATGTTTACTAAATCAACCCCTTGCAGATGGAATCTCTCTTGACTCTCACTGATTAGGCTAATAAGGATTCCACTGGCTACTATTTATCAAGTCTTTCACAAAGGTGAGCTTGTCTGATACAATATGAAATACCGTACGTGGCGAATCAGTACAGTATTTTGCTCTAAAGTACTGTTTAGGAAATACAACTGAATAAGCAAGTCTATTTGTGAATTCATCCTATCAGTTTGGGAGGTTTCAAGAATCCTAGAATTCTAGAATGGATTGGGTTGCAAGGAATCACCTAGTTCCAACCCCCTGCTATGGGCAGGGATCCCACCCATTAGATCAGGTTGCCCAGGGCCTTGCCCAACTTGGCCTTGAACTGTTATGGGGTATCCACAACTTCTTTGGGCAAGAACACACCAGAAATATGTCTTCCCAAATGACTTACTGTTGAGCTTTGTCACTTTAGGAATCCAGTGCAGAATTTAAGAAGTGACATGTTACTATCAGCATAATATTGTCCTGTAAATGAGCTGAACTAAAATGTGTTATCTGCAGTAAAAATGACTCAAAGGAAAAAGCAAAAAGCACCTCATGGAAAAGATAACTCACTTCCAAGTATGACTTAATGAACAAAAATACTGAAAAAAAAATCCTTTTTAAGCAGTCAAATTTAAGATGATGATTTTAAAAAAAAAAAAAAAAAAAAAAAAAAAAAGATTTCATTTCATGCTATTCCATACTGATGAATAATTCTCTGAGTTCCCCTTGTGGAAAAATGATAAAACTCTAATAAAATGATTCATAGTACTAAAACACTTTCCTTAGCAAACATCTTGTACATTATCAGGACTTCTACAGAGGAAGATGTTTTTTAGGAAGATATATTATTGTGAGATTATGGTAGGATGATCTGGATGGCTCAATGTTTTTAATCACGTCATCCTGGCAGAAGTACTTTGTTCTTTCAAGAGGCAGACACACATTTGAGGGCAGGCAATAGGTCTTATATTCTGAAGCTGAAAAGATAGAGTCTGCACAGGCTCATGTTGTCTTGGCAATGCACAATAAAACAGCAATAAGTGTGCACCATTAACCACACACCAAGCAATACATGGCTGGCATAAGCAGTGGAAGAGGTCCATTTACTTATTGACTTGAAGGAGGCACTGCAAGAGCAATAGAAAGCCATGTATATGGGGAGGTAATTGAAGAAAGAAAAGAAATCACTCTAATATTTTTACTGTAGCTGTTAGAGGTTCATTTACCAAGAAAAAAAAAAAAAAAGAAAAAGAAAAAAAGAGGAAAAAAAGAAAAACCTCTTCCTGTGACCAGTATCAATACACCAGCAAATAACTACAGGAAAATCCATGCTGCTGAGCAAATTGCTTATAAGGCATAAAGTGCACAAACTTCAAAATAAGTTTTTTGAAGATCGAATTCTCAAACTACTCCATGAGAGTATTTTTTATTAAAGCTCTTGAAACAGATAGATTAAAAATACCAGTATAAATTATAATGTAATAGTATTGGTCAGAACTGCAAAGGCAGTATAATTGAACAATTGAACATATCAAAAATTACATATGATGTTTCAGTTTGGGTTACATTATCATAAAAAAAAATAAGAGGTATCTGAAAGCACAGCATGTGATAAATGTTACTACATGACACCTGAGGCAAATCAGAAGGCTTAATCACTTCATCGGTGAGCCCACCTCCAAGTCACTGAGTGATGTGGACAGGAAATCCAGACATCAGCTACTAGCCAGAGTGTTTCACTGAAGCCAGCTGCCACACTCTCAGCCCACTCTCACCCTTAAAGATGCAGTGTATGAAACAGGATTGACATGGCAGACAACCACCCAACCGCAGGAACATCAGGCAACCTGAAGAAAGCTGGGAGCAGTTTTCCCTGAGTGCCTTTCTAGCAGAGCTCCAAACTGAGGATCTGTGCAAGGAGTTGCAGAGACTGTAGCGGAGTGCAGTTCTGGAGGTTGACAACCCAGTATGAGCACAGCCTGTGTTCCAAGAATGAGAAGCAGGGTAGGGCAGGTAACACAGAGCTGGAGCTGGTGTAAGGTGGGAAAATATGGATTTGGTTGAAGAAGTAGAAATATAGAATAAGGGGGTGGGAACTTACAGCAGGAATAGAGAAGATCCTATTTTGGATAGCTATAGAGAATCCAGGAGGAAGCTGGGGCTCTTGAACACTTTACAGCATAGCTTCAAGACGCAGAGATTTTGGCAACCCTTATTCTGTACTGACATTACACTTTTATACTGACATTATACATTATACTGACTTTAACATTATACTTTTCTCGCTCTGTCACTAGGTCTTGCATTAAACTGTTCTCCTCCTGCCTACACTGTTTCATACCCCACACCTCCTCCCAGCCTCACTACACTTAGAATATCTTTTGTATACAAACTAGGGAATATACTCTCAAGGGGTTTACTTACAACAGCTTTCTGTAATATCAACTAAAATTCAAAAACAAGTATGCAAATTCAAACTGTGAAAGTCTGAAAGAATCAGAATCCACAGGTATCCTTGAGAAATTGCTCTCATTATCCTAAAATGTGGCAGAGAACCCCACCCTAAAGGAGAACTACGTATTTAGTTGACTTTTTGCAGTGCATGTGTAGCACATGAGCCTGAATTCAGTACACAGACCTATCATACAATTTAATTAATTTCAATGGGATTTAAGTGAATATTGTTCATGAGTCTGTCATCTGTGCTTCTGGAATTACCCAGGTGTACCATGTGGTAAAAATGAAGCCTCAAATGCTAATATGCTAAAACAAGTGTTGCTATTACAGCTTATTGTTATTAAAACCAGTGCAACTTCACAGTGGTGACCTTTCCATGCAGTTAAGAGAAACACAAGCTAAACCCCCAGTGTTCAGGCTTACTTTCTGTCTGCAAGGGGAGCAATGATTAAAACCCTTTTGAAGATCACCATCAAAGCCTATTTTGCTATTGATTTATACTGAATGTTAATAATTAAACAGCTGGCATATTTCTCAGCTTCCTCTCATTGAGACCCAATAAAAGGTAATCTATTTATGTTCCACTCAAGATCTCTAGTGGTTCTTTACTACCTCAGTGGCCAGTAAATATTCACTAATCTTATGATGGAGCAAGATTTGTTTTTCATTTGAATCAGTAGGAAGATGGCTTCTTTAGCTACCAATAATAGCTGTTGGATCTGTAAAGTGGAAAGGAATCTGTCACTGCATGTAATGTGAAGAAACTAGCCAATCACATAACGAGTTTTCTTTAAACGGGAGTTGGACCTGATTCATGAAAAAAATGGGTATGTTCAGTGGGTGGTAACTTTGATGTAGTTCTTTTATGTATATAAGGGTTAGCCAGAGTGTCTGAATAAAAAAAGAAGCCAATCTGCTTTTATTCAGGCATAGCACCATGTGGGCTGGATGTGAAAAACAGAAATGGTATATTAAATGCAATTCAGAGAAGAGATTCATTTTCTTGTTAGTAGAAATTATGGCAAAAGGAGCCCAGCTGAAATGTGTAACACAATGATATGAATCAGTGATGACTGCAAATGGGGGTCTTAGAACAAAACTTCATTTTTTTATTTTATTTTATTTATTTATTTATTTATTTTTTTTCCCCTATAGTTGAGGATTTTTCTGTCATCCTCATGGAAAAGCTGTAAACACCTGTGATCTTCCATCTCCTCTCATGTTCCTCCTTCCTAATGTTGAAGAATCGTTAGGATCCTTATCATTCAAGGATCTGCAATAAATGTGACATAAAAAGCAAACCATGTTTGATTTCAATGGTATGCTCCTTCTTCAGCCCGTACATCCCAATTTATCCCCTTTCTGGGGACAGAACACCAGGGGACCAATTGCTGTAGAAAATTCCTGTACTTTTCCTAAATTAAATTTACATTTGTAACTCATTGCACATCTCATAAAAGGAGCAGCTGTTTAAAACTGAAAATCAAAGTGCTAGTGTCTGCCAGATTAAAAAAAGTAAATAAAATAAAGCAGTTTAAGTTACATTTAAAGTTTGTGGGGGTTACTGCATTTTATTAGAAAGGGTCCAGTATGAAGCACTTTTGTTATTAAAAATCCATTGTTGTAAAGGAAAGAATCCTGTCACAAGGACAAGATTTCAGAACAGCTTCCTGATAATTTTGTAATTGGATTTCTTTTTCTTTCAAAAAGTGACCTGTTGATCCTTTTTACTGGAGCAACAATCCCAGCCATGAATTTTAAGGTCACAAACAGAAGCCACTTGTGGGGTGCCAGTGATGGACTGCAGCATAGTCAGGTTAGTAATAATCCAAGAGTGATATTCAGCACCATCATTTCATCTGGCCACATTAAGATGGGATGTATCCTCGCTTTTCCAGTGGCTAGAAAAGGCACCCAGGCTGTAGCTCAAACTAGATTCCCAGTTGTCAAACAGCTGAATAATCTAAATCAAACAGGGAAATGAATCTCATTTGCAATTACTAACAGCACTGAATTCATAACTAAACATGCTCCACCACAGGCTTTTCAAGAGCCATATTCTCTACTCACAATTTATTTACTTGGGATCTCCAGCCTGCGCTGAAACTCATAATGTCCACAGCTATCACCTGACATGATTATGTAATGTTAACTTACACCTACCTGCATTGATAACACCCCCATATTGTACAGAAGTGTAGCTGGGACATTCAGGAGAGTTGTCAAAATGGTAAACAGTGAAATTAATCCAGTAACCCCTGTGTAAAGCTCAATTTTCAGGAAAGTCTAAAGTTGTTAACCTTGATTTCATTCATCCAGTATTTGCATTAAGATATGTAGGTTCTTTTAACACCCTAAATTAGCAATTGAACCAAGACAAGCCATACAATTCCTACACAGATACAATAAAAATGTAGCAAGCTGAATCCAAGCTACTACCAAGTTATAGAGTGTCTATATATTGGACTGAAACTATTTCAAGTTTCTATGCTTCCTAGGCTTATTACTTCACAACAATTTTGCCTAGGGCCATTAAGCATGCCTTCTTCCCCATAACAGTCTGATTTATCATGTCACACAGGGGTCTTAACAGGATTCATGACTCTACCGCCAATCACTGGAATTCTGGTAAGCAGAAATATAGGTGATAAATAATAACTATAACACGGGATTTGAGACCTATAAAGCAATACACAATATTTTACTTCCAAATCAGCAAATTTCTCTTCTCCATTTTCACAGGCTGAAAACTAAACTGCTAAAAGCTTTTGATCAAATCAGCTGTCATGTTTTGATCAATCAGCTTTAAAAAGCAAACAAAAAAACAAACTACAAACCAAACCCAATAAACCAAACCAACCAAAACAACAATAACAATAACACAAACAAAAACCTAAGAGAATGCTCTCTTTCATCAATAACCTTATGAATCCTGTTGAAATACAGCTTTTCTGGGAAACAGGGTTATGGAAGAGGCAACTTTTCTCCTGACCCCCATAAATCTCTCCCTCCCCCAAGATTTACGCAGGCCAGAGTCAATTACAGCTATTTACATGGAAAGCCAATGGTTACGCATCATTTTTCAGTTTCTATGGCAGCACAGCTCCTACAAAACACACCTCCAGGCTCACCAGAATCCCTACATACTCTTAAGCCATTCCCTTAACAGTGAATTTCCTCCAAGAATGTGCCAGGCAATGTGAATTAATGCCAACCCCATCATTGGCAGAGGGAATCGTGAGGTGCTGGGGTGAGGCACTCTGAATGAATGGCAGTGGTTGCCTCCTGGCCTCCCTACTGCCTCATTCTGATGCCCTCACCAAGACCGCAGAGGCTCTGCCAGGCAAGCGTCAGGAAGAGAAAATCATGCCAAAGAGCACACTCTCTTTTTATGTCCTGCAGTTTTCTCCTCCTTGGAGAGAACTGAAAAATCCATCACCCAGAAAATTAAGATGGAAAAGACTGAAATTGCTTCTGCCTTCACTGTTGTTAAGCTTATGCAATAGAAACATTCCCTAGATAATGGGATTTGTCAGCATCAGTTGAAAAAAATGCCTACTGCGTGATAATATTAAGAAGCCAACTATCCCTATAAACAGGAAGTGGCTGACATTATTTTTTCAGTTAATTCAATGCCTGAAGCAAAGCTATATATTATTGTTAACTATACAGATAACTGGAGTGCTTATACCCAGTTTACTTAAATTTTACATTGCAATTAAAGTGTCTGCTTTACACATACACCTGTTCAATTTTCTCAATGCTGTCTTACCCAGTTTTTTGGCAGAATTTTAAGATTTTCATGTTACTACTGGATCAGCCAATTGCAGCCAATAAAAGGGAATATACTCTCTAAGTGTATCTGAACGTATCCTGTATGTTAAATGTATTAACGAATTACTGCAGCTAAAAGTCCAATGGGAAGTTTATCTTTATAGTGTGAAAAAAAAATCAGGATAAGAATAGACCTCACCAAAATTTAAAATTTTCTTTATGCAAGTTAAGTATCCTGTCACTATATGACAGTTTTCCTTTCTGATGCTGACAGAACCTTGGATTAGCAGGAAACTTGGAAGTTTTGATTAACAACCTACTGGAGCTCTTGGCAATATGCCTGAGAGTTTCAGATTACTGCTGCTATAGAAACTCCCCTGGGTGACTGTACTGCTTTTCTTTTTCCTTGCATTTCTAAAATGTTGATCCTCAATGGTGTTTTTTATTTTATTTTATTTTTTGTCCTTTTGCAGTTTGCTCCACTTAATAGCAACTGCTGCATTACCACTTTACCCTTCCTTAGTGAAGAGCACCGCTACACAAACAGGTATCATTACAGATAACAGGCATCATAAAAGAGTTTGCCATATGCCCTGTCAGCTTGCCAAACTGATGACACAATTCTTTTACAGCAGTCTGTGTAGTTCTTAGGAGATATATACGTGTTGGGAAGTAACAATTCATTAGCATTTCTTTAAGAGTAATACTAGTTAACATAATTTTAAAGACTGATTAAATATGAGCTTAATATTAGCTTAATTTTAAATTACTATTTAAGAATTGCAATTCTGACTTATCTGAGGGAGAACATGTACTGGCTAGAAAATCATACAAAAATAATTTATTTTCACTGGATGTTCCCTTCTTTCAGTTCACTTTTTCAGTGCTTGCCCTTTTCCCCGTCTCAGGCTAATACAAATGACAGTAACATGGGCAATAGGCTTTCTCCTTTTCCAGAATCACTGACAGACTTGAGTGGGAGCAGAAGAACCCCATGCACTTTCTATTGCTACCCAATTCAATGGAAAAAAATACAAAATTTTGAAACAGTGTTGCGTGCAGTGCCATACTGCTGACCTGACCAGGGTGTGTCACATTGTTCATGCCAGCTACACCAAAAGGCTATCCTCACTACCAAAATTACTGTATCTTCTGCATGCATCCATCCTCACACTTATAGCTGCAACCATTGTTTAAAGAAGACTTGGGTGTAGCAAGCATGGATACGTACACCATGTCCAGTCCATGGGCACTCACCCTTAAAAGAAGAAGGCAGCTGCTGCTAAGCTAATCCCTGCAGTTCATTCCTAGTGCCCTGTCTGCCAGAGACCATGTGGAAAGGGAACAAGCTGCATGCTGGAGAAGCTGTTTTAGCAGAGACAGAGTATTTCTTGGCATCTTACTTGTGGACATATGGAGAAAGTCTGACCTGACCAGGCATAGCAGGGCTGCATGACCTCTATGTGAATAGATCAGTGGAAGATCCGCCACCATCAGGGTAGCTCATTCAGCTCACAACTTGCTCTGAGGGCTCCCAGGATAGAAGGGCTAACAGAAGATTACTGCAGATGGAATTAACTGTCCTAAATTGAGTGTAGGTGAAACGCTGAGCACCTTACCCAAACACAGTGCAAGGCCAACATGTAGAGCTGGCTGACATGTGGCAATAAACAAACACTTTGAGTTGGACAAGTCCCATTGGTACAAGCAAATCTTTTCTAGGGAGACTTTTCATTAACTGGACACCTGCCCAGTCTGTATGGGCTCAAAGCAGGTAAATGGCTAAGCAACTTCTGCTCTCAAGAAAGTCAATGAAAGTAGCCTCCAGAGGGTTGAGTAACATCTTGCAAATAGATTCAAAACAAATTAATGATTTTAAAAATAAAGCTACACAAAATGCACTTTTTTGCACTCTTCTTTCAAAGCAATGCCATCAGAGACTGGATTACCTTGAGTCTCAGCTGTTTGGAAAACTGGTTACTTTTCATCTTGTCCTTCAGAATTTAAAATTAGTACATAAAAAGCAAGACTCTAGGATCACAGTTTTCATAAGAGACTTCTAAATATTGCTGTAGCTTCTGATATCCATTTCATATCTGCTCAAACTTCCTGAGAGCCTGAAGCAGAAACTGAGACACAGATAAGTGTAAATCATCTCTACTATGTACAGACAGTATCCAAGCTAAACCCCAAACAGAAATTGATTTTGTTATCTACTTCACTGATCAAAGCTTACAAAGAAATGCTGCACTGTATCATTAAGGTCCTTATCAGTTGCTAGAGTTATTACAAGACAGAAAATTTACTGTTATGATTGTAACTCCAGTAAACATACAAATAATCAAAACTTATTTTAAAATAAGAAACTATAGAATTGTTCTCAAGCAAGTTAAGACAAAAGTAAGAGCCAGAATTGTTTCAGCAATAAAAATAAATTAAAACAAAATTACGCATGCATACAATTCTAACTTAGGAGATGCCTCCTATACTACATAGTCCTGATGGAAATCCAATTTATCTCTTTCTTGTCCTTTCAGTAGTACACAGAGAACCCTGTAAATTGGCAACAATCTGTGTCCAAGTGTCCATCTCAAAGCAAGTCCAACTGAGTTCTGCCTACCTCCAAGGAGGCTTCCATAGACTCTCTAGACATCTGCTCCAGTCATCTTACACTTGGTAATTTTTTCCCCCTACTTTGTCTGAATTTCCCGTGTTTCTCTTTGTTCTGGGGCTTCTGGTCCTTTCAGTACATACCTCTAAGAATAATTTGAGAAGAATGTGCTTGATAGTTGAAGACAGCAATAAGACTTCCCATCAACCATCCTTTTTATGCCAAACAAACCTGCTTTTCCCAGCCTTACCTTACACATTCTCATATAAACTCCAGCTCCCCTGGTAGCCTTCTGCTGGACTTGGTCTAGCACGTCTGTGCTTTTCCATTTCTGGGGAGCCCCAAACTGGTCATGGTTCTCTCAGTGTGGTCTCAAAAGTGCCAAATAAATGGGAAGGACCTGCTGGTTACACTTGCTAACACTGACTGGGACAGGACTGCCTGTCTTTGTTGCAACGGCATGCTGCTGACATGCACAAGTGATTGTCCATGGATACCTTCAACACCTACAAAGCTGTTTGCTAGCCAGCTGTCTTGCCAGTCTGTGCACAGTGTTATCTCTCCCCACATGCAGGACTCTGAATTAACTTCTGCAATAAAACAAGGGGTAGCATTTACAGTCTTTGAATGGAATCTGGGTTATTTCAGGCTCTTCCATACCACTCAGCTTTGAAGGAGTAGAAGCATTGCTATCTATTCTTTTATGGTATGGGGTGTATGGGGAGGGGAGGAGGGGGAATGACGATAAAACTGGGTACTGTTACTGCAGTCAATAATACAAAATTTAGAAGAAAGGTTCCAAAACTCAAATATATAATATAAAACAAAGTTATACAGTATAGTAAAATAGTATAAAGAAATATGCATTACTACTGAAATATCCCACTGTGTGGTATTTACAGCCTGAACATTAAAAAAGGCCGCCAATGTAACACCTAGCATCAGTACTTTCCAAGAAGAAAAGATTGAATTTTTAAAAGGTTCAGGAAAAAAACATTGAAATTTATTTTCATGAGGGAAAAAGGAATAGCCATCAAGAGTGGATTCAGACAGCCATTGGAGTCTTGGAGTCTATTTTTCTGCCTTCTCATTTCTAGTGCCTGAATAATATTAGATCACAGCTCAATTCTTCTGAAGCAGAAAAAAAAATAATGGAAAATGAATCACAGGATTGATCACATTCTTTCCATTGCAGCTGAGGTGTATCATTTTCACAAATGGGAGGAAAATGTACAGTATCAGCACATCAAGACCTAAACATGCCATTATCCCACAACATCCACAACACATCTGATGGTCAAGAAAAGAGGAATGACAAGTAAGAATCAACTGCTGCACCACCATCTTTCATTGCAATGAATCAGTCCTTCCTGATGCTCAAATCAAACTATATATGTGAGACTAGGAGGTACTAAAGAAATGGGAAGAGATAACCTTATAGTGAATAATGGACTAGAAAGAGTAATAGTCCAATATTCAGAAGTTATACAGAAAATTTATGAGACGATTGACCACGAGATATTAACACCTCCAGAAGAGAACAGTAGATGGTGTCCTCCTTTCTCTCTCATATATCTCATTAACCATTTCAAATGCTGTGGTGTAGCAGTGGTGTCTCTGCTCCTCATTTTCAGAGTCACCATATATCACTGAAACACCGTATTTATACATACTGATAATAGAATAATGCCTCTCTGCTCCTTCTTGCAAGGGAACTGTGGCTACAGAATTGCAATTTACCTCTCCATTTTTCTCTTCCCTTTTTCCTTCTTTTCCTTCCACCCTCCAATCTGGTTAATTTTGGACTGCCAGTTGGGATTATTGCTCTTTTTCCCTGCTAAAATAAAAACAAACAACAGTTACACTTCAGATTCTGTGCTTAAGCATGAGATCTGTCTCCAGCATTAAACAGTCACATTTTCTTGCCTGAGGTGCAATGCAATCTCCTATGACACCAACTAAAGAAAGTCTTGCAAGTGAGGGAAAATTCTGCTTCTGGATTCAGATGCACAGTTTTCTGACTGCACTGGTAACTACCTACCCATGCAGAGTGCTGCCCTGAGAACTCAGCAGGAGCTGACATTTGCCTAATCTTACAGTTGGAAAAATTAGCCTTTCTGAGGTTACCTACAATAGCTATTCAGAATATAAATAACCAAATTAGAAATCTGTATTCTATAGCAGCCTTTCTGTTTGATACATCTTCTTAATTTCAGATCACTTTTTACTGCATTTTTTTTTCCAAACTCCTTAAAGCTTACTACTTCTAAGTGCTAAATTTGTAAAGAACTTAGCACCTACAAATTATTATACGATGTATATGTGTGTGTCACCTCTAAATATTAGTCTGAAGGATTGAAAATGTGACACTTTTGCAGGAGGCAAAGCAAAAGACTTCCCCGCCCCCCCCCCCCCCGGATCGCATATTGTCACATGTGAAGGTCCAGATGAAATTAGTCTCAAGGTTTCTTAATGTAGGTAATATTAGACATTCTGCAAATTAAAGAGAAATATGAAAAAACGTGTTATATCATTTCCCCCCCCCCGGGTTTTTTTTTTTTTTTTTTTTTTTTTCTTGCATCAAAGTACTCTCAACTCTCTCAACTATAAAAGATTTCCGGTATGTTAAAAAAATACCCATTTTATTTTGTAAAATTCAATATGGCAAACAGCTAACAGCAATTGAAAGGAGACGAGACTAAGTATTACAATAAAATCAGTTTTCCTACTTTTCCATATGCTGTTTTTAAAGGGATAAATGGGGTGGAGTCCCGAGTTGTCCAAGATGTCAACTTGTCTTTCCTTCTGCAAGGCAGAGCCACACTGAACTTCCAGAAATGATATGGGCTACTACCTGACAAAAATACTTTTTATTTTCAAGATGGTAGGTGAAATGCAACAAACATACAATAGATTTTCAGCATAGCAAGGTTCAACGGTATTGTGGGAATGAGAACTGCCTAAGAAGATGGCAAAGAAGACAAATGTCCTTACAACTGGGAGAAAAACAAAAAAAGCTTTCAAACTCCATGAGGTACAGCAATGACCGCCTCATCTTTCTAAAGGGGATTCTGCTAATAAAGCACTTGACTCGGAAACTTAGAAAAGACATCTTTGAAGATATAGCAGTCCAAATATCATGCATAAAAATTGTCCAGTTACAGCAAGGTCTCTTCACAATCCGTTTGTGACTACTTGCTGATAGAACGTAAACTACAAGTCCATTGGCTCAAAGGAGACAAGTTTTAGAGTGGCAGCTTCTAAACCAAAAAATATCTACAGTGTTAATGGAAACAATTATATTTCAAACCAACATAATAACCCCATGTAAATGAATAACAGGATGTAATCTATATTATTAGACTTAAAAGTTCCCCTCGAAAATAAATGCCATTCTATATACATAGCTGTTAATGAGCACTCAGTAAGGGGACTGATTATGAAGGAATTTTCACTATTTCAGACTTTAAGCACCATGTTTAAAACAATAACCTTTAGGAATACATGTAACTTCTTTCCACAGGCATTTTGAGGATCCTGCCATGTACTATTGTATATGCTTACAAATCACACAGCCTTACCATATGCATGAATCATTTTAGCAACTACAGCTTGACACATAACTTTATATAAATTAATATTTGCAGATTTTTTGGCATGTTATAAAACCTTTTGTTTGCTCAATTTATTTATTCCTGGCATAATAATACTTTCCTAGTGACACTTCCTTCTCTCCTGTGATGGTGACTATGTTACAGGGAAGTCTACAGCCACATTACACTGAAGAATTCAGTCCAACTGTCTGGCAAAGTACCTGACACAGTATTCCAGTTCGATGTAAGTGCAAATGTCATTTCTGTGTTCTCTAGCTGTGCTTTTAGAGGGTCTGTTAAATAAAAGATCATACAGACTTTATCATACTTGAAGTTTATGAAAACTTTGTAACTGTATTTGAACTAACATCTTTCATTTATAGGTTTATAAGACTGGTATCCACATTTGGATATACTCAGCATATCTGAAGCTCAACAAAGATGATTCCTTTCAACTTAACTGCTGCTATCAGAAAATGAATGCAATATTTATAACCAGAACAGAAGGTGTGCCTGTATCACCCAATGGAGCAGTTATCTGCAATTTGAGTCAGAAGTCCACATGACACCACACAGGTCCACTGCACATGCAATGGTTGAAGTCTTTGGAAGCAGCATGGTTGTGCTAGTAGGACTCGTTAGCTCACATACCTTGTTGCATACAAGAAGTTATGTCTCACCAGTTCCAGTTCTCTTCATGACAGTGCAACCATCTGCTCCATCACTGTTTATTAATCTTTTACACAAAGTTTCATCGGTTAGCATCTTGTTCTTCTCCCACTTTCTTAGGGCTAACAATGTATTGATTATTTTACTACATTATTTTGTCATTTTGTCAATTATAGAGTGATAGGAAAAGGAGTATATATATATATATATATATATATATATATATATATATATAAAGAAGTGTAGATTTCAATTAGATATAAGGAAGAAATTCTTCAAAGGGTGTTGAGGCACTGAAACAGGCTGCCCAGAGAAGCTGTGGATGCCCCGTCCTTGGAGGAGTTCAAGGCCAGCCTGGATGGGGCTTAGAGCAACCTGATCTAGTGGAAAGTGTCCCTGCCTATGGCAGCAAGGTTGGAATTAGATGGTCTTTAAGTCCAGTTCCAACTCAAACCATTCTGTGATTCTATGATTCTAGGGTAGTGAGGAGCAAAAAAGCAATGTATATATCCATCATTGTTATACTTCAATAAAGTGCCCAAATTTAGGGATTAGAAAAAAAAATCAAAAACAAATATGAAGGTTATTAAGTTTAATAATGAATTAAAACTCCCCAAAATAACTTCAAAGTGATTAGTAAGTCAAGTTCTGAAAAGGTATGGGATACCATCCTGCTGCTTCTGTAAGCTTACTGTGCCCTCTGTTGATCATTACAATACTCTTTACAACTACGTGGTGACACATGCTTTCCTAAGGACCCTGTGTTTTTCAGGACAGTTTGCAGCTAGCTAGCCTGCAAAACACAACCGCACAGGTAAAGACCTTATGGTTACAGTGCCCTTTCCTTATTTTATGCTGAGCTTGGAAAAAATGCAGAGAATAGTGCAATAGTTTACAGAAAGAAAATGACTGTTTAATACTTAAAACAGATGAATACTTCCCTGAAAACCTGCATTCTTTAACTATATAATTGCTTTGTGATTTAGAGCAAAGAAAATCAACCAGCCATTCTCATATTCAGGATATTCTGAACAAGACTTCTGGTGTAATTTGTGAAAGTGCTCAGAACTTGGGACACCATGTCGCTGTACTTTGACTACGCAATGCTGAATAATTTAGAATATAATGGACCTATATATATATATGTATATGTATATTTACACATGCACTCCAATATTATTATAGACATAGAAATACTAGTGGAATATAATTCTTATGCCTCAGATCCATAGGCCTAAATATAATGTTCTCTTATCTGCATTGAAATGGCCGTAACAGATACTGCATTTTTTTTTTTTTTTTCTTTCTAAAAATATTCCAGAAGGGAGAGAGGGATCTGAACAGCTTTCCAAGGTGTATTCTCACACCTATTGAGTTTATCTGAGGAATTAAAGAAGGTGAGAATTTTACTCCCAGATACCACACAGTCAGACACAAAATTTGTCCCTTTTTTAAAGACTGATTCATATCACTTTCTAAAAGTATTTATATAATTTCAATTGTTACTTAACAGTTTCTGCAAATATTTCCAAAATCTCAAAGTAGCTACACCAAACTTTGTTTTAATTTCTATAGCCCACTTTGTTCAAGCTTAACTACTGCTACTTATGCTAAGCATCTTACTCGCCTTCCTATCAGAAACTGTTAATTGTGGCCCAGACACAAACAGTGCTGACTGATATGTGACAGATAAGACCATCAATACATTAATAATAATAATAATAATAATAAAGCCTTAAAACCTTCACTGCTGTTCTTAAACATCTGACTGGTGGAAGAGTAGAACAGACTATTATTATGCTCATGCTGACATTTTGCATTTTGTGCAAAATGCAAAGTTGATTGTATAAAAAGTAATTTTTTATGCTGTTGAAAATACATTTATTTGCTTTCATCCAAAGCCACCTTTTGCATACCTTGGCATGCAAAATGTCTTTCTTCTGATCTCTTGCATACATGCCTTGTCACTTGGTGGACTGTTTCTGCACTTCAAGGCTTAGTGTTTTGCTACATCTCCCATAGTTTCCAGTTGTGAATTTACATTTATGCTATAGGGTGTATTTGCTCCAGCTGCTTTTGCATGAACATCTCTTTCGTCTTTCTTGTGTCAGTATTTTCTGAGACTGTCTTCTGTCTAATGCTGTCATCTTGCAGACATTTATTTACAGTTACTTGAATGCCCAAATTTGCTAAAGTTTCTGCTGAGTCCAATTTAATCTTTGCAGATTATTAAAAAGTGCTTATTTTGTCAATCTGCTTTTCTGTCTCCTGTCAGTTTTTAACAGTTGGATGTCAATTCATACCCTTTCACAGTACTAACAAACACATTTTTTTTTCCCTATAATTCTCTTTCAGATGTAATATATATATATATTGCTTATAAAAGTGCATTAATTTTTTTTCCTCACTTTGATAAGAAGATATCTTTCATACTGTGAAATACATCATACTTTCATGGTTAGTGAGTTCCTTCCTCTAGAAATTCCTTGTTTTGTCTTTCTCATGACTGCAGCACCAGAAACCCTACTGCCACCCGAAATCAAAAAATACTACTAATAAAATAAATAAATAAATAAATAAAAATACCCCACGAGATGATGGAAAAATTTCCACTATCTCAAAAACCTTGTATTCTGCTGCTTTACATGAAAGGATAAAAAGTTTCCTTCAAAAATAATAAAAAAAAATAGAAAAGACTTTTCCTCAGGCAACAGTTTATTGAACTAGACCCCTGTCAAAGACTGAAGTGACAATAATGCGTACAGTAACTACATTCCCACAGTACAATTGTGCATTTATTCAAAAGGACTTTGAAATGAGAGAGCAGAGATCTGAACACATAAATTGTCTGATAAAAGCACAGGAGCGAAGTATCCACTTTTAGAATTACATATTCTAGATCAAAAGTTATATAGGATTTAGAATATATGTCATACTACTATGGAGGCAAAACCATTCTTTCTGTAAGTATCATCACAGTTAAATGTTATTATCAAGGATTTTTTTTTTTTTTTTAATGAAATCTATTTAGCTCAGCCAGGTGCTTCTAAGAACTAATAACTAACTTCAACTTTTTTAACTTCATTCACATTTTATATATATAGGAATTTGTACACAAACAATGGCTACATTACTGATGCAGCATTAACAGCCCCATGCAGATACCAACAGATCAGAACTATTTGTGCAATTTCCTCCCAGTACCAAGAGGTTTAAGGACAAACTGACCCTAATTCCATCTAAAAAACGCTAAACACATATTAAAAAAAATCTTAATTTGGAACCCTGAAGAGCTTACAAAATCACGGCTACAACTTTCACAGTGAAAATGAATGCATTATTCCCAAGTCCATAGTTGATAGCTTAGTTTTGAGAAGCATATAACAGTGTCTTCAAGAAAACCATCTCCGCATTATGTTAGCAGTTTGATCAATATGTATTCCAAACTACATTATGTCAGTTTAACCTAGAGAGAAATACCAGCCCTTTGGACACAGAATCTGAGCACACTGCTGTCCTAATACGGTGATTAATGCTGTGAGCTACACCCTGCATAGCCTTCCTAATCTCTGGGCTTTCTAATTTATAGCAGAGATGGATAGGCTATCAGTGGGGAATTATGAGGATTACTAGCTGTTTATCTCTCCTTTGCAGAGACACTTTGCTGCTTATGGAATTACCATAAACCCTCCAGCTACAGTGCTACTTCTGTACTTACCCAGAAGTCTAGCTACCCTATTGGGTGTAAAATGTTTTGGTAGCCAAATTATTAGAAAATATTGGAATTGATGGAGGTTTTTTTTTTTTTGTTTGTTTGTTTGTTTGTTTGTTTGTTTGTTTGTTTTTCCTCCCCGCTAATGATTTGAACACACTGTCACGACCTGTCATGTAACTTCAGTGGTAATTTGTCTGCAGGTTATCTTGCATTCCCTTGAAATCTAGTGCTGTGATCTTGTCTACACTGATTAGAGTTTAGCATTAAGGCTTGGAGGTTGCCCTCAAGCATCACCACAGGTAAAACCATTAAACACCTATGCCAAGTCATTTCTGTACTAGTAGCAAGTTATGTAACCTATTGCAAAATGTTTAATTTTTATAGTCACCAAGAGTGTTACTAACTTTCCTACAATCTGAAAATTAAGTGTTTCCCCAGTGCTTTGATGAAATGTCTTTATGCTATCAGGCAAAAGTTTGCTTTTTGGTTGAAACTAATAAAAGATTTTGAAGGAGAATAGATACATTCTTTATTTTATTTTCCTGAAGAAGGAAAAAAGAAAGGGATATTGTTACATTTGTTATTTTACTGACTTTTAAAATCTGAATCTTTATAAAACAACTTTGTTTATTTCAAAATAAGTGTAAGAATGAGAACCATCTATAAGACAAATGTTAGTCCTATTATAAGTTTTAATATTTACTTGTGGCTTCCAACCACACCTTTTAAAAATTGACTACATTTATAGTCAGAGTATTCAGTCAGGGCATCTCTATAACCAAGGTTTAATTGAGTGACCATTTCAGCACTAATATTCAGCTAATTTGCAACTACTTAACATTGCTTAGATACAAATTTTAACCCCACCATTCAAGCTTCTGCAGCTTTATGTCATTATCTAATCTCTGGCCAGATCCTCAGTGATTATAAAACATCAGAGAATCATTATATCTCTGTGCTTAGTTTTATTCCTACTTTTTTTTTTTTTTTTTTTTTTTTAGCATTTCCTCAGCCATCTGCTACAGCACAGGTCCTCCTCAGCTGCCTGTTAGGACCATCTTGGCTGGTGAAGGTGAATTCCCTACCATCACAGTGGCTTTGTACAATGAAAATACTTTGATCTTGCCGTACCTATGAGCCCAAAATTTTGTCTGTAAGGGAAGGAAATGATTTTGAATGAAGTAGCTTGGCTGAAGAGAAGGATATCTATATGAAATTTAACAACATATAGAAAGAGGAGGTCACATTAATTACCTAGTCCAGTCTCAGACCCTGTGAAAACCTGTTAACAAAAGGGATACCATGGTTTAGCCAAGAATGTTTAATTGGGCTATATATAATTGAGACCATGCCTTGGTGTGCTGTCTTGTTCTATCAACAGAATGAAATCACCTTATTTTCTTGTGTCTTGGGTTTGTTTGGTTTTCTGGCAGGGCATGCTGAAACATACCAGGTTGTTTGGATTTATCAAAGCAGATTTGGCTAGATACATACAGGTGGAATAGGGAAGCTTTCCAACATGGTCTTGGATTTTACTTTAAAAATTAATTATTTAAATAAGAATTGTATTTGATCATATATAGATAAGTATATTATTAATACAACTCACACATATTTCAAGCACACATCACCCTGGTCCCACTAAAACTGTTCTTTTCATTTCTGATGTTTGTATCCCAACATCTATTTCCTCTATTCCCATCTCTGACAGTGTTAAGAAGGCTTGTGCAGGTAAATGGGATGTAGCACATGGTTAACTTACAACCTTTAAATAGGATAGGATAGGATAGGATAGGATAGGATAGGATAGGATAGGATAGGATAGGATAGGATAGGAAGGGACCTTCAGTGATCATCTAGTCCAACTGCATGTCCTGCTCATGGATAACCAAAAGTTAAAACATATTATTGAGCCAGTTCCAGTGAATTTTCCTAATGTCCAGTCTAAGAACTATTTAAAAATCTGTTGCAAATAAGAACGCATCCTGTGATATTTTTAAAGGGTTAAATTACTCTATTAAATCCTTAGAATGTGTTAGAAATGACAATTATTCTACTGCACTAGAGAACTGAAAAAAAAAAATGATTTTTACACTTTTCTATTTAACAATCTCTACTGCTGTTGCTATTGCTCTAAATACTTGTAGATTAATTAAAGTTCATGTTCTTCATCAAAACTGAACTGAAGTGCTCTGTTCAACAATTAAGAGACACTACCTCTGTCTTCACTGCAATCAATTCATTATGGGAAAGTAATTCCCCTATATTTAAAAATCCTAAATAAGTGAAATAAATACTCATGGAAAATGAAAACAAAGAGGTAAGTCTTACTGAATAACAAAATGAGGACCCTGTTCTGGCAATAATAAAAGTGCTTGTGGTATGTACTTATGGTAAACACTTATATGCTTAAAATCAATATTCCATTATGAAAAAACACTGACATTACTATTTTTTTCTCATTATTTGCACAAAATTGGAAATGAGGCATTGTCACTATGAAAGGAATTCAAAGAGACACCTTCTTATTATCCTCCTAGCCTATGTCACAGCACTGTCTATTTTATTTATTACTTCGCTGAGCTGGGCTTCCCAAAACAAGTAAGCTGATAGAATTACCACCAAGCAGTTGCCAAAATTATGATAAATATTATTACAAAGCAGTGAGTCTCATAAAACACAGGCATAAAACAGATCTTTGATATGGGTTGCAAAATTGCCTCCTTGGCTCAGATGCTAGCCACTGCTTTAAGAACATCGCTTGGCTCTGAAGATAAAGTTCATTCACTGATCCTTCCGGGCTGAGTACACCATATTCTTACCTCCATATTATGAAGGAATATTGGCATTGAGGATGTCTTTCTAGAAAAACCTGCACTCTGCTAAACCACACTCATCCACAACTTATTCATGGCTATTACTTCCTTCATTTCCTTCTCCTTTCCCTTCCCTGACACCCAGTCACTCTTCCTTCCCACTCCTTCCATGGGCTTCAGTTAAAAGTTTATAGACAGAAAAGTACTTTTGAATTATTATACTTCAAAATGAAGGATCCATTGGTGTAAAGTATCACAAATTTGTGATAGGAAGGAAGTAAGGGAGTTGCATTTCCTCCTTACAGATCTTCAGATCTTACAGATGGATGTTGAAAACTGAAAACATAAAACCAAAAGACTATACTGTCTAGCAAAGAGTGACATGTTGATTAAGGAAGAAAATATTATAAAAATAAACCATTTCTTGCTGTAAAATATTCAGAATGGACAGGTTAAATGAGGTATAAACTGTAATCAAAATTGTATCCATCAAGCTGGAAAGTTTGGCAAAGAAAACTGAGAGGAGTTCTCTTCTGGGGTGAGAATAATGCAACACTGAACAGAGTAGCAGTGAGAAGATGAAAGCCTATTTAATGTAGATTATATAATGCTGTATAGTCAATCATAAAAGATAGCTTTCTTAAAGTTAGAAGCATTAGTGTTAGTGGACGCATTCAGCTGAAGCAGAAAAACAAGCTCTTTGTTCCTCACGGGAGTTGCATGGTGGAATCTGCAGTGGTACCAGCTTCTGTTACCATTTGGAAACAGAGATGAGTAAGAGTCTTGGTGGAAAATGGAAGAGGCACCGGCAAGAATAAGTCTAGAAAGCTTTTATTTTGTTTGACCTCTCAGCTATGGTTGGTATCACTCACTAAGGTAATAAAGGTGAACAAACACATTCTTCCAAGCTGCTGTGCAGCTTTATCCTCACATTCAATCAAAATTTTTGTGCCATAGCCAAGGTGATTCCTTTACAGTAGAATTTTGCCTCAGATATATTTTTAATCAATAGAGAAAAAAAAATCAATGGACTAGACTCGGAATGATAAAATATCAGATTTTTCATGTGATACCACCTTCACGTATGGATAACAGCTAGCAAGAACATCTGCTACTGATGAAGCTCATGTTGAATTCATACTCAGTGCTTAGAAATAATCCACTATAAAGTCATATTTATACTTTTAAATCCAGACACTTCATAAAATAAAATAAATGACTCTCAAAGTGATTTCCTTTTCTTTGTGAAAGCCTTAGCAAATTATTTTACATATATAAGTTATGCTAACAAAAGGCACCCTACATTTTTTTAATCTTCCCGTAAGAAAAAAATGGCAATAGTATAAGGTATGCAAATGACATGTTGCAAGACAAGATGGCATGTACCAAAGGGGCACACTGTGGGGTTCTGTGCAATAGCATAGAATGCATACATGTTTCTGTAAAACTTAATTTATCCATTAGCAAATAAATAGGAACTGTTAATACTCAGGAGGCATTCACTCAGGAAGTTAGAGTGGCCTAGGTTTTTATGGTTCATTAATGAAGAGTGCATTTTACAATTCATTATCTTATGCAACAGCGTATACACTATGCTTTTTTGGGATGATAGAAGCTGCTTTATGTCACTGTAGCAGAAAAACAAACAAACAAATAAACAAAACACTCAAATCCAATTATCCAGTTATTACAAGCAAACAAAGACACACAAAACAGGAACAATTAATTGTTCCCTGTGCTCCTGTGTTCCTGGGGCTGAAGAATGGTTCCTGGGAACCATGTACCCACAGACAGATCGTAGAGAAGTCCATGTGCTCCTCTAAGATGTCTTGTCAGATTTGGCAGATGTTCAGCATCTCAGAGTCCCAAGACGGAGAAACTGGCTCACCTTTGTTATCCTGCTGTCCACTCAAAACATTAACAGCTAAATAAAGGCTGACTGGAAGATTCTTTGTGTATAATATTCTTATTTCCATAGAGCCTCAGCACATCAGAAAAGATGTCCATTAACCAATGTGAATATTTCAATAGCAGAGAAGCATACAGTTTTGCATAAACATTAAGGGAGGTGTTAAGTACCTATCATACATGAAGAAATTTCTGGGGGAAAGAGTGTTGGAGTGTTTGTCCTATTATTTCTCCAAATTCTCCTCTAGTTTAGACAGGTAGATTTTACCACCTTTAATTTAGACAAGGTTTATTTAGAAACTGACAGCTTCACTGGAAGTTTGTAAGAACTATACAACTAAAAAAATACTTCAAAAAGATCTTCTACAGACTCATAATATAAAAAATATGATTTTATTTTTCTTGTAAGTGCAGAAAAAGACTTAAATGAAGCAATGGCCTTTAATGACAAATAGACCAAATTTCCTATTCTAGTTATTTTACACCCTGTTATTCCTGAAAATACAAAAGGAAATCAGTAGTCACTCACACTTATCACTGTTTACTGTTAAGAATAGGCTGCATGTATGATATGCATCTGCAAATACAAAGGAAAAGACTGTAATTTCGTTGGACATGCTAAATAGGAATTTCTCATGATAATTCTGTAGAATCAATTTATGCTGTCATGATCAATCCAGTCATTTTTTGTTTTTTCCCTTTTTCTACATTTTCTTTGGATGCTTTTTCTTCTGTGAGGTTAAATTGTTCAGCATTGCTAATTTCTAGTGAATATTACATTAAAATATTTTAAAAAGCATTTAGGAAAATGCGTAGAAATCATCTGAGATTAACTGCAACAGATGCTCAAATGCAATTCAGTTTTCTAGAATGGGTGCAATGTGCAATCTGAAAGAGCAACAGGGCTCTCTTTGTATACTCTAATATATAGGAGTTACAATTACGCACATTATTCAGAATGATCTGTTCCCCTCCCCCCATCATAATTAACGATAATTTCATAACTCAGCTTCAGATTCTTGAGATGGAATTCTAACAGCATTGCAGGAATAATTCTGAAGATGAGTCCCAGAAATACAGAAGTAGTACAGGTAGTCTAGATTTTAGTTTTACATCTGTTCTCTGCACATCATTACCTATCTTCAGTGCTTTCTCACTGCATTATTTGCTCTAGGACAACACTACAAGCAGTGAAGTGGGCCACAGTGGAAACACTCATTATACAGTCTCAATATTCTTGGGAATGCTGAAATGTTCAGCACTGATTAGGGGAGTAAGATCACTGAAAAGGGAGTCAGTGTCAAAACAGAACTGTAATTTTCCATTACACTAAATCCAGCAACCTCACTTGTGGTTAGTCCAGATGTCAATTATGCCACAAAATAGTAAAAAAAAAAAAAAAAAAAAAAAAAAAAGTTTAAAAGATAAAAGATTTGTCCATAGGAATATATTATAAATCTCAGGTGTTATTATGATAACAATAGAACTAATAATGAAGATGAAGCACAAAAATATCCTACTCTTTTTATCACAATACAGAAAAACAAACAAACAAAATAATGTAATTATGTATTAATTATATATTAATGTAAACATTAATAAATATTTACTAAACAATTAATTTTATAGATAGAGCATTTTCTTACTGGCTAGCAGCATAATCATACTGCTATTGCTTACTGACGTGGACTATTTTTCCTTTATTTGCCCTTGTTTCTTTTCATATCAATATAAGAAGATATAGTTGCAAACCTGAGGAAAAGCTGACATTCCTCTAGTGATCAGAGAGAATTTCAGATCTACTGGGACTTAGTTTTAATAGAGAATAACACTGAAAAGCACATTTAATGTTTATATTTTGATCTGTGAGTCCAGGTTTTCAGGTTCCTTATCTGCCCAGATTAAAACTGCCTCTATTTACTTAATTGTAGTCACTCTTGAAAATATACAACTACAATTAAGACAAACAAAATTTCTAATGTAGGTCACCACACTGCAAATAATATTGCTGGATGAAAAGGTGCAAGTTACTAATGCACATCATAAACCTTCACTAGAAAAGAAAATATTTGTTTCTGACGTTTATCCATTAAATATAAAGATAGTTGAAGAAAAGTCAATGATAATTAAATAATTTCTCAGTCTATTCTCTCTCTCTATATATATATTTAATTTTCCACAATTCTATTATTAACAAAAATCCAAATAAATCCTGAATTAATGAAAACTACATCGGCTTCTTAATATTATCTTAAAAGTGAAGACTACAGTTAACCAATGAGCTTAACAACATTATGCTTAAAATTTGTTAAACATGTGCTAATAGGACAGTAAAAGCACTTTTGTCGGAATCAGACCCTAAGCAATACCACTACAGAATTCAGTGGAGTAGAAAATGGTTTAGTTAAATTATTTAAATTAAGAAATTTATACTTTTCATAATAATCCCCTGGAAATTATACACGTCCACTATACATTGCACATTTTGTATTTAACTAATGCTTTTATGAACTACTAGAAAATGTGATTCATAAAATATGATTTTCAACTACCTTAGAGACACCAATAACAAAGCATTCAGCCTGAACTTTGCAAAGTTCAGTACATCCATTTTATAGTAGTTAATGTCCAAAAGACTATCTGCTGTTGTGAATAGATAATCATAGATGCTTCTGATGTTCGTATTTCCTCTGGAGAGTAAAATGTCTAGTTATCAGAATAAATGCAAATTATTTTCCATCACCATGAATTACATAGAGAATGGTAGTTATAAGGAATAAAATTCATGTTCTTGTATGGCACAAATAACACTATTTTTTTTTTCTTATATTATTTTAATAACTCTGTTGTGTTCCAGGAAACTGTCCTCTTTCTCACCTAAACTTCCCCTCTACCCCCCCCATCTCCCAGCAGCAACACTGGATAGAGTTGCTGAAAAACCAGAAGCAGCAAAGAGTCATAATGAGCAACTCATCAACATCTGTGCTTGATACCAAAAGCTCACTCTGAAAAGAAGCTCAGGGATAACTTTTTCACAGTCTGTGGTGCCACACAACAATAGCAAATTAGTAACAGATGCAATCAGCAGCCAAGATCAGGTACATTCAGCTTTCATATAATGGGAAGATGTTTTTAATAGTGGGGACAAATGATCAAGTATTGTCTGTAGTGCTCCATTCGGATGTTAAAAATTGAAGACATAAGGTTTTTAAAAAGACAGACAAATCCAAACTCTTGATCTCAGCTACTGTAAAGGATCCAGGTTAGCATTCTCAGATTACTCAGCTTTTTTATTTTAGACTGTCCAAATATTTTTAAACACTTCAGGTTTTAATAATTTTATTGTTATATTACCTTAACAGAATGTTTAATAATACACAGCAATTGTAAATGGACTACAAATTGTTTTAACTCAGATTTAGTCATCTACATTTCTGAAAAATATCTAATGCCTCATAAAATATGTAAAACAACTGCATATGATTAAGTAAACATCAGAGGCATAAAGACAAAACAAAGGTTTGTCAGGAAAATTTACGTGCTTATTGAACTGAGAATAGAACTGCTTAGAATGTTTCAATAACTTTTTATTTTCTGATCAAAAAAAAGATCAATTAGACTAATTCTTTTTATGTGACTTATTTTGAGGGGGGAATTGCGAGGTTTGATGTTTTCTGAAGAGAGGCAAATCTGATTTCCTTTTAGCCTACCTGCCTACAAGATTGCTGCAAACAGAACTACCAAATTCTAGTTTGCATCCCAGCCTTGAAATGTTCTGTACCCCAGTGTTTTCAGTAAGGTTTCTGCTCTTCTCCCAGAAATCTTCAAGTGTGTTTCAGACAAGTTGGCATTCTAGTCCCATAATGCACTTGAAGTTCTAATTAATTTTGCTGCTTGTAAACAGAGTTTATACAATTAAAGCAGTTCTGATGACAGTCAGTTGTTAAATGAGGTAAAGTTTCCACATGAGGTCAGTCTCAGAAGAGAGGTTGTTTGCAATAAATGAATACAAAGGAAGAAAAAGGTCTACTCAGTTGTTACTGAACATAACACTGAGCTGTTAATCTTCTTTCAGTTATTATTGGTTCAATATAGTCCTTTCAGTTTTAATGCTCACATACCTGGATACATTATGTTTCATTAATATATGTGATTTAGGAAACCGGGGCAACTTTAATTATGAATTATGTTAAAGACGCTGAATACAAAACCAAGAATTGTGTTAAACAAACCTTGGAAAGTTTATTAAGTGTCTTTAACAGATACAGTCTCACACCATTAGATTTTAATTAAGTCAATTTACAAACTATGCATTATGACCTGTGTGCATGCACTCTTTAAGTCTGACTCAGATGAGAGACTTAGTTATTCTGCTGTGATATGTCTGTAGCTACAACAGTTTGCCTTACCTTTATTATAATTAATTTGTAAATATTATATTCATACATGAATC
This sequence comes from Oxyura jamaicensis, assembly GCF_011077185.1. Taxonomy (NCBI): domain Eukaryota; kingdom Metazoa; phylum Chordata; class Aves; order Anseriformes; family Anatidae; genus Oxyura; species Oxyura jamaicensis. The sequence goes on from NC_048894.1 coordinate 106,747,379, forward strand.
AAATAGTCAACAGTCTATGCATCTATAAAAATGTAATTTCCATAGAATCATAGAATTGTTTTGGTTGGAAGGGAACTTAAAGACCATCTAGTTCCAACCCCTCTGCCATTGCAGGGACACCTTCCACCAGACCAGGTTACTCAAAGCCCCATCCAACCTGGCCTTGAACACTTCCAGGGATGTGAGAAGTTGTGGATGACCATGGGAGGTGTCCCTGCCCATGGCAAGGAAGTTGGAACTAGATGATATTTAAAGGTCCTTTCCAACACAAACCATTCTATGATTTTATGGGGCATCCATAACTTCTCTGAGAGATCTGTTCCAGTGCCTTACCACCCTCACGGTAAAGGATTTCTTCCTGATGCCTAAACTAAATCTACCCTCTTTAAGTTTAAAACTAAACATAAATTTAACCATTTTAGTTTAAAACTATTCTCCCTTGTGCTATCACTACACTCCCTTATACAGAGTACGTCTCCAGCCCCTGTAGGACCACCTTCAGGACTGGAAAACCTCTATGAGGTCTCTCTGGAGCCTTCTCTTCTCTCTGCTAAAGGGCCCCAACTCTCTCAGTTTGTCTACTCAGGAGAGGTGCTCCAGCCCTCTGATCATCCTTATGGCCTTGCTGTGGACTTGCTCTGACAGGTCCATGTCCTTCTTATGTTGAAGGCCCCAGAGATGAATGCAGTAATTGAGGTATGGTCTTACAAAGCCGAAGAAGTCACAGAATCACCTCCTTCAACCTGCTAGCTACACTTCTTTTGATGCAGCTCAGAATATGATTGGTTTTCTGGGCTGCAAGCATACATTGCCAGTTCATGTTCAGGTTTTTGCCTACCATTTTAGAATATAAAGATTAATCTCTATGACTATTTAGTGCTTAACCATTGTGTTGAAACTGCCTAGTAAAGAGCTATTCCAACTGCAATGGGTGTAGTTTATGAAACAGATAATGTTCCATTAACATGATAAAATCACTAAATAATTTAATTCAAGCTTTCTAAATGTCATTATCATATTGTAACTTTCATTTTTATTAGCCTTATCTGACATCAATGCAGTTATTGCATAATGCCCTAAAATCCCTTATGCTTCTCCCTCGTATACTTCTTTCCATATATATTCCATTATTCTTTTAGTGAAGAGGTATTTGCTGTGGTCTAAAAATGTTCTTTCAATATTAAAAATACTATTGACTATAATTTCAACACTCCAAGAATTAAGTTACTTTTTGCTTTTTCATTGTGTTATGCATTGATCACTGACTCACAGGTAGTATTAATTCCAAATGTCATCTTTTCATATACAACAAGAATACATCTCAGAAAGTTACTGTTTTTCAAGACATCACCACTCCTAAAGACAACATGATTTCCCAGTTTTGCTGACCTACTTTTCTTCTAACTGTTTAAAACCATCAGAAATATCTAATGACTTGATTTAAAGTACTGATGGCCATTTCAAATTGCAAGATTGCAGGAAAACACTGTAAAAGTGATGTGTCTTGTTTCTAAATAAGCATGAAATTTATACGTCACTTTCTGTTTGTGAAGTTTACTTGCATTAAAACTTCACTATGAAACCTCCATGTTCTTTTTATTTCAAAAGCTAATCATGTACAAGAATTATCCTCTCAACTTAGGAAACAATTGGCCATAATTCAGAGAGATTCAAAAGGCTATTCTGAGACTGATTTAACTAGAAAAGTACTAAATAAATAAATAAATAATAAAGTTTACAAGCTTTGCTATATCTTTTTCAAGTGAGAGGCCAAATGCCAGCAGCCTCATTCCCATGTGCCTTCTAAAAATAACTCTGTTCTGTGGCTAAGAAGGTACAAAACACATCTTCAGTCTTTATCACTACAGAACAAATCATAATCCAAAAAATTTATCTGAGATATTCTGTCTGATAAGTCAGGACGCAAATATTAGCAACAATATTACTATGTTTTATTTTTGTAAAATTATCAAATTTTTGAATAGGAATTCAAAAATATACACTTATAGTCCATTTATTTATTAAACTGTTTATAAATGCTTGAATTTTCTTCAGCATGCATTTTCCAGAATCAATATAATGATGTGCAAGTTTATATATTTGATCAGTTCAAGATTCAAGCAGGATAACCTTCATTTGCGGTAGCTTGTATATAATAGAATGGAACTAAATAGAAATCTTACTTCAAAGTATAGGAGATGAATATTAAAAAAGTAAAATGAAATACAGCTTACTGATCACTGATTTTATAGTACTTGCCTTATTTACTATGACAACCATAAACCTTACTAAAAAATAGTACTACTGTAATAAGGTTTTAGAAGGCATGCTTCTCAGTCTTGTTTAACTGTTACTACAGGTAAGAGACTTACAATAGTCTGAAGAAATAGTCTTACAAGACTGACAATAGTCTGAAAATTATGAAAGTAATTTTTGGACATGCCAACTGAACTGTGTTTTTCTGAATTTACAATTGAAAGTTGCAGGCATCCTTTAAGATTTTGATAAAAATATTGAAATCTTCTTTCATGCTTATCTATTACACGTCCTGGTCATGCTCCTCTGCAATTGTCTTTTTCCCAAGTTATAGGGAAATTCAGTAAGGGATAGTTTCACTGTAGAAACACATAGTGTTTCAATTCTGAGTGAACACACTCAGAATTGCCCATATTTCTTCTTGAAGTAACACAAGCTCCAGCATTCTACCTAATCTTGCTGCACATCTCAGGCTTTTCTAGGAGAGAGATCAGAGTCCTCTTGAATAGGTAGAAGTTACCAAGATCCAGACATTCTGTGACACCTTTCTACACAACTATGCGACTAAATTTAATTAAATAACAAAGATCACAGTTTCTGCATTCCAGAGCCTGCTCAAATTGTGCTTTTAGAATTCATACACAATACATCAAGTAGTACTAAGGGCTTATTGATGGGACTCAGTAGGTCAAGCTGATGGTTGGACTTGATGACCTTGAAGGTATCTTCCAGCCTAGATGATTTTATGATTCTTTGAGTTTATACCTGTTCTATGATAACTATGTTTTATTATCAAATTTATTTTTTATTTTTCTTTTAAAATATGTTGTTGTCTTTTTTTTTTTAATCATCTAAAACTACTATAATACAGGGTCTCTATGTACTGTTTTGAATAATTTTGAAACATCATTTCTTTTTGTTAACAAGTGATTGAAATTGCTGTTTCATACTTTTTATTATTAACCAATAATTTACACTAGTGGCAAGAGCAAATAGTAATTTTGTATCTTTTTGCGTAAAGCAACTCTCTCTCAAACCATGCAAATCTGTCATCTTTCAAAAGTAAGTGTTTATTTTCGTATAAGTATAGCTAGCAGTATATGCTAGGTGATCTGTAATATTTGCTGTGTGATTAAAAAAATAAAGTATGGCTTTAATTAGAAGGTAAGAAAAAACATGTCCATGTTTCATTAAATATAAAAGGAAGTTTTTGCTTCACTGAAATGGGGAGAGAAGAGCAAAAATATCCTAGAATGACTTGAAATGTTTTTTTTCCCGTGATTTTCTAATTTTGAAGAAATTTTATATTTCTAGTTGTAAGTCGGACTGTTACATTTTATTTCTCCTTTTTGTGTGCTTTCTTCACTTATAAGGAAGTAGGATTTAATTATTTACAAAACTATTCCCTACTCTTCACAGCAAAAAGGAAGGCATAAAAGACAACAAAAACACACAAAAAATAAATCCTTCGGCATTTCTCTTTTTTTTTTCTTTTTTTTTTTTTTTCTTTTTTTTGTACCTGCAGTAAAGTTTTACAATTTTTTTAATGCGGATTGTAACAAGATTTCAGAAATCGCTTTCATTTTCAATCTTTATTTTATTTTGTACTATAACAGGGTTAATATAATTAACTCGGTGGCCACATTTTTTCCCCCCAGAAAAGCAAAATGTCTGTCCTCATACCTTAAGGGGAAACAGTTTTGTCTTTGCCTAATTGGGCTTGACAGAGAAGCTACTCACTTCATGTCTTGAAATAATATATCTTAAGATAATAGGAAAAATCAGGCAGGAAGGGAAATGGGCGGTCTCTAGTCCAAGCTCCTGCTCCAAGCAGGGTCAGCTGTGAGATCAAACTTGGTTGCTCAGTTTCTTGAACAGTTGGGTCTTGAACACTTCAGATAAGGGAGCTTGCTCAGCATCTTTGGGCAATCCAATGCAGCACCAGGCTGTCCTCTGGGTGAAAACCTTTCTCCTTATATCCACTCTAAACCTCTTGTTTCAGCTTGTGTCTGTTATCTCGTGTTCCCACTGTACACTGTTCTGGCTCTGTAACCTCCCTGAAAGTACCAGGAGCTGCTTTTGTGTGTCCCCAAAGCTACCCCACCTCCAGACTGCACCAGCCCATATCCCTCAGCCTCTTCATCATACAGGTGCTACAGCCATGGCTAACCTGGTAGCCCTCCACTGAAGGCACTACAGTTTATTTATGTCTTTCCTGTACTGAGAAGTCCAAGATTGTGCATAATCTTCTAAAGAGTCTAATAAGTGATTCATGAAGATGGATATACCCTTCTCTTGATACAGCTGCTGTGTACCTCATAATGCAGCCCAGGATTGCTGTATTATCTACTGTGCTGCCAGGGCACACTGCTGGCTCATATTTACCTCACTGTCCTCCAAAACCCCCAGGGCCTTTTCAGCAGAGCTACTCCTATGGCAGCCAGCTTCCAGTCTGTGTTGCTGCCAGGGACTCCTCCTTCCCATGTGTGGGACTTGGCTTCTGTCTTTTACTGAATTTCACAAGACTCCTGACAGTCCACTCCTCCCTCTCGTCTAGGTCTTTTTGGATGGCAGCCCTTACTTGGGTGCATCTACAAGTTCCCTCAATCTGGTATCACAAGCAATCCTGATGATTTTCCAACATGGAAAGTTTCCTTGCATGAGCCCTTACCTACTTTTTGCTGAAGTCAAACAAAAGGTAATAAGCTATGTGCAAGACAGGTATGCACTTCTGGCCTTATCACTATCAGAACTGACACTTCCTAATCAGGAGCCAGCTTTTCCCCATACTAGCTTGCATACTAAGACCTCAAAAGGTGTTACAGAAAGATAAAAAAAAATAATTTGATCCTACTGGGCAAAAGCCAAGCACTGAGAGCAAACATGACCAAAGCAGTGTACCAAGTCACCTGCATGTGTCTTACTACTCTGAAAAGGGCTCCCTTCACTGCTGAAGACCTGCTGGCTGCCTTTACCACCACCCACTACCAAGTCCCCATGTTTACCCCTAAATTGTCAAAGCCCAGCTTACAGACCATGCCACGTCTAAGTAGCCAAGGCCCTGCTTGGGCTCCTATGGTTCTGCCACAGCTGAGGTCTTACTTCTCCAGATGCCAAAACTCTGCTCAGGGTACCCAAAATGTCCCTAGTTGGAGATGACATTCCCAGGTGAACACCTGCTGAATGCCGTTGGTTCACATAGGACAAGGTCTCCACATAAGTCTGAGTCCAAGGGCCACTTTTTCCTCATTGCATTAGGCAATATATCCAACAACTATGTGTACTCACCTGACTTCTTCCTCTGCTAACATGTTTGCTCTGGCAGCTGTTTCAGCTGCTTCAAGACAAATTTTCATGGGCTTGCCCTTGAAAGCTTCTCTTTGGTAATGCCATAGTACTGTCATATTCCTACAAGGGACCATAGTAATCAAATAAGACAAAACCGGGGTGACTTTCCTTATTCTTTTTAATTCTTTAAGTGAGTCTCATGTCAGTGCAGATGTTTGCAGAAAATATGAGAAAAACACAGTTACATGTGATGGAGTTCATCTTTAGATTAACACATCCCAAGTTTGCTGTCTACAAGCAAGAAAAATGCTTATGTTTGCCATTACCTAGACACCTAAAGCCCACTTCAGTTGCCCTCTTAAATGCCCTGGATCTATTCAGGCCACTAGTTATCACTTTAGGAAGCTGTAGGTCCTACAGTCCTACAGACGCTCTGTTACATTCATCAGTTCCAAGTGGATGGCTCAAATACCCTGCAGCATTTCATATGGTACTAGCTGCATACACAGGTGTCGGTGATTTTAACCTAGAGGAGCCTGTCACTTGAATCATTCTTTTGGTTTAACTATGACAGAAAAATATATTCAATTGATTGCATATTAAAATTTAGATACCTAGCACACATTTAGACATCTATTTCTGTTTACACTAAAGTACAAACTGAAAACCAGCCACAGCTTAAGATCATTGTAGATGACAACTTGTAATTACAGCTCATGAAATGAGATGTTCATGAATTATTCACTTGACTTTAAAAGCCAAATGATAAATTTGACCAAAACTACAAAATTATTTCAATAAACTATTTTATGATTTCATGCAAACCACCTCTGGCTAAATGTAATCTGAAGGCATCCAGCTGAATTCCAAGATCTCTTCATAGATTATCCTACATGGTTCTTTGTAAAAAAAAATATAAATAAATAAAATAAAAAATGTTATTAACTTAGTAGTATTGGACAAATTATCTTTCAGATAAATTCTGGGGCATTATAGATCTACAGAAAATGTTATTACTGGAGACCAAACACATCTTCTTGTTATGACACCTGCTTTTTGTCCCAAAGTACCTGCACAAATCAATACTGATTGCATATCCTATACAAATATCAGTGCTGTGGGATCCCTTTATTTGATCAAATCTTCATTTCATAAACAAATGAAGACATTTTCCTTTCTGATATTTTTGCAAAATGCATGTTTGTGGCAAACTGTCACTTTTATTCAGATTTAGAGCCTAGAAACTAGTGATGGTTCCTTGGAAATGCTCAAAATAGATAAGATGGATTGACTGATTGCATGTTCCTTTGAATTATTGTGAAAGCACTATCTAAATCATGCCATGAAAAAGCGTAGTTAGAAGTTATATAACTTTAAGTTGCTATAAATTGCTTCTTGTTGAAAGCTATATAAAACATTTTCAAATCTGTCATGTTCCACCTCTTCTGCTTTAAAAAATCTAAGTGAAAATGTCCAAGAAAAATATGAATCAGGCTTATGTTATTAAACTGCAGCAAAATCTACACCACCATAGACTGGACACACTCTCACAGCTAAATGTAAAAACTTGTTCCTTTTTTATGTTCAGAACGCGTTTATGGCAAAGAAGATCATTAATTAGGTTAGCTAAATCAGTGGAGCTAATTCAGCAACAAAATAGCTCATATAGACTTCTTTCCTCACACACACTATTATTACTTTAATCCATGTTAATTTGTTGAATACAGATTATATATTTATATATATATATATAAATCTGCTGCTGATATTCCCATGTGACTTCAGAACAAGCTACCTGACAAAACAGTCAGGAAAATATATTTTTGATTTCTCCTCCCTCTGTGGCATGCTTTATGTCTGCACTGCCACAGCTTCCCAGAGAATATACTCAACAATGTCTGGTCTTTGCAAAATAACATTCTCAAAATTTGGACTAGTTTGTCCTACAATGAAGCAGGAGGAATGGACCACAAAGACTATAAGAGCATGAAGGAGACAGAAATTGCTTTATTTGTGGTGTTGAAAGCTGAAGAAATTAGCACAGTAGATGGCAGAAGATAACATAGAGGTTAAAGCTGTGGGGAAACACCTGAAGTTAGCTTTTGCTAGTCCTGATTTTAAACATTGTAGCCTATAGGAACTGTAAAACCATAAGAGTGAGATTATTGTCAGGTCTTTTTCTCTCCCGAAATATGTATTTAAATTTAGAAAGGAACACTTTTCCTATTTTTTTAGCTATTTAATAAAAAATATATGTAAAATAGGTAAAAAAAAAAAAAAAGTGTGTCCTTTCTAAATATATAGATAGATAGATGTAGATATGTGTGTGAGTATACACAGACACCTTTTACAACTGCTGTTCTGAATTCTTTATTGGCAATGAAACTTTAGAAGCTGGACTCAGCCCTTAAAAGACTTTTAAAAGTTTAACTGTGACCAGATAGTGAAACTACTACAAAATAGGGCTTTGAAAAAGAACAACCAGAGAAAACATTCATTTTCAGGACAGAATGCCCCTCTGTGAAAACAACAACAACAAAAAAAAAAAAAAAAAGAAAGAAAGAAAAAAAAAAAAAACACCTTATTGCTGACTAACACAGGTACTTTTCTCATAAAAATGCATGGATTGGCAAAGCAAAATAACAAATGGGTCATGGAAGAATTGCATTTGATATGTTGAAAATGTGTATCACCCAGCACTTAGTGGTACTCTATGATTATATCCCATTTTGTACTCTGAAAGACAACAGCCTCCTACAGCAACAAAGACAATTATAAGACAGCTACCATTTATCCCAGAAAAGCTCTTTGCTACTTAGAAAAATACTAGAAGGGAAAAACAGCGCCTTGTTAGTTGAAATTAGCTGAAATTATCTCCCCTGATTATCTGCTCTTAAAATTGGGAAATAAGAGTTTTTTTTTTTTTTTTTTTTATGGTTTATTTTTAGGCTGGCAAAGAGGCAATGGTAAACAGAATTGAAGCTCTGTGGGCACCTTCTGAGGTTAACTTACCTTTCATGCCACAGAAGGTTGTTTTCAAGCAGCTTGAGCAGATGGTCAGGACACCATTGTCCATTTACTTGTATCCACAAAGATAAATGATGGCTCTTTGAAATCCTGAATAATATGACCCTTGTGATGTTTTAGGAACTTTGGTTGTCAATTGGAAATATATATATATATATTTACACAAATAAATATAAATTTAGCCAAAGAGAAGAAAGGTCTGATTGATGAAATTTCATTTTAAACTACTAAAACTGAAACTCTCCCTCTTCCACAAATATATATCTATATTTAATCTGGAATTATTTCTCTAAAAGGAACTATACATTCCAGAATACTTAGCAAAGTAGGCAAAATAAAAAATCAACAGTAATTCTCAAGGAAATAGGAATCTGCCATCTCTGCCTAACTGCTTCTACTACATACGGCATTTGCAGGAGCATGCTGCCAAACAACAAGTTCTGCTTACTGGGCCACAGAGATGGTCACAGATTTCCAGGACCATACAAAAGCAGACAACTGCCAGAGCATGTGGATCCACCCACCCAGCCAAGTATGGAAGAGAAGGTCATGAAAGGAGCAGAATATGAGGGGTGTAGTTTTTAGTTGTTTTAAGAACTTCCCAAATTTCTTCAAGAAAGAAGTGGTCAAACTTCTCCAATACAAGCCTTTTGCAAATAAGCAACTTGATGTAAAGGCACTTAAATTAAAACAAAGTATTACTAATAAATAATGAATAAAAAATTAGGACATGCACATCCATGAAGAAAACCCTGAAGTTTTATGAACAATCTTTGGGATTTAAGAGCAAAGTGGGCAGATATTACTCTATGGACTTGCAATTAATAGTTGCATAACCTGTCACTCTAAAAAGCTTCTGAAAGGAAAGGGAAAGCAAGGTTGCTGAATATGGAAAGAATCGTGAAATCAGAGAAGGGGCCATTACATTCAGTAAAATACACACAGCAAAATAAGACTGAATTGGGTTTAGAAAATAACAGGAAAATAGATAACTATGACTCAGCAGCCACTCAACTTCCTAATGTCAGCAGGTACTGCAAAGCATTTGACTAAAGTTGCATATAAACATGAATATTTATTTCTGCAACAGCTGCTTGTTCAAAGAGTGACATAACAAATAAAATTCATATCCTCTGTCTAATAACACACATTTCCCATCAACAGTGGATAAACAGTGAATACATTTCCTTCTCTCTTGTTTCAATGATTGATTGACTTTATTTTATTTTACTTTATTTTTTGCTGTGCTATTGGCATATTCAACATGCCTTAGAACAAATGTATTCTATAGACACTTAAGATTCTTGTCAGATTTTTCAGAATTGCTAACACTCATTGGAGTAATGGAGGAAAGGAAAAGACAGGAAATAAGTGTGAATTGAAGTAATTTTGAATGCAAATTTAACAAAACCACAATTTTAAGAGATTAGGAAAACAGAACAAGTCATGTCCATATGGGAATATTAGAGAGAGAACAGATAGGAAGATTTTCCTAATTCTCAAGGCTGCCTCAGAAAAAGGGGGAACCAAAAAGTATGTTTTTTATAAATATCAGTTAAAAAAAATCAGTTAAAAAACAACAGCAAAACAAACAAACAAACAAACAAAAAATGAAGCCTTTCTGTTTCAATTCCCCTTTATTCCCCCCCCAAAAAGGAATGGAGCACCACTGTCCCTGTCCCTCAGCTCTTAGTCTCCACTAAACACATTAAACATCCTCTGACATGTCTGCTTACTTGAAAATATATTATATTGAAAGTAATGAATATGCTTGTGAACATGTTTAATGTAAACTGAATGTCTTAGAAAGTAGAACATGATCATCCATTTCTCAGCAAACCAACACTATGTCTTCCAATGTCAGTGGATTTCAATTAAAACCATCTGTAGTATTAGAATTGGAACACTATTTTCCTCTTTGCTTCTTTGTGAATAAACTGGTAAATTTTAAAATTGCAAAATTTCTTTATTAAAAAAAAAAAAAAAGAAAAAGATAAGTGATAACGTGGTTTCATATGAACATGATAGAAGTATCCCTAACTTCAAAAATAAAACATCTTAACAGAAAACAGTGGAGCATACATTTTGGTTGGCCAGTAAAAGCAAAGGGCAGTTGAATAACACTGAGGCAGATGCATTCTGATCAGATATCCTGTTTCAGTGTCACCAGTTATAAAGTATCTGACATTTTTACAGGAAATACAGAAAAAAAAAAACATCATTATTTACAAACACATTTTTTTGAAATGTGTGCTAAATAAATTCCTTATTGAATGACCTGGAGCATCCATAAACATTTTAGCTCTCTGCCTCCCTCCTCCAGACATCAAAGTTTTCAAAAGCATAACAACAAAATGATTTTGAAACTGCTGTGAATAAAACTTCAAAAATCAAATGAAATTTCACTTTATTTTGTTTCTATTAACATTAGTAAGAAACACCATGAAAAGTAGACTTGTAAGAGCAATACACACACATATACATGCAAGTACAGATAGACCAAATAATTTTCAAGGAAGTGAGGCTGAAAACACAGGCACATAAAAATTTTTAGTTAAAACAACTGGATATTCCTCTTTGGTAAAACAATAATCAATGTGATTTCCCTCCACACAAATTATTTTTAAGATCATCCTGTAAACTGGGCTGCAATTAGTGTATAGTAATGAGTTGTCAACTAACTCACCATTTAAAGCTGCTGCAAACACTGATGTAAACTTCGGTAGTTTTTCCCTTATACAACTGGGCATTAATGTGTTTTCTGATGATTAAAGATAGTTTCCTTTCTGAGACATAAGAGGCCCCAGTGGGAAGACTGGGAAGGTATTCCCATCTCTCCATTATGCAGTAAGTTAATTCAATCAATCATTATTTATGGAGTGGGAATATACTGAACACTCTTAGGAAGGAGACTCGCTAAAAATAAGGTGATGAAGAACAAATTCAGTTTTAACAGTGCAGTTGTACAGCAGTTGATTCCAGAAGGAATTCCCCAGTAGTTCTTTCAGATGACATCTAGATGGTGAGTCCCCATAAATGGAGCAGAAGTGAAGTTGCTGAAACCTTATACATGGATATCTCCCAAACAGCAGAAGATACAGCAAGCATTATTCCATAGCCAGAGAAGGGAGGTAACACAAAATGGAAAAGCTGTCCTTAGCCTCAGTACTGTGAGTGACAAAGCTGGAATACATTTTAAATAGACAGCTATTCTGAATGAGGCAATTTAGAGATAAAAGAGTTTTGTAATAAAATTTTGATCAGGAAGTCAGATAAGTGAAAATTTGGTGTTGAAATCAGTAAAACTTGTCTTTTTAATCTTTTCCTGTGGAAGACGTATTATGAAGTTTGCAGTTAAGACATTTTTACAGATTCAACCTCAGTTTAACATAGATGTGCACTGGGAAGAAAAGACTACTTGAAATTGCATATTCTGGAACTGTAGTTATTTCTTATTTCCTGAGTTTTTGTTTCACTAAATGTAGTACTAGAAATATCAGTATCCTCTACAACACCAGAGAAAGAACAGATAACCATATTAAAAAAAAAAAAAAAAAAAAAGTTAAGCAGCCCTAAGTCATGGCAACGCAGAATGATTGCACTGTATTCCATTAAGACCAAACAGTAAAACAGTAGCCTCCCTATGAGCAACCAATGCCTTGGCTGTAAATAACATATCAGCTCCTGACTTGCCGATCCTAGTAGACCAAGAATTTACAGGCACATGATAATACAGTGGTAAACAAAGTGGGAGCTTTCAAGACTGATAGGTAATACTAAGGACAGAAATATTTGTGTCTCTAAGTAAAAAATAATGCCACAATACATTCGGAGCATATTTTTTTCCTTGAACATGCATGTCTTTCAGATACTTGGTGGAAATCATGTCCTTTTATGTAAAGGTATAATTTGAATAACTAAGTTCCAACATCTGAAGAAACAGAGAAGAAAGAGGAAGCCAATGTAAAATCCAACTTTATACAAATTCTGAGCAAGTCCTTAATGATATTTTGTGATGTTGTGTAAGAAAATATAAAATACCAGATTACTTATTACTTCCTTTGAGCACACACTTGTGCAGAACAGGTGCAAAAAGCACTACCAATTTAAGAGGACTACATTTCACAACATTTTTATTGTTATAAAGACTTCTAAGATATTAGGAAATGGTGAAAACTCATGCCTTTCAAGAACTAACAGAAATGTGTCACAATCTGCAGTGTTACAGGCTGTGTTAAATACTAATGAGTTTCAGGGTGTCTTTCCTAAGCACTCATCTCTAAAACTGTGAGCTGCATTTCCGAGACATCTGTGCTTCCAAGAATTAGTTTCAGAATTTCTGTTATTTCTGCTTGTCACCATTCTATTCCAATTCTTATCAAAATAAAGACCTGTTTTTCAGTAAACATACCATCACCCTTCCATTCAGGGAACTGAGGATTTTAGTAAACTTATGGACCCACTGATAACAGGGTTCCACTAAACAAAATCTTTGTCTGGCTCAGTTAATATTCTGGACCTTTGAAAACCTCCATGGAGGTAAATGACAACTACCTGGACTCCCAAAATCTTCAGTGCAGGTACTGTTCTGTAGGTCACCAAAGCCTTAGCACTCACACATTACTTCATTTGCAGCCAGGAGGCAGCATCAAATTGTAACTTATTTGGGAAAAGGCAAAGCAACTCCCTTCTAGATGAAATATTTACAGAGCAACTAACAATACCTACCCTTCTTCATGATGGTGACTAAATCTTGGAATGAGCTACCCAGATAGATCACAGAACCTCCACATTTGGAGATATTCAAAACTTAATGGGATGATGCCTTGAGCTATCTGATCTAGCTCTGAAGTTGGCCTTGAGGTCCAGAAATCCTTTTCAAGTACCATTTGAATCTATTTAAAATTACTTTATCTTCAACTAAATCACAACAATCTCTAGAAGAAAAGGTATGAATTTTATCTGCTCAGCTTCAGACACTTTCCAAAAAGAAATGAAGCTGAGCCAGGGAGTTCCAAATCATCTGAATTGCTTTGCAGTAGTCGTAAGATAATAGCAATTTGGTTTTATGTTTCAAAAAGACAATAGCTGTTTCAGTGCTATAAAATCCTTAATTCCCAGCTCACCCATGCTTCAGTAGTCATTCTGAAGGACTGTTAGCAGCCAAAAGTCACCTGTATAGTTACCTGACACATCTGGGTTTTCCTTTGAGGTCTTCCTTCTCACTAGTGATGAGGCTGACTTTGCTAAATCTCGTAAGGAAAGCCAAGAAACAGCCTGAGGTGGTACTGAAGTGGAAAAGAGAGCAAATTAAACTAGTTGCCTTCCTACTTCACAGACAACTGCAATTACCTTACTGGAGAGATATCATCCAAAGAAAACACTGAACCACACAAACAGGAACCATTTCATTAGCATCCACAGGGTGAACTTTCCCCCAGGTGTAATTTGAGGAGCCCTTAAAATATTCAGTTCTATCTACAACTTTCAGTCCTCAATGGTTTCCTACTGTAATTCTAGTTTCCCTCTGCATGAAATCCTGCAGTTAAATCTACTTTCAGAATGACTGCCTTGATTAATAACTCTATAATGGCTGTACTCTCTGTTGGATAAAGCATTTCTTTGTTCAAAAGTAATCCTTTTCCACTGAATGCTTGCAATTTCAGTGCTGAGGGAATGAATCACCACCAGTTGGTGCTGCCATTCACACTGCATAGCCATGTGAAGTCACTCTGAGCCATAATTTTTTATCCTCTTCAGTCAGCTGTGGATTATGACACTGGAAGGTCTATATAGATGCAGGTAACTTTCAGGCCATCCAACATGTCTGTCAAAAAGACCAGAGTAATTTTGGAAATATCAGATGAATTCTGAATTCCTCCAATTCTGAATATTGAATGGTAACTCAGGAAAGACTAATAAATGCTGGAAAAATAAATAAACAATCAAACAAAACCAAACAAAACATAGCAAGCAAAAAGGCAGAACATGGAAATCCAGGATACAATTCCTGTAAGGAAATGGAAGGGAGAGAATGCTTTGTCCTGCTCTAAGTTCCTGCTTTAAATTCTGCTATATCTTGCTGGTAAACAAATCCACCTGACAGAAGTTGTCAGTATTTTGATTTTCACTCCACATACTGGAATGAAAAACAAAAAAAAAGCTCTCTTGCGTTTTCATACAACAATGATAAAGGTACTCCTTACAGTGGATGGCAAAACGGTCAGCGTCCTGACTTGAGACTCATATATCAAAAAGGATCACTTAGTTCTAAGCAGAGATCATGTTCTAAGCATGGGTCAATGATACTTCCATGTATCAACCGTACTAATGTGCAATTAACTATTGGTATCTATGATTTTTGAAAGGTCATTTCATTTGGATGTACAACAAGAAGAACTTAGAAAAACATTTCCACAGAATAGGAAATTATTTTCCTGTCTGCTGTCTGCTTCTATTAGGAAAAAAAAAGAAAAAAAAAGTACCTTTCAACAAAGAGTATAATAAATATAAAGTTAATTAAACATATTTTACAATGATCCTGTGTAACAACATATTAATAAATTTACATTAATGACTGAAAGGCAGAACTGTATAGAAAAATCCACTGAGGAAGAAAGACTAAAACAGATATTATCTCATCAGCTTCAGTGGGGCCCATTTCACCTGAATTTAAATGACTTGAGTGAGAGTATGCAGTGAGTCAGCACAGAGCCCAGAATAGAACTAGGGAATCGTGGCTCATTGTCTCTGTCTTTAACCATTAATTCACACTCCCACACTGAGGGAATGGATGTTACTATCTTATTAAGCCCCACAATATACTTAAATCATACTGAACCATATTTGAGAAACCAACCAACCAACCAACAACCCCCTCAACAAACTAAGATGTAAGCTCAGCATTCATAGTGACGTAAGTTTTGGGCTGGATAAAAAAGAGGCAATAGTTGTATAAACTGACAGACCTACAAGCTTTCCCTTTCAGTCTCCTAGCTTTGATTGCTTTGAGTTCTCTTAGCTAAAACATGTCATTCTCACTTTTAAAGCACAACAAAAAGATTGCAGAGGTCTGCAACCACAAAAAAAAAACAACCAACCAACCAACCAACCAACCAAAAAAAAACAAACAAAAAAACTCTTTAGGGAATAAATCATATAAATATTTACTGTGGTAAAGTTTATTATATTTTAAATAAGTGTTTTGAAACTCTGTTTTGATCTCCTTTAAAATCACAGTGAGTATAGTACTGCCTATGAAGTGTTTCGATAAACATAGCACTGAATATCTGTCTCCTGAAACCAAATCTGTCACTTCAATCTAAGGACAGTGGACGGATGGCTGTACAATTAAAAGAATCTGCACAAACATTAAATAAAGAATGTAGGTTCTGATAATCTTTAGGTAAAATTAACATTTAGTAAAGAGTATATAAACTCTGTACTGCTAACCAAACTATCTTTTACTGAAATACGGATTTAAAAAAAAAAAAAAAAATAAAAATGCACTTGGAAGAATATTCTCTTTCTATCATTCTTCTCTCACACATTATGTTTTTCTTTCTGTCATCCTCAGATGGTCCCCTTTTTGCTATGCAAATGTGAAGGAGTTGGTAACAAGTCCACAAGTGCTGCAATATCAGCTTAGCGTGAACTGTGTCTACTCTGTTCTAAAACCAGTATCAACTAGTTCCAGACCTCTTTTGATGTTGTTATTTACAAATAAGACAAAATATCAGAGAAATTGACATATTCACATTTTGCATCTCAAACTCAATTTACCTAATACACTTGAAACTATCAATAGCCACTAGAATTAGATGGATAAATAAATATGCATACTGGATAAATAAATATGAATATTTACTTTGTAACGTTCCACATAAGAAGCAACCCACAACTTTCTTCCAACAGGCGGAGATTAACGAACTCCTCTATGTCTGTATCAGTTCTTCCTCACCTCCCCACTTTGGCTAACTGGGATAAGCAGGTTGTGTTTCCCCTTTTAAATGTTGCACAGAATTCATCCTGTGCTCTCAGTCCTCCCAGCAGATAGTGGGGTGCAGTAACATGTTTTCACTCTTGCTTCCTCCAGTTGCTCGCAGCAGATAATAGCAGGTAAAATGTTATTGTTCTCTTTCCTGCAGTGAGCATCACGGGCTGATTGCTGCTGAGTTAAGGAAGAAGGATGACTCTCCCCAGTCAGCCAAAAGGTAGGTGAGATGCTGTTTTATAGTTTTACAACATCAATATGTAGCTTTTTACAGGGAACACCTTTTCTAATTTTTGAAGAGAATGTTAGAACACATTTTAAAATTTCACATGCAGACAGTGCTTTATAATATATGTGAATAAGTTTCTTTGTTAACTTCCAAAACCCTTAGTAGACATGCCTCTGATAGGTATGTCTACTAGACATGCCTCTGATGCCCATGGACCACAGGACTGAAAAATGATCAATTGAACATGTGAAACAAGGAATGAAACAGAAGAGGGAGCTGAGAAGGCAACAGGGATCTGGGATGATACAGAACATGCATGATTTGTATGTTGTCAACTTGCTTAAAGTGAAGTTTTCTCAAAAGATACAAATAGACGTGAATTAGAACTGATACCAGTAAATTATGGTCATCTGACATAATTCAGAGAGATTTCTAAGCTTTCTCCTGATTGGAAGGGAAGGGTGTCACACAGTGTCACATACCCTTGCAGAACTTTCCCAACTACTTTGCTCAGCAGAGAGTGATTTAATTGCTTCACATAAGTTTTCTGGGTAGACTTCTTTATTTCAGGTAGATACCTGAGAGTGAACTAAAAGATCATTTTGATATACCTTGTGTCAACTCATATAAAAGAATGCTTCGTTTCGAAAGTCAGCAAAGAAAAATAACAGAATGTGTTAAGAAGCAGAGACACAGAAAATAAAATAATTGAGCTATGGTCAAACACCAAATCACAAGCACAGTGGAGAATACATTTGAGATTTCCAGGATTTCTTATGAAAAGATATCCTGGAATATGTTTCCTCTGTATTATAAGGTTATTATTTCATTTTTTACAGTATAAAGTACTAGACTGTACTGTTTTCTATATCTGCAAAGAAGAAACAATCTATAAGCCTGTAGTCTTCAGAATGCCATAAACTATTAAACTATAAATGCCTCCTCTATACAGCTGTTTTTTGTGTACTTTTAAACTCTTCTCAACTTGATTTTGATTATGTAATCAGCTGACTGAAAAAAAAAACATAACCTAAATGAAGTAGTATTGCAAAGAGCACTATTTCTATTATTATAGCTTCCCTGATGCATAGCTGTAAACAGAGAGAAGATTGATGGTAAATGTCCTAGATAAATGTGTCCCCAAAGCTGTTGCTCCTCGTTTGTGACCTTCTGACACTGTTCCAGCTGTGCAATGACTGTCCTAGCATTAAGGGAGAGAATCTCAGGCTCATTCTGTTCTGGGCAATACTCTCAGTATTTTTCTACAAACACACAATCTCATAAATTTAGTGGGTTACAATAAATTTCTTATACAGATTTAAAAGAAATACTGAATATTTTTACATTTTCTAATCTCCCTCCATGAAAATAAGTAAAAAAAAAATAGTTCTAAATTAAATATCATGCATATTTTACAGCTAGTTGGATGTTTTTGTATTTATTTTGAGCTGTATAATTCAGAAAGCACCAGTTTCATCAAACCTTATTCCTAAGGAATCCTATTTCCAGTGCCCTTTTTAGTGAAGAGTGGAAAGGAAGATAAATGACAGTAAGTAGTTCTGACTTAATGTATTCAGAATTTTAATCTATATTCTGTGCAATTCAATGCACAATGGTAATTCACCCAAAACACTCTGGGCTACAATAAATAAATAAATATATAATAAGAAATCACAAATTAATCAGAGAATATGTAAAGCAGAGTGAGAAACTATGACCGTTGTAGAATCCCAGAGTAACCAGTAATTCAGAGAGCAATGTGCATATTCTAACATATATGCTGCATTATACTTATAGAATAGCTTTTTTTTTTTTTTTTTTCCCCATAAGAAATCTGTCTTACAATGTTGGATGATACCTGCATATAGTATTATCTTGTAAACACAGTCAAGAAGCTTAATACAGGGCTATACATCATTAGTTTACATAACTAGAGACTGCATCTAGGTATTCCCCTATGTAGCCCCAAATACCTCTAGATTTTAAAGCACAAAAAATAATCTCAATTTTTAAGTAACAGAAAAAAATACTGAAAGTTTTAAAAGCAAATAAAACAGCTGTGCTGGAACAACATCAGCAGTAAAATGTAGCCTAGCCTCTACCATTTTTTCCAGATTCTGCTTGTACACTCAAACAAGAGTGAGTAATCTATTGTGATGGGGAAGAGAAATTGGAAAATTTTCATAAGCATTAATCATCACAGAAAAAAAAAAAAAAAAAAGGATAAAGAGGACTTTCTGCAAAGAGCACTACCTTTTAAAATTCTGCTGAAAGTTCTAAGAAAACGTTCATCATTTTGTCCTTCCATCATTACTTCTTTACATTATGTTAGGAAATCACTGCTAGAATTATGTTGTATAAAACCAGGCCCATAAGATAGAGGGGAATATTTTTATAAAATACCATACTGTTGCACTGCATAACAAATTAAATAAAGTTTAACTACAAAATCTCATTGTAAAAGTAAACAACCCCGCCCCCCCAATACTAATATATTATTGACTTTAAAATAAAGTCAATAAGAGAACATTCTTGTGAACTGTTTAAAAAACAACTGAAACAGAAAACATTATTTCAGTAGGCTTATTTCAAAAGCCTTGAACAACTTTAGCTGTGTTTAAATGAGTATGAGCAATGAGTACTGCTGGAAGGCTGGAGGAAGGGATGTGAAGCTACCTCATCCTTATTCTATAAGATATTACCCTTTGGGTAAACAGTGACATCCTCACTGAAGAGTCTGAAAAAAGGTGAGCCAAATGTAATGGCCATAATGTATTCAGAAAATACTAAACCTCTTTTACATTTACTGAGATAAATTGATATGAAGTGGTTTTAGTAAAAAAAAAGAGCTAGTATTTAGGACTCATTTTGAAACCTAAAGAAGTCTAGTTTGTTCCTGACACCTCTCACTTGAGGGCAGGGGGAACAAAAACATTGGCTTGATTTTTGGCTAGCTTTCAGATACCATATTTAACTCTCCTACATAGTAATTTTGACACTAAAATGGCTCAATTTTGAATTCTGACAGAACAAGATGGCATTTTCCCTGCACAGAACACCTATGAACTTCCAGAGAGCATGCTCAACACAATGCTCCAAACAGAAAAAAGCTGAAAACTTGCAAGAGATATAGAAAGAAAGTAAAAGAATGAATTGAGATCTGCACAACTTACTTCCTAATGAAAAACCTAGGGAACTCAAACCATATGAATTGTCCATAAGTCAAACAAACATAAAATCCCCCCCTTCCCTGACAACAAAAAAAATAAACACCCCCCATTCCCAACCTCAGTGAACTTGTGCCTGGATAAATGGTAACTGCACACTTAGAGTCTTAGTTCTCTTTCTCCTCAAATTCAATTAGACATTGCGATGTGGCCAAGAAAAATTACAATTTGGTCTCACTTTGTTCTGTAATTCAGAATTACAAAAGAAGTTAAATAGTGAGATCAAATACTATTAATACTAATATTAATATATCAGATATTAAGATATTAGATATTATTAAATAAAATATTGTAGATTTAAGAACTGAGATTATGCAGAGTTAATCATCTATTACCTTTGCTTTCAAACCATACCAAAGCTCCACAGAAAGTCTTCAACAAAAAAGCTTCTGTCTATATGGTTGGCATTTTTCTCACCA
Source organism: Oxyura jamaicensis (assembly GCF_011077185.1). Classification (NCBI taxonomy): domain Eukaryota; kingdom Metazoa; phylum Chordata; class Aves; order Anseriformes; family Anatidae; genus Oxyura; species Oxyura jamaicensis. The sequence goes on from NC_048894.1 coordinate 106,767,818, forward strand.
AAGTAGCATGCTCATATAGACAGTTATCAAAGTCAATAAAGACAGTGCCAGTTTTATTTATTTTTATTTTTTGAACTGTAAATAATGAGTTTCTCCTTTGAAAAAGTGACCTGTGTGGGTAACTGAGTAACTTCAAAACAGAAGAATGCAAAACAGAGGATGAAAAAGGGTTGAATTTCATCAGTTTGAAATTTGTCATCAATTCACTGAGTCCAGAATTTCACACAGTTACAAATGCCAATGCATTAAAAAAATAAAATCAGTATAAGCAGCCAATCAGTATAAGCAGCCAATGCATTAAAAAAATAAAATCAGTAAAAGCAATAAGATCTTTCAGCCTTCATTGTTTCGATTGTGATGTAAATAAGTGATAACAGAGACTTTTGATACCATCACCTATTATTCCAAGGAATAATTACTTGAATCCATGTCTTTGCTGACTGCTTCTCCAACAGTTCTTCTACTTCAACACCAAGTCAATGCCAAAATCAATCTACTCTTTTCGTCCAGTATGGAATTGATCCTTAATGTACTAATACCCTAGCCAGGTTTATGTGACCAAATACTGATGTTTCAATCTCTTTTCTCTCTGAAAGACACACAAACACACACTCACACAGTGAATGCTTTGCAGTATTTGAGAATACCGCTGCTGTGCAGTATTCTTTGAGAAGTAGATGACCATGATAATTTTCCCCTGAACTTCTTTCCTTGTGATTCCTTTTCACCTTTGCAAACAAGTCCTAGATCACCAACACTGTTAATGGATGCAGCATCTAAGAGTATCTGTTTCTTATTCATGGAAGGAAGATACAGGTAATTTCTTTTGACTGTAATGGGACTTTTATACACGTCTCTTTGAAGTCAATGAACAAAGGACCTTACAGTTGCAAAGAAAACAATGTATATCAGGCACTGGGAAGAAAGATAGGGTGAAAGATTCTTTCTTTCCCTTATCTATTCAAACTGATCCAAGAACACATTTTTGTCTGTGGCTCCATGTACCAGCCTTGATCCTGAAAGACCCTAATACATTAATTTAATTGTAAGGTTAATGAATGCCTTTTGGAACTAAAGAGAAATATCCTTAAAGGCTGACCTAGAAGAATGTTCAATGGGTTCGAGATAAAATGTCAAAGTTATTTGTTGTATTCTTTGCTGTTGTCCATGACATCACTGGGGAGTCCCACTCAAGTGCAGTTTTCCAGGCTCCTCAGCAACTTTGTCTTAAATACATGGATCTTTTTAATATTGGACAGATCTATCTGTTCCAGCTGCTCTCATTTCTGTATGCAGTGTTATAGCTGTACTGAACAATGTACTGAACAATGAAATGAAGGGCATTCTGCCCCAAGGAGCATAGAACTGAATGAACTAAGCAGGTTCAATGTAGAATAATGCAGTTCAAATGGTGAATTCTGCCCCCATGAAAAGAGAAATAAAGTGATAGTTTGGGTATTTTTAGAGAAAAAGGAGCCACGTTCTTCTTCATCAGCAAAACACATCAAGTTTTTAACAGCTACCTTATTTCCACTGGCAGACAGGTAGGTAATGAAGTTCACAACAGAGGTCACCAAGTGAGCTCTACAGTTACTATTTTTTTTTTTTTTTTTCTTTCCAAGCATACTTGCAACCTAAGCATACATATAATCAGAAACACAGACACAGACACACACGGAGTATGTTGTCTTGGAACACAGACAAATTTCTTCCCTATCCTTAGGATATTGCAAGGGACTTAAATTTGGGATTGGTAGTGTTTCTATCAGCCTATATTTGACAACATCATAATAGTTATCATTTCTACTTGATAAATCAAAAATTCCTTTGACCTAGATGTTCCAGCTAAGATGGAGAGCAACTGCATTACAGACTACATGAGAGGACATTTTAGTCATTAAGATTATAAATTCCCAGCAAACAACAGAGTAACAAAGACTCTAGATCTCCTTTTAGAGATGCAGACTTCAGACATCATAGAAATTTTAATTCAGCTCTACAGCACCACACAGGAGTTCCAGGACAGTGCTTATTGTTTATTTTAAAGGTCACTGCCTGACCATAGCAGTCTTTGGTAAATCACAACTCTGTGTTTAAGTGCATGCATCAAAGAAACAACCGTGGGGAAACCTCACCATGCATTGAGTCTTTTAATCAAAGCACTTGAGGTGTATAAAAATCATAACATTTTCAATTTGACATGAGTTTAGAACAAAACACATTCTGCCTGTGGCAGATATCCTACCTTGGATATAAAAAGAAAATATTGGCAGACATGATAACCTAGAGTCAAACTTAGAGTAGTCTGACTGAACAAGAAACACTTTCACAGGTTAATCTTTAGGCTATTAGACATGTAATCTATATAAATTATGACTGGGTTAACTAGTGAGAATAAGTGAAAGAAAAAACATTATAGTATTCTCCAGCAACATTTCTCATTTCAATACACTTACATAGAAGAAACTTCCTTTACTGAAGGAAAACCACAACAGCAGTACTTGTAATGTTCTAACCATAAGAAAGAAGGCTCCACTTCCTCCCTAGAGGCTCCTGATAGAAGATCTTAGAGAAGAAAAAGATGAGACCACTTTCCAAAACCACAAGGTCTAAAGCCTTGCAAACAAATAAGGACTGTAATTGATCATCTGTGTGAGAAAGAACAACAGAGGATAGGAATTAAAAAAAAAAAAGTGTACTTTAATTTCTACATGAGACTTCTAAGAGGGAGAAGAAAACCTGCTCCAATTAAGAATATATCAACACCTCAAGCTAGCATAACTTTGATCTTATTCTTTGTTAGAGAAAAGAAATTTAATATTTTCAAAGCTTCAACCAAGTGGAATGAAGTTATTAAGGAGCAAGAAAACTTAAATAAGAGCCTTTAAGAGAGACCAATGAAGAGCCTTTAAGAGAGACCAATGGCAAATTGACAGGTACAATATTTTAATTGATTGGCTACATCACAGGAATTAAAATAATAATATATCTTTATTGGTACAACAGTAGTCATACATATTCAGCTGAGAACTGAGTTTCATAAAATATGCAAAATTTCCTATCAACTTTAGCCTTTTCTTTACTTCTACTTTACCTTTTAGATTTGAAGTTTTTTTTTTTTTTTTTAACAAAATCATTTACCACCACTTAACACAATATTGAAAAGTTCTGTAAAAAGTATTTTATTAAATTCTGTCGCTGACTTTTGAAAGTGTACTTAATATTCATTTGTTGAATTAGACTGACAGCCACAGAAACTCAGATCCTATATTTATCTTCAAAATAAATTACTATACTGTCTGAAGCAGTATGAGCTTTTTCAGACCAACTGTGAAACGTCATCCCTAAGCTGGAAGCAAAGCTTCTGTTGTCACACTACTTGGTGTGGGCCTCCCATAAAAGAGCTGTTAAGGGCTTTGTAAGGGGTGGCACAGCTCCCTCCTGAAAGTGCTAAGGCAGGTGCTACCGAGAGCTGGCTGCAATGGTCCCCAGCCAAGTCACTAAGCAGACCTTCCAAGAGCAGTGAAATGACAACCTTTTCCAGTCACTATTGGTGGCTGAGCACTATGCAATAGTACTCAGAAGCCTCCGAGGGGAGATTTTACTCCAGTGCTATGCCCTAAAAAACTGCAAAATGAAAAAAAAAAGAAAAAAGAAAAAAGAAAAAAAAAAAAAAAAGCATAGATCCCTCCAGACTTAATTGCATCCATATCTAAGGGCAACTGTATCTAAAAGGGATCTTTAGGATCACTTCCCTCAGGTATGTTCATGTCTAAGTCAACAGAGCCAGATTTATCCACACTTGCTTGGGTTCTTAGTGCCTCAACTCCACTATATTTACATCAAACACCTTTAACATATACAACCTGGAGTCGGTGTAAAGTTAATGAACCCAAAGGAATGTCAGTGGCAAGCAAGTTCAGAGTCAGACTTTGAAGTTTTTCTATGACAACTGTTCATCTCAGGGTAGGGCAGCACTTTTTCCTGAACTGGACCTTCAGATGTCACTGCCTTGTCCACTGTTAGGAAAGATTTATATTTATTTGTATTTACTATTATGAATTCTGCACTGGTATCTTAACAAACACAAATAATCAGTAACCTTGATCACTGTTAGGTTTACAACATAACAACACCTTTTATACAACGGAGAGATCTTTCTTTTTCCTTTTAAATGTTTTTTTTTTTTTTTTTCCAAATTATTTTGAAATTCTCAGCACAATGGGGTTAAATAAAACAGAAAAACAACAGTCATTCACTGGTGAGGCTTAGGGTTCATATTACTAAAAATATTTGCCATAGACAACAGAGGAAAAAAAGGAATGATTTCTTGCTTTGTGAAATCATCAGTTGTGACTTCCGTATTATTAAATGCTTCTTGTAGACAAACTTAACACTTATGGACTTAGTCATTCTATAAGCTAATCAGCACCTAAAATATTTTTCATCTGACTTTGAATGATATTTTAACAACTTAATATCAGCTCACACTGAAAACCTGATTAACAGACAGTTGACAATAGCAATGAATTTTAGTGTGTGGGGGACCATCACTATGCTGTTAAAATACAAAAGAAAAATATTACCTCCCACAACTCTAGCTTTTGAATTCGAGGAAAAGCCTGTGCAAAGTTTTATATGGAATCCAGTTCCATCAGCCCTCTCTCATCTGTAATCTGCACCTGCATCAAATGAATGAAAACTTTTCACTTCCCCAGGATTTGGCCTAAATCTGTATTCATTACCATTACAAGTGAATATATTCTGAACCTTAAATAAGCACTAACAGTATTCTTCTGAACACGAAGATCCAATAAGCATAGTAGTTCATACAGCCTTCAACTTACCACAGAAAAGGCTTGGTATATCTATATAGTTTAAAATAAAAGTATTTCCTCTAATGGAGGCCTTGATTTGAATGTATTTTTTAAACTATCCCATTAGCCACATGAGAAAAATGCATGTATTTGTATCGGGTTTATGTGGCAAGGTTTTGGTAACAGGGTGGCCTCTGAGAGCAGAGCCCAGCAGCTGACCCATGTCAGATCAGAGCCAGCTCCAGCTGGCTCCAAAGGGACCCACTGCTGGCCAGAGCCCAGCCAGGGAGTGATGCCAGTTGGGCCTCTGGGAGAATAGGTTTAAGAAAGAAAACTGAGCAACAGCAACTGGGAGAGGAGTGAGAACCAGCCCTGCAGACCCTAAGGTCACTGCACAAGGAGGGCAGGAGGTGCTCCAGGTGCCAGAGCAGAAATTCCCATGTGGGCACCACAGCAGAGCAGATATGCACATTACAGCCTGTGAAGGGAAGCCCATGCAGGAGCAGGAAGTCTGGGGGGAGCTGCCGCCTGTGGGGAACCCTTGCTAGAGCAATTTGCTCCTGATGGATGGACCCTGTGCTACGGAGCCATGTGGGAGCAGTTATTGAAGAGCTGCTGCCTGTGGGCAGCCCCTGCAGGCTCAGTTTGGGAAGGACGGCATCCCGTGGGAGAGACCCACGTGGAGCAGGGACAGGGAGTGACCATGAAGGAGTGGCAGAGATGAAGCTTTGGGGACTGACCGCAGCCCTCATTCCCCGTGTTCCCTTGTGCTGTTTGGGGGAGAAGGTGAGGAACGTGTTTTTAGTTTGCTTTTGGTAGTCACTGCTCTAGTCTGTTAGCAATAGGCATAGCAATAAATTATATTAATCTTCCTACGCTGAACCTGTTTTGCCGATGACGGTAATTGATGAGACATCTCCCTGTCCTTATCTCAACCTTGGAGCCCTTTTCATACTTTTTCTCCCTTTCCCTTTGAGGAGGGGCAGTGAGAGAGTGGTTGTGGGGGAGTTCAGCTGCCCAGCTGAGTAAAAGCACCTCAGTATTCTAGGATATTAATCTGCATTTTGTGGAAGGTTTTTCAGGTATCATAGTTTTTACACTTGTACTTTTCTACAGCCCATAAAATACTAATACAGTATTTTTATGGAACAAAAGTAGCTGATAATGAGTCACAAACTGCGTTAACCTATCCTCTCCTCAGATGTCAAACAGATCTTGATAATAGTATTAACAAAAAGGTGACTCCTTAGGCCTCTGCTTTCAGAACTTAACATCACACTGCCATAAAAACAGTAGTGCCAAGATACTTACATGGAAATTTACATTGAGTTATTTTGTAACATTTAATAAGAATGCTTACATTCTGTTTTAGAGATGATGAAAACAATGTACAGAGCCATTGTGCAATATGTCCAGGAACACAGCTTACAACTCACTAAGGAAGGGTGTCCTGACATAAAGGTGTGAGATTTACATTTTAATGCTGTCTATATCTGCTAGATTGTTATACTACCTACATGCTTTTTATTACACAGATTCTGTCAATTAAAATATAGTTTTATTTTTCATTGCTATTCCCTCTACATACATGTTATGCCTCAAGTCATTACTACACTCATTAAAACACAGCAGTACTGTATCCCATGTCAGCATTTAAATGAAGTATGAGGATATATAACAATACAATTAACAGAAGTATTTGCAATGAATGGGGTCTCGAAAAACAAAGAGATTCCTTGATGGGAATGGTTCTGCACTTGAGGCCTATATACAGCAATCACTAGAGCTTTTCATCTTTTTTTTTTTTTCTCCTTAAAAAAAAGAGAATCGACAAGCCTGATAGAAGGAGAAAAAGAGAAAAACTACAATTTTGAGACTTCATTTTTATTCAAGACATAGCACAAGAACATCCAGAGAGGAAGCCTAACAAACATAGAAATGCAGTCAGAAATGAAGCCTGATTTAGTAGCAGAATTCGCTTATTCTTTTTGAGGTTGTGTATAGCACCAACCAAAAGAACCTGTCTCCTGATTCATGTTTTTTCAAGCTTTACAAATAAAAATTGCATATCCATCTGAACAATGGAGCACCCCAAAAGACAAAACAAACAATAAGGTTGTATCTTATATTAAAATCTGTGTCCTTTCTGCTCATGCACTAAATGCCTATGTGTTTGTCTTTACCTTGGACAAGATGAAAGGTCATTCTTTATGTGCATAATAAGCTAATCTCAATTGTAATTACACTGCAGAAGAGAGGAGAAAAAAAAAAAAAAAAAACCTTCACTTGAAGGTTAACTAGATTCAAAATAACCCAGTTCTCATCAGGGTGTTGCATTTATTTCAATTAAGTCAATCAACTTAACAAGGATTTAATTAAAAACAAGTTAGCAAGTCAGAAGAAGTATTTCAAATGTAATTAATAAATATTTTAAATAAGCAAGATGTAGCTAAGTCAAATATATGATTGTAAATGCACTAGCCTACTATTTCCTTGAAGACTTCTATTGGTCAACAAAAAAACCACCCCACATCAGGAATACATCCATGCAGCTCATCCTAGGTCTCTGCAAAGACAAATGAACACAGCATGCGGGTGCTGTAATACTGAGATTTCAGAGAATTAGGTGAAGAAATGAGTTCCTATTTCCTTCTTTTTAAACTGGAGGGAGAACCCAAGGCTAGTTCACACTTTCTTTGCTCTATTTCACCCATTGCTGTTGGTATAAAGTAGCTGTTCAAGGCAGTTAAACAAAACAAAGCTTCTTTTCACTGAACTGCCATGTTTGGTTAGTTGCGCAGTTTCTTTCCCCAGTGAGCATTCTGTGAGCCAGTGGAGTGGGAAGCACAACACTAATGGACAAAACCAGACAACAGTCAGTATGAAGAGGTACATCAGCCATGTTTCCATTGTGTGTGTGTGTGCCTTTCCACAGTCCTCTGTAAAACAATGCATTGCATTACTGGCTGTGGAGTCTAACAACAATACTTAGACCTCTGCCCATCACAGTGCTGTTCAGCATTTCCCAGGTATCTCTCTCCAATGTAATACCATTATATTATTTTCCTTTCTTGTTTCTGACATTCCTGCAGGAAAACAAAACAAAACAAACACATAGCTCCCCCGCCCCCCAAGTAAGATTCCTTTTTATTAAGCAATCATTAAAAATACTTTATTCTGTTGTCACCAACAAAGAACAATTTAGTTATAATACAACAGATCTAAACATATTTCAAATAAACATACTTTAAAGTTAAGGACTAATATACACCAGAACGAAAGTTTCTGTCTACTTCAATTTTTTACAAATGACTGAGCACATTTTCTTTCATGTTTCTGACACATTGAGAACAGGAGCACAAAGATTAAGACAAGAATGATCAAAAGCGTCAGCTTCTTTTGGGCAACCAAGTTTGAGAAGCCTATACCTGATATTTCAGACTACTTCACGTTATATTGCACTTTTCACCTTCAAAGCACTGTTACTGTTAAATTGGCCCCTGCGACAGCTGTAAGTGCTCCAAAATTAAGTAAGTCAATCCAAAGTTCCTGGTGTTAAGTCCTCAGAAAGTGAACAACATGGAGAAAGAAGTTACTCTTGAGAACCTTCAGCTACATGACTTGCCCACCATAATTGAGGAATACTGAGGCAAAAACAAAGCTGAAACACATCTAGCTATGCCGTGACCGTAGCCCTCCTGTAGTCATTTTTTTAATGCACTATGAGTTGCATGTACAAACTATGTACAAACCCAGAAGCTAATCCACCTAGCACACTGAGGGAGCAAAGGTTTTGCGCAAAGCAGGGAGGAGAGCCACTTTATATCATTAACCAGATGTAACATAATGTACACGCATAAAGGTGCTAAATTAGTCCTATATGCTTCATCTATGTTCCTAGCATTCCTAACTTGCAAGTGCTTGAAACTTGCAGCTACTTGTCAGGAAGGAAATGTTATTGACTTGAATGAGTCCAAGTCTAGAGAAGAACATTGAACAGGCACTCTGCAGTCCTGTTCCTACAAGTTTTTTGTCTTTTTTTTTTTTTTTAAAAAAAAAAAAACTCTCTATCACTTCCCCAAATTATGCACCCATGTCCCCCCTACCTGTAACCCTGCCCAATTCCTTATATTTCTCCAACAACTTAATTCAAGATTTAGTGAAACTACTTAATCCATTCCTGCAGATAATACTGGATAGGAAGGGAAACATTCCTTGAGAGCTCCAAAGTTTTCAGTAGTTCACTTTAAGTGTTCTGAAGCAGAATGAGCAAAAATTGGGTTATTTTATGATACTAATAGTTCACCATCCAGATGATAAGCTGCAGAGAGAAGACCTCTCTACAATTAAACTGTTTCTTACCCCTTTTCAGCTAGATTACTTTATGACCAAGCTGTCATAAATTTGCAGTCACAAATTATACTTACAGACTTACTATTTCAGCTCTACCAGCTCTACGGAAGGTCCTCTGCTGGAAGTGTTTTGAAAAAGACTAAGCTGATTCACATACTGACATGTATGTATCAAAATAAACAAGTTATGTATGGTGATCCTCTAGACTGAGAAATATAAAAAATTGTGTGAATCTTGGCATCAATTTACACCAGAACCATAATACTGTGCTGTGAACTTTTCAAGGATTTAAGCAGAATGCTTCCAGAAAAGTTAGTATCAATTAGTGCATGTCAGAAAATGAGTTACCTTGTGAACTGGATATATTTTTTGTGGTCTATCTATATATCCAAATATTTGGGAAAACTTGGTAGTTTATCAGAGACAAAGGAGGAAAAAAATTATACATGTTCCTTGTTAAAAATAATGGTGAAGTACTGATTTTTTACATCCAGCTGGTTACCTTGGTCCTTCATCCTGCCTCTGCCTATCCTCAGGGAAACAAAACAAAACAAATGGAGAATCCAATACTATTATGATGTACAGAGGGTATTCTGCCATTTTGGGGAATAAAAACAGAACACTGAACACCTTCTGTTCCCTCCCCAAACTTAATCATCTGGATATGGCTGGTATATTTGTTTGATTTTTTCCATGCCTTGTAGCAGAAAGAAACATACTGTCCTGAATAAGACAGACACAAAGCAATCAGAGATGTTTGGATGCAGCACGGAATGTGATTATTTTTCCTCTTACCTCTTTGACTCAGTTTATTGTTGTCTAGCTTCTTTTGCTTTAGGAGGAAGTACTGGATCAAAAAGCAGCCTCCTTTAGCCAGGATAGTATATCACAAGACAATACAGAGTAGTTCTAATACAACTATTTGCATACTGAAATATGCGGTGTTTTTAATTGAGTTATATATGACAGGCACTAAATTCCCACAGAAATATTATTTGACATTTCAGCTGTTTTTTTTTTTTTTTTTTTTTTTTTTTTTTTTTTGTCTTTTCTCAGATTCTGTGCAGACATCACCATTTCTCCTATTCTGAAGCAACTTGGTAAGGAAATGGTGAACGACTACCAGCTAAATGCAGGAAGAGAGCAGATGCTTTCATGAATTGAACCCATTTAGTCTTAGTGTTCACTTTGCTTCCAACTGTCAAATATAGTTAGAACAAATGAAGTAAAACAAAGCTTTGCCTCTCATTCAGAGGTAGTTAAAGACATCCCTAGTACCATGTTCTTCAGAGTCCTAACATCCACAGAAATTCCCAACATCTACGGAAACTCTCTGAAGTGCAGCATATTTTTAGCTGACCTAATATTCTGCTTACTCTGCTAAAGAAGCAAAGTTTACATTTAGCACTTTCTCATGTCTTTCCCCTAAATTTGCAGCTCAGTCTCTTTGCAAAAGGGCATAAATACCAGGTAAAGCTGTTTCAGTGAAATGCTATCAGGTAGTAGGGAGACTTTTAACACAAGGTGAAAATATTTTCTTATGAGGAATGCCTTAAAAACTGGGAGTCCCAGCAAAAGAAATGATTTTTTTTTTTTTTTTCTACAAAAGGATGGCAAACAAAATAATGGAAAGGATATTAAGACATCTGGAGGACTCTTGCTCTGATGAAGGACACATATATAGACTATCTCTGAAAAAGGTTTTTCTAATCTCATGTTTAAAGTCTTCAGTGAGGAAGACTACAAAGATAACCTGCCTTCTTTCTAATAACACCTTATATAATGACAGATGTTGAATGTACTCATTTTTTAAAAATGATTTTTAAAATAAATTTAAATTATTTTTCCTTTCACCACAGATAAATGTCCAGATCTCAAACAAATGTTGTTGTGATCCAAAAGTCTTTCTTCAACCACTAGTTAAAGTGCAGTGTCCACAGCATATCCGAAATCTGAGTGACATTTGTTTAGTTGAGTAGACCAATTACATCCCCACATTTCACAGAAGAGTAATGCTGGCCTTTTTTGTAACTGCATCAAATTGCCAGGTTTCCATTCAGTCTGAGATGCACACAAATAGATGCTGCTATATTGGTTGCATAGCTAGCCATCGCCTGTGATACATTTGTGAAATCTCGTGTTTCTAAGAGCAGCACTTCACACTTGCATTAAATTTGCATAAAATTTAATCATGTTGCCATTTCAATACACGTCAACTCCTTCACTAAGAACCACACTGTCCTACCAGATGCCCCATCAAGATGTGGTGTCTAGGAGAGAAAAGCTGATCTTCTGGTTTCCAACATACAGCTACAGAGCACACCAGTCTCTGCTTGATGGACTGCAGAAATATTCCTTTAAGTTACCATTTCCAGGTAACTGGCATTTCCAGGTAACAGCCTAACTGAGCAAGAGCAGTACTGGTCCCACCCAGTACTGGTATCTGCCTTTAGCTATTGAAGCTGACTGACCACAAATGAGAGCACTAGAGCACTTTACAGGAGACAATAAGAGTTGCAAAGTGATAGTACCCTGTCTTCTGAGCATTTTTTTTCCCAACATTCCCCCAGTAGCAGGAATATTCATGAATCCCACTACACAGGGCTGCATAGGCACAGTATGCTTGGATTGCAAGCATCACGTGGGACAGAGCTAATGGAAGAATTTACTAATAACTTCAGTTGAAAATGTGAATTAAAAACAAGCAAACAAACAAACAAGAAGTCAACAAACAGCAAAGTCATAAAAAATAAAACTACCTCTCAACAAGAAAGAAAAATGTATTCACCAACCATTCCCTCCCCACCTCTCATTTTCACTTCAGTTCAAAATGAGAAGGATGCCACTGACAAGTACAACATAACTGTCCATTATACCTGACTCTGAGATCATTTACAGTATATTAAACAGAACTGTTCTGGCACTTGTATATAGTGGTGTCATCTTTAATTGCTAAGATGCATTGAACAGCTCTTCTAAACATAGCAACAATTTACATTTTGAAAACAAATCAAAAACACAAACAGGTGAAAGTACTCCATATGAGACCCTTGTTCCTACAGCTGCAGGTCAGGATGAGTGTACATCCACTAAAATATCAGATTGGGAATAAAAGGAAATGAATACTGTACCCTCCAAGTCCCAAAAGAATGATACTGCAGGCTTTATTCCAAAAAAGTGAAACAAGAAAAGAAAGGACTTTTACAGGTTAAAGCGTGGTTTCCACAAACTAGCCAGTTATGCCATGATATCCTCATAGACAAACTAGGGTAACATGGTCTAAGGCAAACCACAGTAAAATAGGCTTACAGCTCTTGATAACGACATCTAATCACTGACAAATGCAAGGATTACTTGAGTGAAGTTCACAAGAACTGATGTTCAGTATGGCATTATGTAATATTTTTATCAGTGAGTTAGATGATGGAATGGGGAGTCTGTTTTATTAAATTCAGAGATCACAGTAAGCAGGGAGGGATTACAAGCATTTTGGAGGCCATGATTAGAATTCAAAAGGCACTCAAGAAAACAGAGAAGCTCTCTGAAAGCTAGAGCTCTCTTAGGAATGTGTACAACACTGCAGAAATAAAGGAATACTTGCACAAATTCAGGACAGAAATTCAATAAAGGTTTGACTGCGATAGATTTCACAAAACAATTTATCATAAAATGAATATATGACAATAGTTATAATTTTAAGTAACAATAAAACAATGAATCATCCCACTGGGGTGTATGAGCATTCTTCTGCATATGAGATATGAAGTAAATTTCTGCTCTCCTAAAACCACATTTTAGCCCAGGTACCTAACATTTCGCAAGTGATTAGCAGTTTCTCTCTGGGAAGTTCCATGAGGCAGGCCCTATGCTGATCTTGTTCAGACAATAAAGGAAGCTGTCTAGAATTGACCAAAGGTTACAGTTGATCAAACTTGATTCTGTGGATTAGGTAATTTTTGCAGTTCTTGGCAGGATTCCTGTTAACTGTAGATAAATTGTAGAACTGGGAAAAACATGCCTGGAAAGAATAAGCAGCTAGACTCTCCACTGTTTTAGGTTGTAGAAATCACCCTACAGGACTACTGCAGTTTACAATCTTGACGTACAAAACTTTGGACTAGAAAAATAAGGAGATATTGTTGACCCTTTCTTCATTTAAAAAATAATTAAATAAAAGGAAAAGAGAAAAGGAAGAGTCCAGGTGGATTGATTGATACTACTGTATCCTTTCTAAGAGAATTGGAACCCTAGAGGGGCAGCAAGGAATTGTGGCTGGGGAGGTGAGCCCAGCAAGAGCAGAAGCGAACAGATAGGAGATAAATGGGATACAGGAAGCAGGCTGACAGAAAACAAACAAACAAACAAAAACAAACAAACAAAGAAAAAAAAAGAAAAAAAAACGGCATATAGAGTTAGCAACAACAACTGGCAACTGGCAGAGGATCCAGCTAGTGGGAGCAGGGGCAATGAGCCTGGCTGGCTGGCAGGGAATGCCTGGAGGTGAGTGGTGCAAACAGTAAGATCAAAAGCACTGTTCCAGCGAGCTGTCCCTGTGCAACTGATAAACAGCAATCTACTGAGTTACCCCAAAGAGTCTCAAGGTTCTCAATACCTGTTTTAGCAGCTAAAGAAAACCTGGCCCTGGATGGACTCTGTTGTTCAAACTCGTTCATCCCACATGCTCTATTGACTGCAGCTCAGCTTTAAGGCAGTCTACTATTGCACCACTTTGATTACTGCACAGTAATCAGGCATTCAGTGTGCATGCTATACATGGAACATAAGGTTGATTTGTTCATGAGCACTGCACCTCAAATTCCCAGAATGATTACTCTAGGAATGGAAAAATTATGCAGAGCTTAAGCAGGAAGTCTCTGTCATCCTGTACATTTGATGCTAGACACATGCAATGGAGAGACAGCTTCAGGTATGCCAGGATAAATAAAGCATGGCCTGGAAGTGGATCTTGATGAACAGTCAGCAATATGGTAGATGCCTGTGAGAAAGGAATGTTTTATCAGCAATTTCATCAATATTTCACAGACAAAATAAAGCAGCGCTAAACTGTGATGTAATTCAAATACATATACTCGAGACAGAATGCATGAACTTTTGTGATGCTCTGGTACAGAATCAGACTGGAACTCATGAGGTTTGTAGCTTGGAGTTTTGTAATACAATCCTATTCCCCATTATAACATCTGACGTTTTCTTAGTACATGACAATATTCAGCTCACACAAATTGACTTTAACTATACAGCTGAATGAATGCATTCAATCCACCATCACATCATACTTTCTTGGCACTTCCTAGTAGCATGTTAAGTGTCATGACTAATATCTGCCTCATTTTTTTTTTTTTTTTTTTTTTTTTTTTCCTCCAAAGGGAGGATTCTGCATGGAGTGTTGTTTGCTTTGGCAAGCAACAGTATTGGGAATTTCTGGTTTAAACAGCAAGTGAAGTCAGATGTTCTTACTGCTCTTTTGACAGCAAGTCCTCCTTCTATTTGGAGGAAAAGGTGGTGAGGTTTATGTTGCTAGCTTGAAACACAAAGTAAAGCTTCATAAAGAACAAAACAGCTTAGTTTTCTTTCCTGCACAGATAAATTTTTTGATTACTTGTTCTTAAGGGACAATGAGGACAAAAAAAAGAAGGGGAAACAAGGCAGCACAGGTTTAATCCATAGAAAAGTATCAGTTTACAAAGAGGTTCAGAAACACTTGATTAGCACAGAGTAAGATTAAACAACAAGCTATACTTCCAGATGTCCCAGCTAAAACCACCTGGCTGGCATCTCTAAATCTTCTAATTATTACCCAGCAGAATAGGATAGAGAATGTTGTTTTTCCTTATTTTGATAAAGGCTTAGAAGTATTTGTCCTTGATGTATTCTTGAAAGCTGTTAGCAGGGATTTCTATGCCATCTGTACCTCAATAACATTTTTTTTTTTTTTTTTTTTTTTAAAGAATGAAACATCAGAGAACAGTCCAGGACTTTAAAGCTATGTTTAAAGAATCAGGAGAAGGTACTGATAGGACCCTTTATTTTTTTTACTATTATTATATTTATTATTTTTTAATACATGAATATAATTTCTGTCACTAATGCACACATCATGTTTAGACTTTAATTATGTTTCGGGTTAATCTCACAAAAGCTTTCATCAATAGAAATGAAGAAGTTCTGCCATTCATTTTCTAACACAAAACACCAAATGCACATGCCAACTATTGCTGCTTCCTTTTTTGAATTCAGTTCTGATTCTTATTTACACTTACTGTGACATCCACCCTACATAACCTGCCTGAACTACTTAGGGAAAAAAATAAATATGATCTATATCCATGCAAAAAACAGAAAATATATATTCTGGACTGTATTTTTCTACAAAATCACAAACAACCTAGTTAAAGCTAAAACCAATTTTTGGTAAATTTTTACCAGAAGAGATCTGTATAGACCTTTTTTTTTTTTTTTTTTTTTTTTTAATTAAATGCTGAACTATTTATGAATAGTATCTGAATACTTGGTGAAATTATGTCTACATAAGTTCTAGAGTTTTTAATGTAGAAAAAAATAAACAGTAATCACACGCACACAGAGAAATAAATAAAAAAAACTCAAGCCCTTCAACTTCTTTATTTGCAGTCAATTTGAAGAATCTGCAGGCAAATTTAGTCTTTCTGTGTCAAACTACTCAAATATGCTGAAAGCATTCCTCAAAAATCAAATATCAATAACAGGAAATACGTATTAATTTTTGGTGAACTTCTGATACATTAAAAATACCATGTATGACATAAAAAATGAATCTATAAAGCTACTAGGCTTATAAAATTTCACAGTAGGTAGTTCTAAAATAAGGACAGAGGAGCATGTATATTTTAGCCTTGCCTTTCCTACACCTGTTTAGAATCTTGAGCAGAGAACAATTTGCTCTATTTCTAAAAGCTGTAATTTAAGGACCATATAATTCCTTACCTAAAAACAAAAAACAAACAAACAAACAAACAGAGAACATTCTAGTTTTTCTAATAGATGATTTGCTGATGATTTTGTGATAAATCACACTTTTTATAGACTGTGATTTGTTTGTAAGTTGTTTCTTGCCCACAGAATAAAGTCTGGAAAAAATAAAGTTCTTCTGTCAAGAAACTGAGCTTACTCGTATGAGTGGGCAGCTCTCACCACTGCTGCCAGCATGTTTCCCAGAACAGAGCCTGTAGAAGTTTCTTGAAGGAGAGAATCAAATGAGCATTAGTTAAGAGAATGCTCAAAAACAAAAGGAGACCTAAGCTTCTGTTCTTAACTATTTGCAGATACATCTTCTGCCTTAAGGATAAGAAAAAGACCCATCTTCAAGAGCATATACATCAAGTAACTAAGTTATAAACAACTGAAGAAAATTCATTTCCCCTATAAAATAAACATGGGAAACTGTTTTAAAAGTCTCTCTCTTTTCTTTCTCTCTCTCTCTCGCTCTCTCCTGAAGCATATGATAATTCAATAGGAAAAGTAATGGATCCAGCTTTGCCAAAATAAATAGATAAACAGGAAATATATAGTGATGCCCCAAATTTTTTCCATATCTTTTTATTAATTGAAAATATGGATTCAATATATATATATATATATATATATATATATATATATTTGAACATGGAAGGTCAAACAATTTATTAGTAAGGTCAGAATAATTTATTTAGAAAACAAGAGCATATTTACCCCTGACTTTGTTGTTTTGGCTTATTGTTACCACAAAGCTGAGTCGAGAATATTTAAGCTAAATGTTGCCTCTTTATCTTGGCTTCACTGGGGTTACCAATACCCAGAATCATTAATAGACAAGGCAATGGAAAAAATAGAAGACCTAATTTTGACTAACCCTCAGAAATATTTATTGTGATTCCTGTGACAAATACATGTCATAAATAATCAAATCAATCTCAGTTTTATTGACAGTCTGTTCATTAGGTAGGCTAGCCTTCACCAAAAAAGACACATTTGTTAAGCACATAGAGAAAAAAGGGAATTGGCAATTGAATCAAATGCAAAAATACATTCCAGTGTCTTTTTCTTCTACAGAGTTAGACATGGGTAACAGTGATACTAAAACAACCCAACCTTTTAGAGGATATATATATCTTTTGGTTTTCATTGTTGTTATATTTAAGATAGTCACAGCAAGTTTCCAGTCTACTGTTATATAGCCAATAAGCTCTGAAAGATTATTTTTAAATGAATACATTCCCACTAAAAGAGGGTGGAAAGCGAGGACTGAACAGAGTGCTTCGGTGATCATCTAGTTCTAGTGACTGGTTATTGAACACTAGCTGAAAATACATGAACAATCCATCAAAAATGCTTTTTCCACTGCAACAATGATAATTTGCAGGATCAATCCCGGACACTTCAACTCTGGAACTGAACTCAACAAAGAACTGAACTGGCATAGTATCTGAAGCTTCTAATTACAAGTACTTGTTCATTCTTGTTAATTCTATTCTGTCTGTTACTCCCAAGATAAAAAGGGGAGCGGGGACGGGGGGGGGGGGGGAAGAGGGGTGTAAGGAATAAAGGGAAGAACAAACAGAACCACTGGTCCACATTCTAAAACTGTTTTGTTGTTGTTGTTGTTTGTTTGTTTGTTTTTTTCAACTTATTTTTAATCAATAAGATCTGTACATTTTTTCTGAGCTTACAGATGTATGTAGAACAAAGCAAACTACTGGGACCAATAAAAGAAACCTAAGATACAAATCTTCAAAATCACCATACAATCGTATATTTAGCAATACATGTTAATGGCCAGAGAGATTAAGGAAAATTATTTTGCAATAAATCTTTCTGGATAATGCTAAAAGTAATTAAATTAATGTAAAGCTACTACTCCAGTCTTTGCTGATTCTACCTGCCTGAATACAGAGGAGTACATGTACCTCCAAGACCTGTTCTCTTTCAAAGAAATCTCATTCTCCAAGCCTCTTTAAAGAGGCTACACAGGAGCATTGAAATCAATACTGTAGTCAAGTTATCTTTTAAATCTTCAAAAGCAAAAGCTGATTTGTCATACCAGACATAAACTACCAACCTATCACTGGCAGTTTCCTATGAGGCCATGGTCAAAATACAGCAGCTTTAGAGGCTTTTTCCTCAGAGAAGGACATTCACTTACTTATTTATTATTGCCTCACATCCATCAATCCACTAGAAAAAATCATTTAAGAATGCATTAATAATAAAACAAGAACTAAATCTGCAGTGGCTGTGACAGTTACAACTTTACTCATAATGAAGCAGATGCCAGCAAGAAGGTACTGCTCAAAGTCCAGGCAAATCGAATGCCATCTTCCCATTCACAGAATCTCCTACTGACAATTTGGCTGCAATCATCATTCCAAAGCAAATGCAGATGAGACGACAAACAAACAAAAAGCATCATCAGTAATAATACAGTCTGTTAATTTTTTATTTGCTTATATTAAATAACTCACAAATTCTCCATTAATTGCAATGGGTTGAAAAAAAAAAAGCTCCTAATTAACATAAACATTGTTCTAACGGCAATTATATTTCAGCCATGTATTTTCTCTCTGTAAGTACTAATAAATGTAGAATCTTTTCTATATAAATGCAAAAAGGCCAATGATGTCCATATTCTTTAAAATGTGAAAAGATAAATATTTATTTACAGAGTATTTATTTTTTATTATTTTTCCTCTTTTACTTGGATACTTGACTTTGGATGATATTAAATTGTCTTTATTACTGAATAATTGATTTCACTTCTCATACTCAGATATTCAATGTAGGGCAATGGGTTAACGGGAAACTTTTGCTAGTACCCTGTATCACTTGAATGATGTCACATATCTGACCCTTGCGTACAGAAGGGCAATTCATTATTCATTATTTGGTCTTCAGAAGCTAAACATATACTGCCACTACAGGAGAGCTTGATTCTTCAGAAATACTCCAGATGAGCAATCTTAAAACCCTACAGCTTCATAATTTCTGAAATTAGTATATTAAAAAATTCTAATGAAACTCAAATTTCCATAAATTTTGATGAAAATCACATTTTGAATTGTCCTTGTGCAGTACCAAATACTCCATTGAAGAGTCAAATCTGTGTCATGTTTGGCTTGGCATCATCACATAACTGAGGGATTCTACCCAAACACTCTGATGCCCTCCAATGTCAAGGTGTCCTTTTTCCACAATGGAAGTAATTTATATTCTTATACCACAAACTTCATGAGAGTAGCATGTTGAAGCTACTGTCTAGATGACATTGCCAATCTGACAGAAAACTCCAGAAGTCCTTCTGTCTTCATGTAGTGTTAGCAGCATAAATACAGCTAAAATAAATAATAATAATAACAATAATAATAAAACCAAAACAGAAACAGACAACAACAAAAAGAAAACCACAAAAAATACATTCCATAGATCTGTAATTTATTATCAAGCCTGCTCCCTCTGCTTTTTTCATTAGAGCATCTGTTGTCCATTTCAGAAGAGTGGAAGAGAGGCATATAAACATTTTTATGAAAATACTTTCAAATGTCAAAAAAAAAAAAAAAAAAAAAGGAAGTATTTTCCATTTACTTAATATACCATTAAAGGCACCTTTAGGAAAGTAAACAATTGCATTAAGTCTGAGAGCATGTGTGCCACCTTTCAGCCAGAGGCAAATTATTCCGACAAATAAGATTTTTACAAAAGAACTCATGTCAAACTGTTATAGCTAGGAATAAAACAATTGTGTATGATTTTGAATTATTTTTGTCCTTTTTGATCCAGAATTTAATGATGAACTCTTTATCAAACTAACATGGAATTCCTCTTAGCTGCTGTTGGTTCTTTCTTTTTAATTACAGATTTTCAAAAGAAAACTAGGTTCCATTCACAGTTGAGACAAAGCAACATTTAGATTCATCCTCTTATTTTCTGAGCGTACACTGATTGGAGGGAATAATAAAGAGATACCTATATAAGAAGAACTGATGCCAGGATACCAGGATTATTATTCAGAAAGAAGACATTTTTACAAGATAATTTACTAATATGTGGCTTATCTACACAATGAAAGAGAGAAGGTTTCCAGGCTTTTGTTATATCTACACTGTATTCATATTATATTTGTTCAGAAGTTCTACCAATGTTCTTCCAAATCCAAAGCACAGCCATAACAGCTGGCAAGAGAGAAGGCCCTGGAACAGTGCATCTGGATCTCACCATTAAAACATATGCAAGGTGTTTCAAGCAGTGAGTTGTGAAAACACGTAATAAATGAAACTGGAGTAGTAAATTATTAAAAAAACTTCTATTCAGATGCATCTCTGCCAGAGCAGTAATAAAATGGGGAAAGGGAATTACATCGCAATTTGACGACATAAGACAATGTAATATGATAATGCTTTGACTGAGGCTGCAGTGACCCCAACAGTATAACCATTGCAGATTTTGATATGCTATTCACAACTCACCCACTACCATTTACATTGACAAACTCAGCCTGGAAATTATTATTTTTAATTGAAATGAGGTTAGTATCATTTTAGTTAGACATAAAAACTTTGTAACATATCAGACTTTTTTCTTTCCATAGCTCAGGTTATATTCAAAGCATTGCGCATGTATATATATATATATATATTTGTAGAGAGGTAGCTTACAAATAATGAAGGGTATGTGATAGCCAGTCACAAAAAAAAAAAACACCACCACCAAAATACACCACCACCAACACTAAAACAAAAACAAACAAAAAAATACAAACATAAAACAAACAAAAAACAAACAAACAAAAACCAATAAACCAAAAAACACTATGAGAAAAGAAAATAGGTCACAGAGCTGAATGCCAGGGAAAATGCAAGTTTTTTGATTAGGCAAAACCTGCCTAATCATCAAGGCAATATGGAGACTTAATTTTACACTGCCATAGACTATGAATTAAACTTGAGAACAGCAAGCTCAGATTCACCACGTTAAGGGATGTAGACTGTCACACCTGCAAGACAAACGTTTCACCAGATCAAACATCCAGGGCTCTGTTCTCAGTCACATGGGGGCCTTCTTTACACATGGCCAAAGTCAGAATACCTGTTTACTGAATTTCTTTACTGCCAGAGAGAAATGTGAGTGTATATTAATGCAAATGAGACTTCATCCTTCAAATTAAAAACTGCCTGCTTTAGATGGTGTTATGCCCACCCTGAAGAAGTTAGAGAGACATGAACATGTTTAATTCTCTTATAAAGCCATTTACCATTGGATTATGTGTGTGTGCATGTGTTATATTTTGCTTTTAATAGTGCTATACTGAGAACACTGGATAATTACTTTTTTCAGCTGACTCAGAGAGCAGGTATTGCAGCATGGGGAACAGCTGTGCAGATTTTCCCCTCCAATATTTCCGGAGTAAAATCATACTAAGTAACAGATTGCTTGACTAAACTGGGTTAGAGATCTTCATCAGATAATCTCCCATCTCATACTCCAGAAATCTTAATTGCTCAACTGTAGTAAGAGCTATCCAAGGACTCACTTAAAAGGTAGAAGAGCATAAAAGAGCAATATGGGAAACAGTTGTGTCCAGAACTATTCTTTAAATTATTTATCTGGAAAAAAATAAATGAAATTTCTATATGTCTGTTTATGCATATATATGCATTTGTATACATACATACCTAAAAATGTATATCTATATTATTAATATACAATATATATAAAAATTTATGTAAATGTACATGGGTACTCATTTAGCTTAATTAAAGACAGATAGAAAAATGAAAACCATCCACAGATGATCTCAGCCAGACATGTACTTAGTATGAATATCAGAATGGATCCTATGTTCTGTTTATTTCAGTTCAATAGTCTATGTCTCTGCACAATCATCTAGTCAAACAACTCCTCCTGTAAGATACATTATTCACTCTTTTAAGAATCATATAACAAAAATTCTAAACTGAAATATAATTTAGGCAAAGACATACAAGTTAAAAGGAAGAAAAAGGTCTAAGAAGATTACGCGAGAAGTCCAAAGCTACACAGTTGAGACCGTGGCGTAACTAAAAAGAGATTACAAGATCCAAACTCCCACACTATATTATGATTTATTTCAGACCACATCTCCACCCACTGCTGTGGATATCAACAAATATATCCACTCAACAAATTTGTGGAACCAGTCTCTTCACTTAGCCAAAGAGGCCACCTTAATTTAAAAGATTATTCACAAATAAATCATTCTGGATGGATATTGAGTAACTTATATATATATAAAAACAGTAATAAATACAAAAAAAAAAAAAAAAAACATTTTCCTCTCAATCATAAATCAATCATAATCCTTCATAATCCTTTTTTTTTTTTTTTTTTTTCTTGGTGAGGTGAACACAGAGGATGAAAATACAATAGAAAAAATAATTTTTGAATAAAGTTCAACTTGAAAAAATATTTTAAGGGTTATTTTTACACAGCTGATTGTATCAATGAACAGCTCTAAATGTTATGAAGGTAGATTTAATGCTAACATATTTATAATGTTATTATATTCATGTATTTCTTTTGTAGCTCTGTCACTAAGGATTGAATCAGCTACATACAACTTCATCCTTCCACTGTTAGTTGTGCAATGAGAAATGTATTATTGCTTTCTGATTGCAGTAAAACAAAATGAAATGTATTACCTGTCTGCTCTACTATGATTAACAAATACAGTGACTGTGAAATATGACATGTATGGCTACATTTTAGCAGAAATGTCTTGCACATGTAGAACTTTGTCATACACATATCAAACACTTCCAGAGTGTTCAAAAGCTGCTCATACATCTGTGGATCCAAATAGGTAAAGTATGTTGCCTGACCATAACTTATAGTTAAACACAGCAGGTACCTTGTGATAAGTGTAATTAAAGGAAAAGAGCATATAGTGAACCTGAAAATTTCCATCCTTAAGCACTGGAGGTCTTAACAAATACAAATAAACAAAACAAATAATAATTATAAAATCACAAACAAGCCACACCTGTTTACATTCTTCCTTTCTACTGTCATCTGAAGATTACTTTAGAGATGAATGAGGAAAAAAAGAAGAAAACTGAAATGAAGAATCAAATTAAATGCAGATTGCACTTGAAAAAA
Source organism: Oxyura jamaicensis (assembly GCF_011077185.1). NCBI lineage: Eukaryota > Metazoa > Chordata > Aves > Anseriformes > Anatidae > Oxyura > Oxyura jamaicensis. The sequence continues at coordinate 106,791,151 of NC_048894.1, forward strand.
AGATTTTATGCAAGGTTATGCAGTAATCCTGTTACTATAATGTAAGATTAACATGAAAAAACAGTGATGCCACCTTAACCAGAAGACAAATTCCAAATACACAAGATAACCTGTTACAAAATCTAGTTCCCTTTTGAAGCCCCTGCATAAAGATGGCATATCCCTTACATCAATACTCAAAGCCTAAGAACATTAAACAAATTTAGAAAACGTTTCACTCATAATGTATCTGTTTGCAAATGACAGGCTCCCAAGGACCCACAAGGACCCACAGCCTTATATCTTACATATAAACATTAAAGTTTTTTACTTTGGGGAAGAGGGGGATTGGAAGATAAGTGTTAAAATTACCCCCAACACACCACTTGGATATCTTATTGTATACGATTCATGTCAATGTTACGTTTGTCCTCAATTTCAAAAGGAGCTGGCATATACTAAAAGCAAGCAGTAAGGGTAATTTCATATCAAACGGACTCAGTACAAAATATGTGGCTTCGGAGGCATAATGGGAATCCTTAATTCACTACAAGTGTAACACTAAGTTAAGATCCCTTAGAAACAGAAGAAATTACCACTCTAACTCATGCCAGATGCTGCTGTGGTGCTGTGATGTGATGCAAAGAGAGGGATTCTACTGGTGGCTTAAAGTAATTTTGAAATTGCTGGTAATACTGTACATGCACAGACAAAAGCATCACAGATGTAGCCAGAAAAGGCAACACGAAACAAGGAAATATCAGAGGAACATTTGTAATACAAGCATAAAAGAAAGCTCAGAGAGCACATCTCAAGCTCAACCTTGACACTAAGGAGAATTTTGAGAATACAGAATAAAGTGACTGATTCTTTTATTATTCCTATTCCTTTTTCATTTAGGAAGATACAATTTTATGAAGATTTGTTCTGGAAACAAATAAAGATCCATAAAAGATTATAGTCAGCTCACTTATCACTTTTTCTTCCCAACAGAATATTCTGTAAGACTTTGAACACTTACCATCTAGTTTAAAGGCAGATGGTATATACTCCCTTTTGGATACAGCAGAAATAGCACTAAATATTACACTGATCCTAATTATGCTTCTGATATTATCAAGGTGCAAAGAAAATATGACACCTAAACCACACATCAGCATCCAAATCAACCTTTGAAATAGCAAGATACAGCTCTGTTGAACTGCTTATCAAGAGTGCCACTGCTTTGCCATTGTAGACACTGCAAAATCATACTGAAAGATCCAAAGGAAGCACTATGGAGAGGAAATTACATAGCCTGTCCTCTTGACCAGTTGTTTGCTGTGGGTTCAGCTAATGCCATAGGCTTTTGTCAGCTGGCAGTATCCACAGTGTAAAATGTCATTCAGCTTCACTGTCTCAATCACTGTGCTCTACAGAGCAGAAAATTATGTTTGACAGATTTGAAGGAGGTTCTTGTAATTTCCTATAATTTATATAAATCATTATACATATGGCTTTAAAATCTCATCTTTAACTTCCAAAGAACTATTACTTGAGTCAGTGTGGTTATTTTACAACCAAAAAAAAAACACCAACCAAACAAAAACAAAAACAAAAACAAACAAACAAAAAAACTCATTTTCTTTCCTGTGTACAGAAACATTGGCATCATTTCTATCTTGAAACATTCCATCTTTAAACTAATTTTTGGAGGAGTTTAATTTTTATATCATCCAGCCCTAAATAAAATTACATTGGTTCATAATCTTTTTTATTTTTATTGTAACTGGCTAAGATTTGATGGAATTGTTTCTCATTGGCAACAGCTGATTTTTATGAGGCTTTTTAGTATGAAATAAGTCATGAAACATGTTTTTTTTTTAAATAAAAATTTGAAGCTGCATTTTGCTGTATTCTGTCTGGAGAACATTACTTTTGGATGCTATAACCACTGTGGTGGAAACTTGGGCATAGAAACTGTCCAAATTCTGGAAAACACAGAACATTTTGCCATGTGAAGCACTGTCCTTCCAGGGTTCCCTGGGCTGTTGCAAAGTACCCTACCTATAAAAGCATTTTTCAAGTTCCTGACTCTAACATACTTGACAAGTCCTATCTACACTGTCAAATCATTTCACTTAATGTTTCATTGCAAGGCCCTTGACCTCTCACTGTCCACACTGTGTACATACTTTGCATACAGACTTGTTTGCATACAGACTTCAATTTAAAACTTCAACAAGAAGTTCCCTTGGTGAGGAAACCTGAGCACAGAAGAAAAGATGATTATACATTATATATAAAGCTATATATAATATATACATATATATATAATAAGAGAAAAGATGTCAAAAGACCTGTAGATTTTGGTTAGTACAGGCACAGGCCAGTTCAAATCCATCACTAAGTCTTGCTTCTTGCCCCAAACTCATAGTTTCCAGAGAGTGGACTCCACTGTGCAGTCTTCTTCCTTGGAGGTATCATATCCAAAACTCATCTGGACACAGTCCAGGGCAATCTGCTCCAGCTGACCCTGCTTGAGCAGAGGTATTGGACCATAAGACCTCCAGAGGTCCCTTACAACGTCAACCATTCTGTGATTTGGTGATACCACAGAGCCTCCCGAGAGCAGAGAATCTCAGTCTTCAGCTATCCATCTTGAAGTGGATACTCCACAGCTCCAAAGTTTTCAATTGGGCCAACATGACAATTCTAAACAGTCCATTTGCAACAAAGTCAAGGTTGGAATCAAGGACTATGATAATGCCCTTAGATGCTATACTGAAAGTGTCATTGGAAAGATACTGTCTTCTTAGGCCCCCTTTGTATATCTAGTATTGAGGACACTAGTTTGATTAAAATCTCTAAAAGGCTTTGATAGAGTGTATTGCAGCCTCCATTAAGCCTTAAACATATACACCAATGGTGTGTTGCTTTTCTTGCATACTATCCACAAGCTTGTCTTATTTTTATGACAGTGAATAGCTAAAATCCTAACACATTAAGTAGTATCTCCAATTGTTTGTCTTGAGTTCAAAAGATTTGGACACAATCAGATATACTTGATCCTTTAACAAAAAGTGTCTCTAATGAGATAATGCATACAGCAAGAGTACATATTGCTCTCTAGTGATAGTTATTTGCAGATTAAGAGACAAAAATAGAGCCTCATTTCACATGATCTTCAAGACCTTGGCAATTTTCTGGTTACAAAGAACTTGAACAGAACAGTATTTCAAGTCTGGAGCTCATCCCATGGTTTTAGTAACATAGTGACTAAATGAAAATACACACAGCTATTAACAACTCGGCTAAAGTTTCAGCAAGTATTACAAAACCAAAACTCAGAACTCCTTTTGCTGCTTTTCCTTCAAAAGCTAAAATCTCTAACCCTCTTCATCCAAACATTAATGGTCTAGTTACTGTCGATACATTTTGTTAAGATTCTCCACAGTTATGATGACTTCTAAAACTGGAATTTTACTTCCTCTCTTTACCTATTCATTTTGTAAGCTGGCCAATGTCTGTTCATCAGCCCAAAGAAGTTACATTTCAGAAGTGAACATAACACTGGCAACTGTAATAGTAAGCCTTAAAGGTATCTAAAATGTGAACTAAATGCAGAATTAAACTAATTGATTGAAGCAAAACCTACTAGTTATAGTTCAACCAGTACTCGGAATTCCAACCCACTGGCATGCACACATCAGCTCAGACAGCAGAAATTGTAACTACTGAGCTACAGGATGCAGGCTACTGCCATTGACTGTCAGCTTTTATTATTCCACAGGCAGCACTACCCAGTGTTTTGGAACTCCATATCAGCTTTCCCAAATAAAAAAATTACACTCAGAAGCTGCTGATCCATTGGTCAGCACAAGGAAGGTCACATGAGAGCCAACAAGCAGCCTCCCTTGTCCTCAAGTGTGTTCATTTCAAAGAAACATGAAAAAGAAACCTTACAGAATGGCAAAATAATGGAAATACAGGTAAGTACCACTATTTCCGTAACAGTACTTGTCTTTTTCTTTAAACATTGGTCTTTAAAATTGCAGATTTTAGATATGGAAAAAGGACTTATGCCTGCATAAAAACACAAGGAAAGGATCCCATTTGTTCTGTGTCCTGCCTTGCAAAAAATATTGGGAACAGAATGCAGAAGCATCCCCTGTAATAACTACTGCAATATCTTCATTTGATTAGATCCTTACACATGATTTTTGACTGCTTAAAATAGTTAAAGTTCCTCCAGAATGTGTTCCTCCAGAACAAGTCTCTCTTACGCACACACACACACCAAACAAGAAACAACAGTGAGTTACTCACTATTTTGGGTTGTAATGGATATGAATACTTAGCAAAGAAAGAAAGAAAAAGCAGAAAATATCTCACACATATCTCCTGCTCCCCATCCATAGTTCTGGCACCATAAAATGTTCCAGGGCATATTTTGCCATAGCAACACAGAGCAGGTGCCTCTAGCTTGCCTGGGAATGTCAGACACAACCAGAGAGCCTGAAGACTCTGAGAATCCACCCTCCTATCCCCCACACAGGAAGGTGGGTAGCACAGCTTTAGGCACAGCAACAGTTTCATGTAATTAACAGACCTATTTTTCAATCTGGTTCTGATTTTTTTTCCACCATCCCTCACTAGCCCTGGTACAAATCGCGATTCAGATTTTTTTTCTTTGTACAACCATCAAGATAGAAGTTACATCTGCATATAAAACATGAATACCTAGTATTTATGCTTACAACTGCTTATTTACTCCAAACGTAGTCAAATTTCTATTCAATAATTAAAAATAATTATTATTGTGGAGCAGGGCTAGGGGAAAAAGTGGTTCTCAGCAGAGCCACACATACAGCCAGGTTTATGACCACCAGATCAATATATCTTTTGATTTTTCACCTCAGAACATTATGTTTACTCACTTTTATCAATTCACAAAATATGGGAGTCAGACTTTATTCTCTAATTCTCCAGTGTGCAACAGATTTTTTTTGGTTTAACAAAATGTAAGACTAAAGAGAAATTAAATGAAAAAGCTAACTAAATAAAATTGCCTGTGGAAAGCCATGACCTGGAAATGGTCTTTATTTTATAAGATTATAATTTCTTTTTACCACTTCTGCTATTACTATAAAAAAATAAAATAAAATAAAATAAAATAAAATAAAATAAAATAAAATAAAATAAAATAAAATAAAAATCTACAACCCTTTCCTGAGGAATGTCTGTCTGGAACTGTTAGCCATGCTTATTTTCTCTGGGAGAAGAGGCAGTATGTACTTTATTGTTTTCTAATCAGTCAGTCTGCCCCTTCTGTTCATCATTATCTGATTTATCTGATAAATTCCTCCCAAAAATACATGTACCCCATTTTAGGCTGCAACCTGTTTCTCATATCTCAGACAGCAAATGTAAGCTAAACATGTCTTCAATCCTGCAGCATTTTGTGTATTTTTCGACTGGAAATAAATGTGTTCATTTGGCTGTCCTAAAGGTTTAAAAGTTGTTTTTGTGGGTTGATATTAATTCACTTTCAGTCTTCTGTATAAACTAGATCTGAAAATATCTTTCTGTTACCAGTCCTGTACTTCAGTCTGGAATCCTACAAACACTGAGCCTCATCTTGCTTTGCATCACTACTTGGCAATTTAGGTTGTGCAAGCTATATAGGAATGGTATGTACAAGATATTTCAGCTTACTTATGTTAAATCCACTAGCTACAAAAGACCATTAAGGTATTGGTTATTTTTAACAGGTGTTATAGGAACAAGTATCTCTGTGTTAAAATGTGAAGATGGCAAAGTCACTCATTCAAATGATTAGAAGTGCCTAAAGTAATTACTGCTGTTTTCACCCTTATGTTACAAAGCAACTGAGAGTACTTAGCGCTTCTGTAAATTTCATACTCTTTCAAGATAAGCAACCGACTACCAAAAAACTCATTTAACATAGCAACACTTTGGCAGAGTCAGATGTAAAACACAGCTCTGAAAATCAGTTCACTCATCCCAGTCATGTATTAGTCCTTGTATTTCCTCAAGTTTCTTGTCTCTTTCTGTACATGTTCTTCTCTTGTGCGTGTAGCTTCTACAGGTCAGGGTTTCTCTATCAGAAACCTTGAGTCAAGTATCACTTGTCCTGCCCGTTGGTGTCTCAACCACTTCTATCTACCCTACAGCAAGCAAACCTCTCACACAAATCCTCCCCTGTTCCATAGCTTCTTGACTGTCATCCCCAGTCTCTTCACTGCAGTCTCAGTTCCTTCAATTTAAAAGACCTAGTGCCCTGCTGGGCTTTGTCCAAGTCTTTTTTATGTCACAGAACAGGTTAATCTGTGCATGCTAAAGAAAATAAAAACAACCGTCAGTCAAGCAGAAAAACAAAAAAATATTCATCACTTGGTATTATCACCAACAGCACATGTGCACATATGACTAAGACATGAGGGAGGAGAACCATATGTACCTAACCATTTGCAATGCGGACCTAGAGAAGTTTTCCAAATTAGGTCACAGATGACAGGCATATCAATGTAATATATACATTCACATGGATTCAGACAAAGTATTTTTATAGTCCTAAGGGAGATGAGGTTGTATGATGAGTACTTCTGCAGAATTCATGCAATATGTTTTTTCATAAGACTGCAATAACATTATAGAAGAAAAAAAAAAAAAAAAAAGTAGAGTTTCAGTTCTACCACCTAGGGAATATTATCCAAGCTGGAGTTACTCTACTGTTTCTTTTAAGCAACTATCAGTAAAGGATCAGTAAATTTATGTCTGGCTGCCACGTTGCCAGTTTTTTTTTTTTTTTTTTTTTTTTTTTTTTTTTTTTCCTAGAAATAGACATTACAGAGTTTAGCTATCTCTTCTTACCTTCCACTTAGATCACTGCAGTCTGCGCTGAATATAGAAAGTATTTCAAAAAATAATCTAGTATGAAAATATGCAATATTTTAGAGGCAAAACCTATTGGAAACAGACACCTGTGCTTGAAAATGATTGGAAAATCTAGAAAAGAAAATGTTCTCTCTCTTCTCACTTTTTTTTTTTTTCAAAATATTGCTTGGATTTTTTTTTTTTTTTAACTAGTCCTACTAATTTTACCATAACTGCAGTGGATTTCTCTTCACTACTAGTTGTGCAAAAAACACAGAGATGTACAGAAAAAAACTGCTGTGATAGTGTGATGGTCTATACAATACTATTTGTCTTGATCAGAGACCCTGCCATCCCTTTGCACCTTCACATCCCTTTTGTATTAGCTATCCCATCTCTTCTAACATCTCGCTCCAATATCTCCCTTTATCTTTTTTTTCTCATTATTTATCTCCACCATTGAGACAATCCAAGCAGTCAAGAAGCCAACGTCTTGATTTAGGTAGGATGTAGCTTCCAGGAAAAGCATCTTCACTAAAAACACTTCAATGAAATAACTGATTCTTTTCTTATTCTGATAAGGTTTAAATTTGCTGGCTGCTCGACACAGTGCAAACCTTCTTGCAGGTTTTTGAAGAAGATATCATTTATTATTAGGGGATTGCTGTCAGTTTTAAGTAAACAGTCAGCTATGGTACTAAAAATGATTTATTTATTAAGCAGCAGACATTTTTTTTCCTCACACACATAGTAGATAACATCATGTTTTCTGTAAGCTAAAAAGACATTTCTAAGTAGCAGATCAATGACTTCAGTGGAAAAAAAAAAAAAAAAAAAAAAAAAAAAAAAAAAAAAAAAAAAAAAACACTCCTCATCTCCAAGATATATGAGCATTCGTCGGGTCTGTAGACCTTAGATGATTACAGATACATCTGGTTAGACAGAAAAAGACATGTTTACCTTTTCAGTACCTTAGGGTAGGTAAGTGTCTTGGCAAACATTAATTGTTTCCATAAATACTTCTTCCCATTACACAGCAAAAATCTTTAAAAACCTTAAAAGCTCCTCGTATTTATATTTAATTATGATTTAATATAAGCTTGATTGACAAAAGTAAAAAAAAAAAAAAAAAAAAGAATCAGAAGAATACAAAATTATTCAATAATCTAGGTTTAGTTACCTTTAAAAAAATTAACTGTGTATTTTTGAGGAAGCAAACCAAAAGATAAATTTGTATTATATTCTCCAAAAACATAAATCCACTTCTAAAAGTTTTGCTATAGTATCTCAAAAATTTATTCTCACATTGACACCTGGTTTTATTGAGGTTAGCTTTAAGGTCTATAGCTATTTTATCATGATGAAATCAATGGAACAAATGGACACCAATGACAATATATTCCTAAGACACTTCCCTTCTTTCCATAAAAGTTAACGGTGTCAAGAATCCTATTGAAAATCCTGTATTTTCTTTGAAATTTATGACATGGCAAAAACATAGATTTACTCTGTAAGAAGGTCTTCATAGTAGTCTATTTGAAGCCCTCACATGATCATCCCTGATCATTCCTGAGCATTATCAATAGTAGAATTAAACAACAATTCCAAACACATAAAGAAAAAGATCAAGTATGTGTACAAACATTGAAGGAACTTCTAAAAAAACAAACAAACAAACAAACAAACAAAGAGACATGTACTATGAATACGTGTACACATTACACATACTTATAATACAGATGAATAATCCCCAGATAGATCTTTTTCACCAAGCAAAAACATACTTTACTCTGTATGCACAGGCACCCCAGCTGGACTAAGTAGATGAACCTAACAAAAGTGAATTGCTTGAATATTCACTTGATATCCAAAGAAGTTATTTGGTTCAATCTGGTGATATTACCCTGCATCTACCAGGCAAAGCATTTTTCTCTGCATTGGACTATATTTTGTAAATCCAAGTCACAAAACCTTTAATCTTTAACATTTTGAAGCTTTTATTTGAAGACAAGGAACATTCATATAGAACATAAAAAGGACAATTTTATGTTGCAACACCAATTAATCTCACTAGATTAAAGTGATGAAACATCCTATAGGACAGACTAAATACTTACATATTCCATGGTTATTTTGTTTTACTGGAGGCCTTTCTTTTCATATTCCTACTAAGAGCTTCTTTCTACGGATAACTTAAGTAGGAAATACTTCCAAGCATTCACATACTAAATATCCATTTTAGATGCAGAAGATATCATGAAATGACTTGCATACTGTATTATTTCACTTAAGACAAAACACACACTGAATATTTTACTGCCTGTTTCTACTCCCTTCCTTCAAAATATTTAAACAAACATTAGCAAATCCTGTTTGAAGTATGTACGAAGTATTTCAGTGTACATACACTCCCTTTGCTGACTTGAATTATAAGAGACCAACATCAAAACCACTGACTGAAAACTAATCTCTAACACTGAGCAACTGTAACAGATTGTGTAACCACACCCCCAGAAGAAAAACATTAGAGATGCACCAGGAAAAACAAACAAAACTGCTGCAAAATACCTGGAGAACAAGTCCTACGAGGAGCGGCTGAGGGAGCTGGGCTTGTTCAGCCTGGAGAAGAGGAGGCTCAGGGGCGACCTTATCGCTCTCTACAGATACCTTAAAGGAGGCTGTAGAGAGGTGGGGGTTGGCCTGTTCTCCCACGTGCCTGGTGACAGGACGAGGGGGAATGGGCTCAAGTTGCGCCAGGGGAGTTTTAGGTCAGATGTTAGGAAGAGCTTCTTTACTGAAAGGGTTGTTAGGCATTGGAACAGGCTGCCCAGGGAGGTGGTGGAGTCACCATCCCTGGAAGTCTTCAAAAGACGTTTAGATGTAGAGCTTAGGGATATGGTTTAGTGGGGACTGTTAGTGTTAGGTTAGAGGTTGGACTCGATGATCTTGAGGTCTCTTCCAACCTAGAAATTCTGTGATTCTGTGATTCTGTGATCTATAAAACATTAGGCGTCATGTTAACTCAAGCATTTTCCTTTTTTTTTTTGCAGGCCAATAGCCCAACTCAGGCTTCTCTCTGATGCACCATGTTAAGCACAAAACCCAGTGATCTTGGAGCTCCCTGGCATGCAGCAACATTTTAGTGAAGTAAGTCTCTCAAGGCAACGGGTGCTGTAGTTCAATTACCAGCCTGGCACCAAAGAAATTCCCTGCCATGGACACACTTTGGTGGTTAGAGAGAGCTGGTCCAGGGCTCCTTCCCCAAATGCTCCAAGCTCCCAGCTGCATCCCACTATTTTCTGATGTCCAAATGCAGTCTGTTGACCACAGGGCACCTCATTGTTACCAGACATTAGACATTGACCATCCATACACCTGAGGCCTGGTGAGACAGAATGCTTAGAGTTCAAATCTTGCAATTCAAATTGCAAGACAGTAGAAAAATAAACATTTATGCTGGTGTAATGGAGAAGTTGTAAAACCCTTTTTCATGCACTGAAAGAGTGTCCTTGTTGAGAGAAAAATCCCTCTTGTCCTCTAACAGGTGATCAATTAATATGCATAACTTTAAGACCACTGACCTACCTGAGAGCAGAATGGTGGAAGCAGGTGTGACCTGTTTTTGAATCTGGACAAAATTAATACAATCCAAGTGCCTCCAGGGAGTCAGATTTTCTGGCTAAAGTCATCTGTTGCATGCTATCTTTGTTTCAATTTGATACAGGCTTTTGCTCTACATTTTGTTAAGTCCTTCATCCTGTTATTCATCTTCTAGATTTTAAATAGTTCACTTAAGAGAGTAGAAAGGGAAATATATGCCTATATACAGTGAGCATCCACAAAGTACTACAAGTATAAACAATATACCAGGCCTGTACCTCTGTACCTTCAGTTAAAAAAAAAAAAAAAAAAAAAAAAAAGGAGCAAACCACTCTGCACCTAGTTTTGACTGCATTCTTTGTGCCCTGCTAATGCCATTTAGGTGTGATCCTGCATGAACGTAGCACAACTTTGGGAAGCTCAATGAAGAAAGTGAAAAAGGGTAGTTTTCTCAAAGCATGCACACGCACCACGTTGCTCACATATTGGTGTGCACACAAATCCTGCTGAGCTGCTGCCCAATATTCTGTGAAAATTAATGTGAGTCTCATTTACCCAAGTCCCTTTGCAAAGTAATCTGATTACCTTCTATGATTTTATTTACAATGTTATGAATTCAAAGGAAAATAATTACAGCTTCAATATACAAGTTTTGCACTAGTTCTAACTAGTTTACTAGCTGCTATATTTTAGGTCCATGACCTATCCCACATCATTGTATCAATATTGATTAAAAAATTCAAATTTTCTTGAAATGCTGTCCTCTTCTCCTCTGAACACAGTTCTGTTTGTTCCTGCTTGACAGAACAGAGTGCATCAAAAGAAAGTAATAACATATTTTGGCAGATACAGCTGATATAAAAAGCATCTACCTTCAGATTTGAGGACAGTAAACTAAGATTAAGTTCATTGTGTCCTAGCCAAGAAAACCTACACAGAGTTACACTTACAGTGAAAGCAAAGTTGAAAGCTTAGCTTCTTCATAAATTTCAGTTTCATAAGTTTCATATTATTTTTTCATAAATTTCAATAAAGCTAAAATTCTAAGGAAGGGAAAGAGATCTCTAATTAGGCTGTGTAATTGTTTAAAAACAAGTTAGAAATAGTCACTTCTGAACTTGTCACAGGTGTCTAGTTTTATGCATGTCTATCTTCCAACTGAACTCCAATTTTTTTTAAGAGTGCTTTACAGTCTACTTCAATCATTCAGGATCAGCCTGAATCATTCAGGTCCAGTGACTTTTTTATTTTATTTTTTTCTTTAAATTTGAGAGCACTCACAAAAGGATTTAAGAAAAGAAGATCTTCTCTCATTGTGTCTGAGTGATCTGGGTATAAAACATAACAGTGAGAAGAGGAGATGGGATTTTCTCAAGCTGCAAGGGAGTCTCTGACACAGGAGAATCATTAAAGCACAGGAAGTGTTAAAGATATGGCAACTCAGGACTGTTATGTGAACTTGGAAGTGTTTTCCCTTAAAGACAGACTGAAGTCAGTGGGATGCCCCACATGTTCCGGTTTCCATCTGGACTCCAGTATACTTCAGCATTTAAAATGAGCATTGTCTAATCTTTTCTACTGTGTTGATGCAGAGTTTAGACATGGGGCTGAAGCTCTTTAAAGTTCTCACTAAAGCCATGTGCCATACTGCTTTGTAGTTCAAGAACTAAAGACAACATGCATACATCATCAATCAACCTGTCAGAAGCACCCCCAACAACTCAGAGGCAATCTCATCATGGAAGGTTTTGCTCTTTATGGACTGTTGTTTGTACCTTTCAACAGGCACCTGAAATCTTAGAGCCTGCTTTACAGTCAGAACTGATTTCTTTCACTTCTTCACTTCTGAATTATTTGCTGCTATTTTTATATTAGCATTTTCCTCTCTCAAAAATTAAACAAAATCAAAAACAAAAACCAATAACCAACAAAAACCAACCAACCAGCTAAACAACGAAAATGCTGCCTAAATAAGTAAGCAGAAAAAAAATGTAACTTCACAAATTATCCTAAATCTAATTCAAAAGGGAACATAACTATTAAAGCTATTATTCTCTGCAACCACCTTTTAGAATAACTGAAGATTATTTGAAGTCAGCTGTATTTTCCCTTGCATAAACCTGGAAGGGTTTATGCAAGGAAGTGCTCAGCATTCTTCCTAGTTCTTCTAACAGTGAGAAAAATGTTAGGTCTATGTGAACTGATGAAAAATACTTTTATTTGCCTATGATCTTGAGATAGAAAAAAAATAAATTTATTTTGTCAGGTATGGTTATAACTCTATTTACATCCATTTAGGTATTACTGATCAGTATGCTGTAAAAAAATTTAGAAAAGTTTAAATTCTGTATCTTTAATATTGTACATCTCCTGCAACACTAAGAGCAGACCTTATTTGATACCTGAGAATTCATGAGATAATTTTATATAGCTGAACACATAAAGGATGAAGACTACAGTCTAGCCTAAAGTGCAAAGTCAAACAACTGTGAAAAAAACTGATCAATGTGTGAAAAAACCCTAGTGCACACTGTGCAGTTACTTTAAATACTGCATGTGGACACAAGCAATAATCAGTTATTAACATACCTATGCTCCTACATGACATTTCAAAATACTTTTGCTCCTGTATTGATTAGTTTTGACACTTTTTCTTATATTGTAAATCTTTTCTCCCCTACTACTTCCACTATTATCTTGACAGAGCTTTTTTTCTTCTGCTCTTAAAATTTACTTTGAATACAGACAGAACAAAAATTCAGTATCTTTCTGAGAATCAAACTCAGCAGACTACGAGTGTAAGATATGGCTATGGAAATCCAGGGTTATTTGGTGTAAAGCTCCTTTGGATTTGTCCCATATGAGAGATAAGAATTTGATTAAGTCTGAACCAGAGAATGAACCACACTAACAAAGTGTATGCCACACACACACACCTCTTTGTTGTTTATACATATATTATTATGTGTATATATTTATATATACACACACACATATATAGGAAGGAAAAGGAGCATTAACAGTCTATTCCAAAGCTCAATAAAGTTAATAAGAACATTACCCAATTACATCTGTGCTTGGAACTGAATATGTGAGAACTCAGCAACATGCTTGTATTTTGGGCAAATTTAGAACAAGGCATCAGAAGGTATCATTGAAATGCCAGCTCAATTATTATGAACCATCTTTGCAAGCGAGAACTGACACGCCTCAACATATACTGCATAAACACCCAGCCACAGCTGACACATGCCTTGTTGGTTTGAGAGGTACACTAAGACTTTTCTTTTTTTTTTTTTTTTTTTTTTTTTTTTTTGTGAATAAGTCCATCTAGCCCATTCTGAACAAGGGAAGCTACAACTTCCTTTCTAGAACATGACCTGTCAAAAAGTTCATGCTCTGTTACAAATGTGACATTTTCATAACCAGTAAAATAACTTCAAAATGTATTTTACTGTAATTTAAGTCAGACATGTATGGTAGATTTATGCATGAAACTTTCTGAAGTACAGATTATGTTATCTGAGAATAAATAGACTAACTTGGAGGAAGAGTCTGAATAAAATAAGATACAAGGAATTTGCATTAAAAAGAATAATGGTTAAGATTTGGTAGATATCTGGTTGCAATGTCTCATAATCATGATTAATTTCACTCACAAAAAAAAGCCACTTGAAACAATTTTCTTTATTAACAGAATTCTTTAAAAATCAATTTTATAAATTGTGCTTTGCAAAATTTAAATAGGAAAAAAAAAGAAAAAAAAATCAGGCTATTTGCCTTCACGTACAATTTGATAAGATAGCATGTAATAGAGGTGACAAAGCCCTTTGAAGTTTCCTCCAAGACTTACATTTCAGTTAATTTTCTTATGCAAATAAGAGCTAACTAGTTACTTTTTAAATTCCATCTCTTTTGACTACAAAACCTCTAAATAGATTATTCGTAGCTCTCATGTTTAAGAAGTTTTGAGTGTATTTTCATCTCATTGCACAGACAGCTACATATAAGCCTCTCATTAAGGATAAACCACCTCTCATCAAAAGAAGAATATATGCCTAAGGGTTTCTGAATTATTTTTTTGTTCAGTTATTCATTCAAATTATTTTACATTTTCATAGCACATTAACATAGTCTCTATAACTTAATCGTAAAGACAGATACTCATTTGAAAGCAGTAGAATATGGAAACATGTCTATGTATGTAGTGTTAGCACACCCATTAAAAAGTGGTGAGTTGGAAGATGTATCTGGCAAGACACTTTGGTACATGTCAAGACTTCTGTCACAGCTTGAGGATTGTTTACTGTTTATCACTTCTTTTCTGTTATTTTGAACACAGATAGAAGTAAACTTAGCCAGACAGAAAATGTAATCCAAAAAGTCACATCTGACATAATAAAAGGAATATTTGATAAAAGCCCTGATGAAAGGGAAAGAGATGGTGCAGAAAGCTTAGACTCAGCTCTTACCAATCCAAAGCTTCACTGTTCTTTGCTGCAGAGTCTATCACACCCTAGAAATACATCATTTCTAGACCAAAAACTTCATTATTACTATTATTATTTAAATTTGAAATAGCGTGCAACCAATTTGTCAGTTTGGTGTTACACCAAACTAGACTTTATGTCTACACACAGAGGGAACATGCTCATCTATAAGCTTTCAGTTATAAAATCTAAACATTTCTGCTTAAATTTAAGATTCCCACATTTTCCTTGACCCATTCTCACTGGATTAGAAAAATATCAATTGGACGACAAATCAAATTATGCTTGAAATCAAAACCTGATGTAAACCTTTTCCTCTGAATTTACTAATGGGTAAATAAATATGACATGGTAATAAATGCAAAAGAAATGGAAAAAAGCAAGCCTTTATAATATACATGTATATTTTTAAATAAACCCCATGACCCTCTGAGGCTGAAAAGAGGAGTGAGGAGTGAGAAGTAAACCTTTTTATTGTTTGCCTTTTTTTTTCTTATTTTAAATTATTTTTTTATTTCCTATAATCCTAGAATTCATTTCATTTCTATGGTAATAGTTAGTGAGAAATTATTAAAAAAACTGCTCCTGAGTTGAAGGAGGAGGTTCTTGAGTAGGTCCAAAAAAGCCTACTTTGAAACTTCGTCAGAGTAACAACAGTACTTTAAAAGAAATTATTCAAAATCTTCTCATGTTGATTTTTCAATGATTTTAAACAAATACACAAAGAAATCATTTGACTCAGAAAACCTGCAGATTAGAACAGACTCTTTTGGTGATTAAGGTTTCAGATTTATGGGGTGAACAGCTCTATATTCATTCAGGATTAGGCTAAAAACTTCACAACAGGTACTAAAAACTATCAATTCTCACAAACAGTAGGAAATAAAAGCCCACACTGTACAGGACAGGCCTCTCAAAAACATGATACTTCATGCTGCTAACAGAAGAGCTTGCTACGAAGTTCAACAAGAGCAAGTGCACCTGGGAAGAGGCAACCCTGCACATACAGCCTGGGGGATGAGGGACTGGAGAACAGCCCCATGGAAAGCGATCTCAGGGTTTTGGCTGACAGTATGATGCATATGAGTTAAGTGGGCTCTGACAGTCAAAAGGGCCAAACCATGTCCTGGGATACATCAAGCACAGCATTGCGAGCCGGTCGAATAAAGGGATTGTCCTGCTCTGCACGGGTGTGGCCTCACCTCAAGTGCTGTGTGCAGTTTTGGGCATCATGGTATAAGAAGGACACAAAACTATTAGAGATTGTCTTAAGGAGGTCTGCAAAGATGGTGAAGGGTCTGGAGGGGAAGACATGTGAGGAGTGGCTGAGGTCACTTGGTTTGCTCAGCCCAGGGCAGAGCAGGCTGAGGGGAGGCCTCATGGCGGCCTGCAGCTCCCTCACGAGGGGAGCGGAGGGGCAGGCGCTGAGCTCTGCTCTCAGGACAGCAACAGGACCCAAGGGAATGGCACGGAGCTGGGACAGGGGAGGGTCAGGCTGGGTGTTAGGAAAATTTTTTTCATCCAGAGGGTGGTTGGGCACTGGGACAGGCTCCCCCGGGCAGCGGTCACGGCACCAAGCCTGCCAAGTTCAAGAAGTGTTTGGATGATGCTCTCAGACATGTCACCTGATATTTGGGGAGTCCTATGTGGAGCCAGGAGTTGCACACAAAGATCCTTGTGGGTTCCTCAAAACTCAGGATATTCTATGACTATATGAGCATCTTCTGAAATAAGATCAAACCCAGTATTTTTCTTTTTAAAACAAAATATAGGGTAAACAATAAAGAAAAAAAGCTTAGAAAACCTGCACAATCTACACAGTAGCTGAATTTTTACAAAGGAATTGAAATTGGGAAGCTAATTAGCTTCTCACCGGAACCGCTAAATGCTCCAGGACTTACTGAGTTATTGCTCCTAGTATAGCCAAAAAGGAAGCTGACTAGGAGAATAATATTCAGATACCAATCTGATTTAGAAGCCATTGTCTCCTGTAAGATTGTTTTATTTACAACTCCATGAAAACATAATGAATATTTATAAAGCAGGAAAACAGAATTTATAGTATTTTGAAGTGCATTTCATGCTTTATATTGTAATAATTTTGACACTTCAGATTTCATCAATGTGACTAAAACAAAATCAACGAGATCCTTAGCTGCCCTGCAACTGTCTCTTAGAATTCTGACAAAATTTAATAAAATCCTGAACACAGAAATAAAGCTTTGTATACTGGCAGCACTTTACCATCCATATACCTTCCATTTCACAATCGCTAGCAAATAGAAACACCAAAATAATATTGAACGTAGTGGCTTCACTTGACAACAAACAAGATTTTATATTATTTTTAAATAGATATGGAAAACTATTTTTCAATGTCTCTTTAGAGATCTGGATAACTAACTTCTATTTATTTTAATGATCAACAGAGAAAATACACAGCTTACATAGTTAAAGACTAAGATTACAGATGACTCAATTCCATAGTGCACACTCTCTTCCAATTGGTTTCAATGACTTTTGCATACAAAATTGTTGAAGCCCTTATTGAATTTCACTTCATGTTCTAGTGTGTGCTTTAAAGGTACACACAGTATGTTATTTATCATAAGTGCATATATACACTGAGACTGTAGCTTCAGTCTGGAAGCGAGTAGGTTATAAGCTCTCAGATACTCCCTAAGTCTGTCCAGCAGACAGGACACCAGGAAGAGGAACAGTTTTGCACCACGTAACCTTTGGTTGTGTGTACTCTGACAGCATGAGTCAGAATGGATGCACTGCACACCAAAGCCTTCCAGAATTCATGTTCTATCAGGAAAGGTATTTCACTGCACTGGAGCACAGTCTCACAACTATGGAAAAAAGGTTTCTTTCCAGCAGGAAGTTTTCTGTCTTTGGTCTCAGCTCAGAGCTTTTTTCTTTTCTGATCTGATTCTCTTCAGCTACTTTCAAGTAAAAAAACTATTTTAAGCATAAAATTAAAGCATAAAATGAAAAAAAAAATAAATGACAAATTCAAATGAGCTGTCTTCTTACACTTCATGTTATCCAAAAGGTTTATTCTGATCGACTTCTGCTGTTCATTGAGGTGTCAAAAATAAGTAAATATGAATAACAAGGCAGAAAAGAAGCTCAGAGCCACTGAAGACAGCAGTAGCAGAATATCAGTGTCCACTTCAACAATGGGCAATAGCTACAGTACTGACTACCACATTTACTGGTAATTAAAATAAAGTCACACAATTAAGTACCTCAGTGATAATGCTTAAAATTAGAATGATAACCAAAACAGACATGAAAATGAGGAGAGGAAAAACAAGGATTATTTTAACCATGTAAGTGAAGTCTACTGTGAAGTCCCAACGGACAGAAGAAGCTGTCAGCAAGACATTAAAACTTCAAGCAAAAGGAATTCTCCAACATGTTTTTACACTCAATCACATACTATACAAGTGAGATCTACAACTTGGCTGAGTGTGGATCAAGAAATGGCTTTGTCTATAGATCACAGTTCAAGACTGCTGAGAGCATGCCATTCTGGCCAGATTCTTCTGCTTCCACCTTCACCCCTCACTAAAGAGAACAAACCAGAGACGTTAAAATATAAAATACTGCATTTTACTCTAAAGTCAAAGTTAAAAACATAGGCTGCCAAGATAAACAGAAAATGTTGTGATTCCACAGGAGGATTAATGCAGTCATATAACTTGATGTAATGTATATATTCAGGATAACTTTGAAAAAATCCTACTCATATTGGACCTGTCTAACCACTAAACTTCACAGCCTAGAAAGTACTGAAAGCTTATACCTTGTTAATAGGATACTTGCATAATTCATATATTTATATACAGATAAAATAATCCTTGTATGAATACATAGACACACAAAAAAATGAAATTTGGATATACACTTTTTACCTAAAAGACATTTAAATAAAAGACTGTTAATCTGTCGTTACTGGCAATGTGTCCCAAATCCGTGCCATCAAATGTGTTAAAAGAGCTCTTCAAAGGAGGAAGCCATATTCAGCACACAACTAAGAGAAGATATCTAAGTATTATGTGAAAAGATTCAATGTTTCAACCCCTTGGGACTTTTACTGGCTTCTCAGTCTTCAGGCTCCATACCAAAAGAAAATGACTTTTTTTTAGGCAACAAAGAAATAAATGAAATATTTAGTCATTAGTTGCTAAGTTATAAGCAGGAATACAATAGCATAAACATTGTCATAGAATTGCAGACTTGTGTTGGAAGGGACCTTTAAATATCATCAAGCCCAGCTCATCTGCTACAGTCAAGGACGCCTCCCAGTAGTTGCTCAAAGCCCCATCCAACCTGGCCTCAAACACTTCTAGGGATAGGGCACCCACAACTTCTCTGGGCAACCTGTTTCAGTGCCTCACCACCCTCAGAGTAAAGGAGTTCTCCCTAATACCTAATCTAAATGTATGCTCTTTTAGTTTAAAACCATTACTCCTTGTCCTATCACTATGCTCCCTGATCCAGCTTTCCTGTAGGCCCCTTTTAAGGACTGGAAGGCCCCTCTAAGATCTCCCTAGAGCCTTCTCTTCACTCTGCTAAAGGACCCTGACTCTCTCAGTCTGTCTTCACAGTGGAGGTTCTCCAGGCCTCTAATAATCCTCGTAGCCCTTCTGTGGACTTGCTCTAACAGGCCCATATCCTTCTTATGCTGGGCGACCCAGAGCTGAACTCAGTACTCCAGGTACGGTCTCATGAAGGCAGAGTAGACACAGAATCATCTCCTTTAGCATGGTAGCTACACTTCTTTTGATGAAGCTCAGGATATGATTGGTTGGGAGAAATAGGAAAACAGCTCACAAACATCAGTAATGCATTTCTGCAGTAACCTGTTTTGTGGGAGCTTGGGTCTGCACTGGCCAGTTCTAGGCTTGTGATTAAACTTGCTAATATTTCCCCAAGACGAGGAGCATTATTTACTAAAAGGTAAAGGTTCATGTCTCAAAATGTCTATGCAACTAAAGCGGCAATGATACAATGCCACACTGCAGTTCCTAAGCAGGAGATATTCTATAAAGATGGAAGACAACCTAGACAACCTGGAGAGGCTTTTTTTTTTTTTTTTTTTTTTTTTTTTCTTTTTTTTTCTGAAGAGCTATTAAAAAAAAAAAAAAATCCTGCAGAAGAACTGTGTCATCCCATACTTCATACTTGGAACTCTGTCATAGAGATTACAGGTAGTGACATAGTATACAAATGAAATGTTCTAAATGATGCAAATGCTGAAGAGCTTATAGAAAAAAAACAGTTGTTGATTCTGGGTATTTTTAGTGTTGTAGACATTATTAACAAATTTGAAACAGCTTTAAAAAAACAATTCACAATTAAAAAAAATCTTCTGTCAGGAAAATCTGAATTTCTCAGGATGATTTTCTCCCATACATTGTCCTGTTTCTGAAAGCATTAAGGTATACTAAAGATAGCACTAAAATAAATTTATCCTGTATTCTGCATTACCATAGGCATTCACCATGGCCAAATATCATATCCAGAATACCAGGACTAAGTGCAAGTTATTCATACACTGCACTATAAATGAAAACTGAATTACATTAAAGCAATTAAAATCTAGGCAGGAATGTTCATAAAAAATATTCTGATAGACAAGAACTGTATTCTGGAAAGGGTTTGAAATTCAGACCGTAGAGTGCATCTTTTCTTTGATGAAACACACAAATATTTGTTAAAGTTGATGTATGTATAGATCTAGTGGCTTTTAGGTGCAGATCCCATGGCATTTATCCAAACACAACAATATATAATTAAAGTTAATATGCCTCTAAAAAGTTGACTGTATTTATATATTAACTAATAAATTATACATTTAATGAATATCATAGTTTAGCACTTGGAAACCCAGATCAAGATCGTAATAGCTACTGGCACAACCTAGTTGAACTGTTGATATTTCACTGGAGATCCTGCAGTTCACAGTCTAATATGGTTATAGATACTGAGGGATAAAACATTGCATAAGATATTATTGAATTGGTGAATTCAGAGTGAGGTCTAATAGAATTCAAGTTTTCAAAAAAAAAGATGCAACTGTGAAAAACTTTATATATGGATTTGAAACATTATGCTTAATTTAAACCTAACCTGGTTTAAATTGTTCTCCTATGCATGCTTTAAAATATGATTGTCACATCAGTCCCAAAATCATATTCCACTGAAAATTAAAAAGAAAATTCCCACTTAAGTCAAAGTAAGCAACAATTTACCATGTTTAATCTTGACATTCAATGTAAAACTTATATGAAACCTGCATTCTAAATGGAGAAACCTTCTATTTACAAATTATGGTACCTACAGAGAACAGCTATGAGAATATTCAGAATCTTGGTTCACATATGCACTAAAAAATCCATGTTCTAGAAAAATAATCTATAAAAGATCATATTTATCTTTTTCACTGATTTTTCTGTTCTTCCTTCCTTCACTAGGTTCATTACGCATCCTCTACAGCATTATCATCCTTCATTTCTGCCCCTATTACAGCCATTAAAGCACGTTAATATTTTATAATATACTACATCGTCAGCTCTGAAGATTGAGATCTCTGAGGAACCTACACCTCAAAAATTTTCTCCTACTCAATCTTGCTCCTTTCAGCATTGTCAGTAGTTTCTCCATTGCCCAAAACCTTGCCCATCTTCACTCTACCTCCAGTTTCTCACCACTCTTCACGTTTCAATAAATAATTTCTCATGTGGCACCATAATGAACACCTTACTGAAGATCAAATTGATTATATCTGCCACATTTTCCTGCCTTTTTTTTTTTTTTTTAAAAAAAAGCCTGTTTCTTTGACATCATCTGCCTCTGTCAAATTCATATAAAATTCTATTTAACTTTTTGCACATTTCAATTTATTCTCCCTAGCAATGTTTTACCTAAGTATTTACATGCTGTCAAGTCAAAATAAAGGTCTCACAGTTGCTCATATTATTAAGTAAATTAAAACTACCAACATGCACTCCATAAGATATGATTCTAACTGACAGATATTGATATATATCTTGTAGTCAGTAACATTTTTGTCATAGAATCATAGATTGATTTGAATTGGAAGGGACCTAAAAGATCATCTAATTCCAACCTCCCTGCCATAGCGAGATGTTACATTAGGTTTCTCAAAGTCCCATCCAACCTAGCCTTGAACACTTGCAAAAATGGAACATCCACAACTTCACTAGAAAACCTGCTCTAGTGCCTTGCCACCCTCTGAGTGAAGAATTTCCTCCTTATATCTAATCTAAACCTACCCTTTTTTAGCTTAAAACTGTTACCCCTTGTTCTATTACTAAACTCCCTGACAGAGTCCCTCTCCAGCTTTCTTCTAGGTCCCCCTTAGGGGGGAAGGCTGCTATAAAGGACCTCAACTCCTTCAGCCTGTTCTTCACAGAAGAGGTGCTCCAGCCTTCTGATCATCTTAATGGTCCTCCAGTGGACTTGCTCCAATAGGTCCACGTTCTTATGCTGGGCGTCCCAGAGCTGAATGCAGTTCTCTAGGTGGGATCTCATAAGAGTAGAGTAGAGAGGGAAAATCATCTTCTTTAACCTGTTGGCTACACTTCTTTTCATGCAGTCTATAAGATTTTCTTTCTGTTCTGCAAGTGTACATTGACAGATCATGACTAGCTTTTCATCCACCATCATGCTCAAGCCCTTCTCCACAGGGCTGATCTCAATCCAGTCTGCACTGATGTTTGGAGTTGCTCTGACCCAGCTTCAGGACCTTGCACTTGGCCTGTTGAACTCCATGAGGTTTGGGTGGTCCCACCTCTCAAGCCTGTCCAGGTCCCTCCGGATGGCATCCCTTCCTTCCAGTATGTCAACTGCACCAATCAGCTTGATGTTATCCTCAAACTTGCTGATGGTGCACTCAATCCCACTGTCCATGTCACCGACAAAGATGTTAAATAATACTGGTCACAGTATGACCCCTGAGAGACACCACTTATCACTGGTCTGCCTTTGGGCATCAAGCCACTGACCGCAACACTTTGAGTGCAACCATCCACCCAATTCATTAACCACTGAGTAGTCCATCTATCAAATCCATGTCTCTCCAGTTTAATTACAAGAATGTTGTGTGGGACAGTATCAAATGTACTGCACAAGTCCAAATAGATGACGTCAGTTTTATTTCCCTTATCTGCCAAGGCTGCCACCCTATTGTAGAAGGCCACCAAATTTGTGAGGCACAACTTGCCCTTAGTGAAGCTGTGTTAGCTGTCACCAATCATCCCTCTTTTCTGTGTGCTTTAGCATAGTTCCCAGGAGAATCTGCTCCATGATCTTGACAGGCAACAGAGATGAGACTGACTGGCATGTATGTAATTCCCCTGGTCTTCCATTTTCCCCATTCTTAAAAATGGCAGTTGTTTCCCCTTTTCCAGTCATTCAGTACTTCACTGGACTGCCATGATTTCTCAAATGTGACGGATAGTAGCTTAGCCAGTTCCTTTAGGATCTATGGATGCATCTCATCAGGTCCCATGGAGTTGTGCTCATTCAGGTTCCTTAGATGGTCTTGAACTTGAACTTGATACCCTCCTTCAGTGGGTAGTACTTCATTCTCACAGTTCCTGCCTTTGTATTTTGTGAGTTGGATAGTGTGGCTAGAGCACTTGCCAGAGAAGACAGGCAAAAAAGTCACTGAGTACCCCAGCCTTCTCTGTGTCCTGGGTAACCTGGGTTTTCCACTTCCTTCATCAGAGGGTCAACATTTTCCCCAGACTTCCTTTTATCACTGACATACTTGTAGAATTCCATCTCGTTCCCCTTGATGTCCCTGGCCAGATTCAATTCTATCTATTTTTTAGCTTTCCCAACTTGATTCCTGCCTGCTTGTATAATGTCTCTGTATTCATCCCAGGTTACCTGTCCCTGCCTCCACCCAGAGTAGGCTTCTTTTTTGTGTTTAAATTTGACCAGGAACTCCAACAGGAACTTACACATCCATGCAGGCCTCCTGACATTTTGGTCTAACAGTTTGTTAGGACACATCGCTGTTGAGCTTGGAGAAGGTGATCCTTGAACACTAACCAGCTTTCTTGGTCTCCTCTTCCCTCCACAGCTGTTGCTGTTATAGCTCATTTTTCATAAAATCACAGAATGGTTTGAGTTGGAAGGGACCTTAAAGATCATCTAGTTCCACCCCCGCCATGGGTAGGGACACCTCCCACTAGACTAGTTGCTAAAAGCCCCATCCAGCCTGGCTTGCCCAGAGATGGGGCATCCACAGCTTCTCTGGGCAACCTGGTCCAGAGCCTCACCACCCCCAAAGAAAATAATTTCTTCCTAATGTCTAATCTAAATCTACCCTCTTCTAGTTTAAAGCCATTACTCCTCATCCTATCACTAAGCTCCCTGAAAAGGAATCCATCTCCAGCTTTCCTGTAGGCACCCTTTAGTTACTGGAAGGTTGCCATAAGGTCTCCCAGAGCTTTCTCTTCTCCAGGCTGAACAACCCCAACTCTCTCAGCCTGTCTTTGTAGGAGAGGTTCTCCAGCCCTTTGATCATTTTTGTGGCCTTCCTTTGGACTTGTAATACTTCTGTGCCCTTCTTATGTTGGGGGCCCCAGAGCTGAATGCAGTACTCCACAGTACATTTTGCTCTTGCAGTCAGCTGTAGCATCCTTAATGAAAACAGAATCAAAATGTTAATATACCTCTGGGTCTACAGGTAAACTCTACACCTAAATCACTTAAAGTTCAATTTAGTCATCCCTAAGTATTTTTTATTCCTTGTTCTTTTTATTTTTTGGGGGCTGAGGAGCTGTTTTTTGAAAGGTCTTCTGTAATATCTAATTCACCCTTGCTTTTTCATTCAAACTTTTAATAGTTTTCTTTGCCAATTCACCTAGAATGAATAGAACAAACAGAACGGTATGCTAGAGAATGAACGTTTCATGCAGTTAAATCAGGAAACCCCTCTTGCAATTTTTTCTTGTTCTTGGGACGCTAGTTTTAGACAATATTCTCATGAAAAATATTCTCATGATTCCACATAAGGAATCCTGAATTCCTCTGTCTAGCAACATCCCTATGCACTCTTCCCAGTTCATCTGTTAATTTATTTGAAACTGAAGACCTAAAGCATATTACTGATATGCTTTCATTTATGCTTCTATTTAAGTCAAGCTGAACCAGCTTGTTAACACTCAGTTCAAGGTGGCTTTTACAGTTTTTTTTTTTTTTTTTAAAAAAGTAATAAAATTAATTTATCTAGTAATCACAACTTGCCAACTATATAGAAAAGCACTTAAGGTTGTCACATTGATAACATTATTTTTCTCCAATCTCCACCTCTGAATTTCCATGAGTGAGTTTTATCTTTTTACAACACTGAAGAAACTTCTACCGATACTGAATTCTGTCTCTGGAGTATCCAGGTAGATCTCACTTCACCAGCCAGTGCAATTCCTTTTATCTTCCTTCTCCAAAAGATTTTGATATAACAGCATCTTTATACCTATGCTACCCCTTCTTGCAAGTCTGTGGCATGATTAATTATTCATTTTCTCTTTAAGGAGATGTCAGTATGTTTACTGAAGATATTGCACATCGTTGTTATGGGCAAAAGGAAAATTTAGCTATACAAGAGACTATAGATGTAATACCATGCAGAATTTGTATTCTTATTAGAAGTTATGGCTCAGACAACTAAAAAGATACCATAGAGTTCATCATGTCAATAATAAAAATTAGAAATTCACTCCACCATCCCATACCATGTTTTATTAGCTTTGACCTCCCGACTTCATTTATCCATGTCACAATTGTTTCTTCATTAATAATTCTTCATTGCCTTCAAAATAAATACAAATCTAAAACTGTAAAGTGTTTTTATTTGGTAAAACGCTGTATCCATCAATTATTATTTTTTTAAGGCTACATGATTAAAATGTTAGTTATTAATGACCCACAGAAACACCTCTTAATTAGAATTAACCATACAAAAAAAGAGGAGGCCAGATACCTTACAGATTAGCTTATGATTATTTCTTTCTCCATGCAAGAAATGATTGCTAAAGCAATTTTCAAGGTTGCACTATTCCTCCTTAAAAATATATAATTTTGGAATATCTGTTGCTACTTGTCAAAGCACTTTCTAAGAAAATATTCACAAAAGAGGCAAATGTAAGGGACTATAAAATCACCTATACAAAAACATGCACATAAATAAGCAAACAACAACAACAAACAACACACAAAACAAACAAACAAACAAAAAACACAAAACTTTGAATTTCCTCCTCAAGGAGAACTGTTAACTTAAAACATAAACATTAGAGTAGTTAATATTTTGAAGTTATTCAGAAAAGAAATAAAGAGGGTGAGCAATAAACCTAAATAGGAAAAGGAAATCAGGAAATAAAAGTTAAGACTGCCTGTTAGAGCAGGATATGTTTTAGACACAATTCCTTTGAATTTTCCTATTTTTATTTTAACACACATTGGTATGCAGATTTCAAACCAAAAATTTTACTGTGGCAATGAAAATTGTATTTTTCTTATTTTTCCTCCCTTTCTCCACCTATACAATAAACTGTAGAGTTACTAAACTATTTAGTTATTTCTTGAATAGAACTTGTAGGTACACATGATTAGAAGTGAAGCAAGCTTCCTTCAGTGAAATTAATACAGTCAGTCACAAATTAATAAATATATCTGGACTCTAAAGATTTATAACATAGAAAAAAAAAATTACACTTAAAAAAACAGACTAGATGACTACTTTACCTATTTTTCTCTAAAAATAAATACCTACAGACCTAAAAACAACACCACAGAAAAATAGTATACTGCTGCTAATTAGGTGCCTTTTTCAGCTGTATCCACTAGTTGTTGTTATGTAATAAAATATTTTAATATCTTCTTGTCCATTTACAGTAATATAAACAAGAAAGTAATAATCAAACGTATGCACAGCTTGGGAATTTGCATTACCATTCAATTCTATTCTTTCAGACCTCCTCAGAGGTCAATAATACTGAGATCAGAAGCAGTGTTAACTAATGAGATCAGATCTACACTACTTCATCTTGTTTAGCATCTCAGAAGACAATAATAGGTTTCCCTGAACCCATGCTATATCCAGTCTGATCATACAAAAATTCAAGTTTGAGTTCCTGGAGAGTTTCCTAAGATTTCAGGGTTTAATTAACAAACTAGGAAAAAAAAAAATACTACGTAAAATTTACTATCTGGCTGTAAGAGTCTTTCTGACAGTTCCAACATGGAAGTAACAGATCAAGACAGCTGTTCCTAATTTCATAATCTGAGAAATTTAGAATTACCGAAGGGTCAAATCTGGGATCTAGAGCTTTTCATTCACTGTCTTCCCTTGATGTTTTGCTGAGCAATACAGTTTATTTTTTGCTTTAAGTGGTGAAGTAGATTATTCTTCAGTCAGCATAAACCTCTCAGGTCAATACACTAAGTTGTATGTCTCTTTCAGTGCATGAAGTTAAAAGTGATTATTACCCAAAAGGGAGTAGAAATTTCTTGTTCAGCAGTTCATAAAAACCTTTGGGGAGCAGTTTCTTTAGGAAAGAAAGAAAAGAAAGAAAGAAGGAAAAGGAAAAGGAAAGAAAGAAAACCATACTAGGCTTTAACATTAACATAACATTCTGCTAGTTATGTGAAAGAAGAAGCCTAACTTTGCCAACCTCATAATAATATGATTCATGTAAAAATTTCCTTTAGAAGACCATTGCAGGCTATATACATACACAGAATTTATCAAGAAAATGTGTCCTTTAAGAAACACTACCTACTATTCATTAAGCAAAACAGATGCAATAGCATGTAATACAGAAAACTTGGATGAATTTAATTAATCTTTGGAAACTCTAATTGAGTTTGCCTAATTTTGACAGAAATTCTGGCTCCTAGCAAAGTGATATGGGGACGTAAAGTTGGTTTAACATCTCAAAGTCCTGGTCTGCAAGAAGGTCACTGATGGTTTTACACTAATCAAGAACTGCAAAACTTTCATCTCTTACCTGTAGGACACCTGAGCAACAATAGAGAAGATGATGAACTTTGGATTATTGTCTCACTAGTCTTCACAGGGAGCCCATGATCACTCCGAAAAGGGTCACTGACATATCTGAAGATGTCTGTGCCATGTACATTTTTGTGTCTGTCACCATGGCTTTTAGAAAAATATAGCACACTATCCTAAATAAGCCAAGATTTATGGAGTGTGGTTTGACAATCAAAAAACAACCCAAAATTTTAACTAAATCTTTTTACATAGTTGTATATTTAATAAGCACTCTTCTGTCTTTTGTCCAAGTATACAGATACATGATAGGTATATGTACATATACCTATTACAGCCTTTGTTGGGTTATGATTTCTACTTAGTTATAACTCTGAGGGTAGCAAAACTTAGTTTTCTTCAAGGTGGCACCAATATCAATCAGTCTTAATTGACACTACAATGACACAGATATCAACTAAAATTAGATAAATATCACAGAATTGCAAGGTATCAAAGAAAACGGAGACACACTTACTATCCCTCTCTTTCCTGAGCACCGCCACAGAAATAGATAGAGTGGCATGAAAACCTCATTGAGATCTAACGTAATTCTAAAATATCCAAACACAGGTCTATAGATATTGAGAGAGCATGCATCTTTCTGTATGTGGATTTTGTTACTTCCACGTATGTACACATATGCAAATTTGCGACATAAATTTAAGCTACAAAATTTGCATGTTTTATTTTCTTCATTAAAAACTTCTGATGGTCTAACAAGGGATGAATTTACAAGATCACTAAGATCAGCATCAGATAAAAGGCACTGAGCTGCCCATTTTACTTACATATCAAGTCACATATTGTGCTTATTTTAAAATAATTAGCAATTTGTATATCACTATGTAGCCTGAACCCAGATCTCCTCTCCCAGGTGAGTAGCATAACTTTGACTATTTGTCATTCTGACATTTCATCCACTAATTCTCCAGATAAACTAAGCTGCTCTTGCTAAATCTAGGAAGAAAACCCCTTGGTATTGTGCCTCAGGAGCATAAGAAATCAAAACCTTTACACTCAGAGTGAGAGAAAGGAGAGAACTAATGAACTTCTGGCTACCAAATACAATGTTCTCCATGCAGTATCCTCTGGCCACCATGGCTTGCAATAGAAGCAATCTTGTTCAGGTGTGCTTTAATCTAAGTCACATCTGACAAGAAAAATCTACATTACCAACCCTAAAAAGTTATTAAATGTAAACTACATAATACAGAAGTCATCTCCAACAGTCAAATGCTTATACGAGAAACAGTACTATCATATGTGTGATAACATACATTTGTAGAAAAAAATAATATTTTCTTGGTTAATACTCCAGGGTTTCTATGGAATTGTTCATCTTTACTGACCTCTGTACTGAAAAAAATATTATTCTTTGTGATTCTGCACTCAGTAGATGTAAAACCCAAGCTATTACTTTTTTTGAAGCATTCCTGGAAAATGGTCTACAGAACCAAATAGAGGATATAATCACTTCAAATGGCAGAGGAGTTGGGATACATTGAATTTAAGCAAATCTCTGGAATATTTGTATACCAATTTTCCCTCAAGACCTGTCATTATACTGCTACCGTAATGAAAAATTGTAACAAACCATTTTCCTACCCTAGTTCCAAATGTGTTTTCACATCTTATCATTTGCTCTAAAAAGGTTCAGAAAATAGGTCGTAATTTCCATGTAGTTATTTAATATGCAAGAATTTTCACCACATATTTTTTGCAGAAGACTCTCATAACCATATGAGAGACACAGGAGTATTAAATATTCAAATTTTATTTTGATATAAAATGATCAATGTTAACTTATTTATGGCCCTTAACAAAATGCAATTATGAAGTAACAATAATTTCAGTGCCACAAAGGAACTACCAGAATGATCACAGAAGTACTTGATTTGGATCTTTTTGAAGCCCATGTTAGCATCTGTCAGATTAAATTAATTTTGCATTAATTGCTGAAGCATAAAATCCATTTATTCTCAGCAAGAGTGTAGTTTAATCCTCTATAAATCGGTTCATAACCAAATACTGTTAAAATATGAGCTAATTAATGCAACATTTTTAACATCAAGGAAAACAAAGCTAACTGATTTCCCTCTGTTGCAATGATATCACCACACCCACAGATAATAGAAATAGACAAATTAAGAGGTAACCTCTAAGCACTGTAGAAAAAAAGATGCTGTAGTAAGACACTTAAATAAATGGCACATTACAATGATGTAATTTACCAGACAGGAACTGGTTCTTCGAAACATCTACTTCAATTTTATAAGGAGTGTCTGGGATGTCCATCACAGAGGAAAAAAAACAACACACATCCTCTCCCACACTACAGAAAATAAAATCCAGGTAAAGCCTAAATGAAAAGACCTAATTCAATCTTCTCTCTGTGGGACAGCAATACCTCTTGGACTGTCAGATGAATAACTAGCCGCTCAGTATCCTCTAAGGTGCAGTACTAATATGGCATAAGGACATGAGCATTTAAAATACAGGTATGTACAAATAATTTCCCACACACAATATGCAATGTTCCACAACCATATTTGCCTACAAATGTGGGAAATATTAGTTTACCTCAGGCATTAAAATACAGAACTCTTTGGTGTAACCATTATAATATTTTTTTAATTGTGAATATGACTTGAGGAATATGATGATACTGAGAATTAATAACATTTTTATAGTGCAGATGGGAAACAAAACAGTTTATTATTAGCAACAGAATGAACTGCAGCCTCTATCAAGAGGCCTCTAAAACATGAGCAACATACATGGCTTTTGTACAGATAATTTTAATGGAAAAATATAAAACAATGAAAATAT
The DNA here is from genome assembly GCF_011077185.1 of Oxyura jamaicensis. NCBI lineage: Eukaryota > Metazoa > Chordata > Aves > Anseriformes > Anatidae > Oxyura > Oxyura jamaicensis. The sequence goes on from NC_048894.1 coordinate 106,822,033, forward strand.
ACATTCAATTTTGGTGAAAACAATTTCTGTATATCATTACTCACCCTCTATATAGAAGCTGAGGTTATATTACATTTGATTTAATTCCATTAAAGAGAAAAGACCTGATCAAATCAGGTGAATGAATGTTTCTGTCCAAATTCCAATGGTTAAAGAAAAAGGCAAACTCTTTCTTTAAAGCCATTTCAAGCATGTTACAACTACATACATAAGGATAAAAATGCTAAAAATTAACAGAATATTACAACATAAGGTTTACGCTGGAAAAAATGAGGAAATCTATCAGGACATGAAGCTACTGCTAGCTACAGACCTAAGACAACATTATTTACAAAGAACTACAGTTCTAGTAGGAATTAAAAAGATAATATTTCTGCATCAAAAGTTATAAACTTATGAAGCTGGAATATCATCAAATGATTAATGCATTCACCACAGTCTAGTATAAATTGCAGAACCTGGAAGCAGTTAAGTTGCTTCTTTACCATTTTAGGCACTGTTACAGCCTCTCCAATCCAATTCCACTAGGAAATTGTAGTATTTAGTAACATTTATTGTGTCTCTCTTCAAGAGGAAATCCATCCACTGAATCCTCTCGAATTACAAACACTTCCATCATAAGGTCTGTTTACTCTTAACAGTACAGGAAGTAACTAGTGTGGTTTTCTACCAGTATCTCATAGAGTAAATGTTGTACATATGTTTAAAGTAAAATCTCCATTTCTGGGAATACTTGTTCGAATATGCAGTTCAGCACAGTTGATTTCTTGGTTTATCTTTGTCTTTCTGATTACGAGTCCCTTTCGAAGCAATTATGTGGTCCTTTCCCAGAACGATCTTAATCGCTTTTCTGTTAGGATCTAAGTCTCTTGGCTCACTGCCATACAAAGTTTTTGTATAAAAATCCTGGTAACTCTTGTTAACAATAACCTGAGGAGTTTTGCCCTTCCTTGCCATGTTCCTCCTTCTGCCATATCTGTCAAAGTACTTTCTCAGTAGTATCTGCTGATTCCCATTCCCTGTGCATAGTGAGCACCACCTACCTCTGAGTTAGACTGTGGTGGAGAGCAGCTCCACAGGAGTGGCACTGACTCATGCCATCACACATGATACCCTACCAAGGAGCTCCAGGTAAATTGACAACAGCAAACCCACCTTAAATCCTAGTTGCCCGTGACTCTTCACTCCCAGCTACTACCATAGATAGCCCAGATCTGGGATCTGGATTAATCTTTCATCCATATTTGTTCAAATCAGTAAAATGAAAGAATCTTAAAAAAAAAAAAAAAAAAAACTGTGAAAAAATGTCTGAGCTGTTCATACAGTTCTTGAAAGTTTTGAGAACAGCCACTAAGACACTTCTGGGAATAAGGGTTAAAAAAAGTGATTGGCTCATTAAATCCAGAAAATATTTCACTGAAAAAAATATTGCTCCCATTCTTAAACATAAATCAGCTGGGTTATTCTGGCTTAAAAATGTGAAAATAACAGAAGGTAGCCTTTGAAAATTGCTATTTCCATCCTTGTTGTCCTATTGAACAGCAGTATGTTAGAAGCAGCAAGAAAAATTCTCTGTATGTTAGTTCCCAAAGTCATCCCTCCCCCCCGCCCCACTGAACATGCCTCAGTCTGCAGGTGGGCAACAGCATTTCTCTTATTGCTTACTGCTGTTCAATAGGACATAATAGCATGAATATTAAATATAAGATATAAAGACACTGTTTATAGCTTTATGGAAGAGTGGAAGAGAAAGCAGAGGTTCAGCACAATGCAAAAAGAAAAAAAAAAAATGAAAGAAAAAGGGGGTGGGGAGAAAGAAGCGTAGTGTACACAGAAGGAACATGAGTCAAGATGAGGAGACAAAGTAGTCAGGCTAGGGGAGACAGATGAGACAGGGGCAGGAAGATATGCAGTCACCGAAGTATATTTCATTCCAGAACTTGGAGTGGAGCCCAGAAAACTCAAGTCTTAAAGCCCTCCTCCCCTGTCATCTAGTATTTACAAAGGCTAATTGCAAAGCTCTTCTTTCAGATTTGAACTTGGACAACAGAAAGGATAACACAGGCCCCTACAGCTACTTGTCCTTTGCTATTACAACAGATTGTCAGCTTTGCATTATAGTTAACTTCTTTGCATATCTGTATGATACTAATAAACAGAAAAGGAATATTTTTTTTACTGAAAAACACAGTACTTAGTACTGAAAAACAAACAAACAAACAAAAAAAACATTCCAAGATGAAAAGAGATGCGGGAAAAAAATACATTAATTTTAGTGCAGAATGAATTAAACATTCCAATACAGAAAATGTACACACTGTAGCACACACACACATAGTTGGCATACATCTGTTTTCCTTTCCAACCATGGGTAATTAACACATGGCCCACATAAGCATATATGCCAACATCAATTAGGTTTCTTTTCTTCAGCTATGTAAGAAGACTTCATTTTTGTTCCATGACATGTGGTTTCAACCATATGTAAAGGCTGCAATAAGAAAATGGTCTTTTGAGCTAGTATGAGTAGGAGACAATGCAAGGAAAAGAGAGTGCAACTTGTAATATGCAATCCTTACAACTTTTTTCTCCTCCCTTTAATATGCCTCCTGTATCAAGGTGTTCATGGTAAGTTGCAGAATTGCTTTGAAACATGAGGACCATGAGGTTCACAGGCAAGCACTGTAAACTCACAAGTTGCAAAACTAAGCTAAATGCAACAATCACCCTCAGGAAAATAAATCAACTCTAGGATTCTGAGCACTAATTGCACATATCTCTACAACACCTATTATTTTAGGGAAATGTTTTTAACCTCTAGAAGTCAATAGATACCAGTTTCCCCACTGTAATTCTACTGCATCTCCCAATTTGTATTTATTGACCATTAGTAGATTGGGATTTTCCCCATGAACTGTATTTCCTGAATGGTAAAGTTACTCCCTGCAACTGCAATCTAGTGAATGCCAAAGTGTACAACTCTGATGAAATATTAAACAAAGCAAGTGCATTGACCTACAAAAGGAGACGTATAGCCATGTTTAACAGGGTTACAGACAAAATTTATTTCTAAAATATTATGGCACGTGTGCATAAAGCTGACCATTGACAGGAACCAAAGTTGACAAAGGCATAAAAAATTGTGTCTGTGATCTTATTCTGTATGTGGCTGAAACTGACAGCCTATCAGTGAACAATTATCATGTACAACTAATGGAATATTAATAAAATATTCATTACTCTAATTAGAAAAAAACTTGTCTTGAAAGGCAGTTTGACTTTTCACCTCTGGAACTTTAATTGACACAGAAACAACCTTGACAGTCTTAACTACTATAAATCCTTAGTGGGAGAAATAGTGTCTCAATTGTTCATCATTTAGCCTATTAACTGTCAGTGTTCGCTCTCTGTGGGTAAAATTCCCATCAGCTTAGCTGGTCTCATGCACTACTTCTCTGTTAAGTCCTAAAATTATGTCTAACATGAGCCAAAGGTAATATATAGGCCATGTACAGGTTTCCTGGGTAGGGATTAACTTTTCATTTGAAAGAAACCTGGAATATCTGGCTGTAATGTACAAAGTCAAACCTGAAGTGGGATTTTAGTTACACATATATATGCACACACTTTTAAACCTGAGTAAGTTTTCCTCCCATTTAAAATCATCATTTTTGTTCACATACTTGACACCATGACAAGAAAACCACAAGTACTGGCAAAATACAAAGGAGACCAGGTGGCAGTATAAGGTCTGTCTTTCAAACAAGCTGTGTGAAGAAGAAAAGCATTAGTAGCATTAGGTGGTAATATTTTGAACTGTCAATAACCCAGCAGGCCTACAACAAAAAGGAGGCGTGATCTTTGTACTTATGTATTGACACTATCCAAAGCCAGCTTAAGGCAGTGATACACATTACATTCACTGTGACCCAATGATTTCCATGAGCATTGAATCAGGGTCCTATGGATTATCTTAGCTATGCTAAATCACGAGACTTTTTCTTTAGCAATAAAAAAAAAACACATATGTATGTACACTTTAAAGGCTCCGCCAGGCTGTTACCTGATGCCTTTATAAAAAAATCAATCAAACAAACAAATAACGACAACAGCAACAACAACAAAAAAAAACACCTTCCTGAAAATAATGAAATTCGGACCTATTTAAATCATAAGGGGTTCTGATAAGATACTACCCTACCATCTGAAATCTTATGGTACTCTTCGACTCTTCTACCTTACAGGATACTTTGCAAAGTTAATATAAATAAATCAAATTTAAACTGTTGACAAAATATAATGGATAATTAATTATAATTTAGGACTATGGCATATTTAATCTCAATTGATTTAACCTATCAGATAATTAGGGAATATAGAGTGTTATGGTTTGTTTAGCGCTATCTTTGTTGTTTCAAACTATTTCATTTTCATTAATATTATTAGATGTGGTCTAAAATTGTAGGAAAAGTTTATCAACTCTGAAATGTGAAATTCATTTGGAATAGATATCATTTAAAGTTTTAAATATTTACTTTTAATATATATCAATGTAAATAGTTTTATTTTTGTCCTTTGTTATATAGTTTCATTATTAATGTAATAAAATTATTTGAACTACGTGTTCATTCATAACTAAGCTAGCAAAGAAATCTAAGATCTCAAATCTTATTTGTACTACTTCAATTTGATGTGATCTTCTGTTGTTCGGAACAATACTTTTTTGTTTGTTTGTTTAACAGACTCACTTCAAATTCAATACCTTGACAACAGTGTACTACAAGATAAATAGTGACTTTTTTTTCCTTTACAACAAGAGGATTATCAGTATTTTATTAGTCACTGAGGAGAAAATAAATATATCTCATTTATTACTATGGCCAGTATACAAACGATTTGCTGATTATGATAGTCATTATACAAGACATTTCTTCCAAGCATTCCATTCTTTTTTTACCCAGTCTAAGGCTTTATGTCATATGCATGACACATTAAGGCACTCAAATTTAAATATTTCATTAATTGGCTATCAAAGCTCTCAGAAGTAGTGAATTCAGCTTATTTATTTATTTATTTATTTTCCCAATTGTCATATACCTCACTATCCAAGTGATTTAAAAAAAAAAAAAAAAAAGTGAAAAAAATATTTATTGTGGGAGGCAAAAATTTACAATTTCTAAGTGCCAGAAGGGAAAAAAAAAAAAAAAAAAAAAAGGCAACAAAAAAGGTAATTATATATCAAACAGTTTTTCATTTGGCTGTATATATTTACATTTATACCTCCTTGTCTCCTTGTATCTAGTATTAAATCAAATCCATGCCTGTTTTCATCCCACTTACTTCCCTGTAGGCACACCAGTCACAATTCCAGTAGATGCATTTTGCATCTACTGAGATAAATTCTACTGAAAATATATTTCTGCTTCCTATTAATGCTATTGAGTTAGCGAAAAAAAGGGGAAAAGATCTGGTCTACTTTGATAAAATATATAGTTTTGAGTATTCCTTTACAGTTTATTATCTTTAATTTCCCATTTATTTATTAGGCACAACTAAATTTATTTAAAAGTAGTTATTAGATAAAGCAAGACTAATTTCATCCTACCTTCAAACAGTATTTGGCCCAGCAATAAATACAACAAAGTTAATCCTATTGCTTAAAGTTATCTCCATATAAACTAAAAAATGCTTATCAAAATAACAGGTAATACTACAATTGTCACACTTAATTTTCCATCACATACTGAAACTTAGCCCTACTGAGGATTCACTGAATTAATTTACTTTAGCTAGTACATTGTAAAGATAATAATGGAATCTATTAGGAAAGGACTACTTGATTAGGTTCCATAGAGCTGTGAGCAACAACCCATGACTAAACTGCAAATTCAAAGAGGGAGGCAAAACTATTTTTTTTTTGTCTTTATTTAACTATTTTAAACAGATAAAATGTGCAGCACATACTGATCAATCCATTTAAACAATTTGTTTGTAAATACTATGGCTAAACTTTGTCTTTCAGAAAACACACAGCAGGCAGCTCACCTCAGAATTATTTATACTAAAAAGATGAACAAACTGGAAAGCAATTGAATATTTAGGTTAGATGCAAGTTTCAGTATCTAACATAGGGAGAGCCCAATTTGGTTCCAGACAATAGCAATGGATGATTTGTCATTGAAATTCAATGAACTGTTCTCTTGCTTGTCAAATTAAACTTTGGCGGATTGTTTAAAGCATGTGCTCTGAAGAGTTTCTTTATATGTATTTATGAAAAAATAAGTAAACACATTTTATTCCATAAAGTTTCAAGTACCTCAGTATCATATGAAGTATACATTCAGCTCTGAGTTATAACTTACCACACACATGTAAACCAATTTGCTTGTATCCACTAAAATAGAATGAATCATATCCATGAAACCAAATTGCAGTAATAAATAACTGAGCTCTGGTAGAGGTGGAAAACGTTTTATCATATTATATTTTGTGGTACAGTCCTATTATTGTCAAATTTTATTTATTTATTCAGCCATACATCATGATATACTAAATAATGTATTGGTTATTTACAATCTGCACAGGACACATCTACATAAACTGTTTAAAAATACCATTTCCTTTACCATTGCCAAAGTGCTGTTTAGTAAAATGAAAATATGAGTGCAGTTAACTGTGCTGCTGGCATCCAGAAATTCTGAACAGTCACTGACTACACAGAAAAACTGTGCAATAACATACACACCAAGAAGCAGACTAGGCAGATCTACTACATGCACAGAACTGTTGATTGTGTGCTGTAGATCTGACACGGGGTTTGTGGAAATGTAATACTTATTTGAGTTATCAGGTCTATACCCTTTTTATAGGGTATATATACCCTATAAGAAGGTATATATACTCTATATACCCTTTTTCTCAGGGTAATCCAGTGAATATAAAAGTTTCAGATTCATCCTTGAGGTGAGAATGAGGTGTGCTCTCACTGCCCTTAAGAACTTCCAGAGGAATTCTCAATTCTTCCTCAAAGTCCTCACTGATCCACCAGAGAGAAAACAAACAAACAAACAAAATAAAATAAAATAATAATAATAACAACAACAACTTAAACTGACTCATGTCTGAACAGCTAGTCTCTGCTTCTCAATGTACTGAGTTCTAAAAGAATAGGGAAGACACCTATGTCAAGAATAAGGGAGGAACTCACTTTTATTTTCCCTGTGGTTGAGGAATAAAATCCCTCTCAAAAGATCACATATAAATTGAAAGCATATATAAGCCTTTAGAAGTAGTCCACACTTACCAAGCCATCATGAAGTGGATATGGAAGAAGAGTACAGCCAGAGTTTACTGTTAGAGTAAATCTTAAGGCAAGATATAGCTGAAATAATTTAGATTCTATAATAGCACAAGATTAATGTGTACCCACAACACTGGAATCAACATTCAATTTTGCATTTAATTTTTAATGTAAGACATTAAAAACAAAAACAAACCAACCACTCAAACCAAGGACAATGTTTCTTTCAGCAAGTGTTCAAACCAACGCCCAGGTCAGCTGCAGGGACTCTGTACACTGTGGTCCTGTAAGGTAAGAGAAACTAGAAACTAAACCATGTCTGATGGATCAAATATTTAATTGCTTGTCGTGTAGTTAATTAATGTATTATGCCAGTTTTGTATAAAAACAAATTTTAAAAAATATAACAGTGGAACCAAGTGAAAATCCATGGCCAGTTTATTGCTATCTTTTACCTTGCATAAAATGAAACAAAATACCAGGCTTTCCTGTAATAACCTCAGTTTAAAACTCTGCATCTGGCATCAGGGACCTATCTCACACAGATCACTGGAAGCTGCATGCAGAACATTTGCAGGATTTGTTCTAGCTACTGTATTTAACATCAAAATGAACATTAAACAAATAAATAAATAAGAAATTTAAAAAGAACACATGCCAGATTCTGCACCTGGGATGGCGCAATCCTGGCTGCATTGTACACATAGGGGGACAAGAGGCTGGACAGCAGCCCTAAAGAAAGGGATCTGGAGATTCTGGTTGTCAGCAACTTGAATATGAGCCAGCAGTGTGCCCTGGCAGCCAAAAGGACCAATGCTACCGTGGGGTGCATCAGGCACAGCATTGCTAGCTTGTTGAGGGAAGATATTGTCCCACTCTGCTCTGGAGTGGCCTTACCTCAAATGCTGTGTGCAGTTTTGGGTGCCACAATGTAAGAAGAACATAAAACTATTAGAGAATGTCCAAAGGAGGGCTACAAAGATGGTGAAGGGCCCGGAGGGGAAGACGTACATGGAGTAAGTGAAGTCCCTTGGTTTGCTCAGCCCCGAGCAGAGCAGGCTGAGGGGAGGCCTCATGGCGGCCTGCAGCTCCCTCACGAGGGGAGCGGAGGGGCAGGTGCTGAGCTCTGCTCTCTGGGGACAGCAACAGGACCCAAGGGAATGGCATGGAGCTAGGACAGGGGAAGGTCAGGCTGGGTGTTAGGGAAAGGTTCTTCACTGAGAGAGGGGTCAGGCACTGAGACAGGCTCCCCAGGGCAGTGGTCATGGCACCAAGACTGCTGGAATTCATGAAGTGTTTGGACAATGCTCTCAGACATGTGGTCTGATTTTTGGGTAGTCCTATGTGGAGACAGGAGTTGGGCTCAATGATCCTTGTAGGTTCCTCCCAGCTACAGAAAGGGGAGGTTCACATGAATGTTAGGAAACATTCCTCACTGAGAGTCACAACACTCCAGAATTCAAAAGGTATTCGGATGACAGCCAGACATATAGTCTCATTTTATGTACTCCCATGTAGATTCAGGAGATGGAATCGATGATCCTTATGGGTCCTTTCCAACACGGGATATCCTGTGATTTTATAAATCCTTGAGAAAATAATTATTCTAATTGTTTTTGATCCTGAAGCAGTTCAGGTAGGGAACTATGGATTAGTTGAATAGCAAAAAGCAAGTTTAGCTGTTTCTTTTCTGCCAGAAACCTGATTATGGGGCACAGAAGTCCCCAAGTTCTTCTCATTGTGCACAAAAGTTTTATTTTTAATTTGAAAAGAAACTGAAGTACCAAGGTGAACCTCTCTTTCTCTCACCATGCTCTGCTGCATGTTGTCTTGGAGGCACCAGAAATTTGCAATAAAGAAACACAATGTAATTTCTTCTAGGTTCCCTAGAAATGCTATGATTTTCATTTAATCCCTTAGCAAATATATTTGTCTCTAGAAGGGCTCCACAAGCATAACATACAAAAGTGTTGCCACCACATTTCAGCATTTATCCTTATGAAATAAAATCTCGAATACAGCCCTGACCAATTGCTGCTCAACATTAAAAATTCATATAGCTTTTTACAAGGCAAGCAACCTGTTCCTGCCTTTGATGTGTGAAATGCCAGTCAGTGTAAAGACCACAAGATAAGGTCAAAAATTTTAGTATGCTTTCATATTTTGACTTCATTTTTCAGAAATGTCCTCTGGAAGGTAATTTAACATGAGATTAATTATTTTGCAGCATGTGGCACTGATTTTAGAAGTACTTTACGTAATACTTGCTTTGTAAATGGCCAAAGTACTAGAATACTGCACAACTTTGTGTTCTTGTGTTTTCTTTTCATGTACTTCTGATGTCATTAATAACTGTGCAAGTTTTATTCACACAAATCTGTAGTAAGTGAGACTGGCATTTATTTATCACTGGTAGATTGAGACAAAAGGTAAGTATTAAGATATGTTTTGAAAAATGTGCAAATTATTCCTTCCCCCTCCTCTCCCTTGCCCCATCTGCCCTGGTCCTAGTTTCTAAAGATATCCCTTCTGCTGAAAATGTGTTCTATACTTGAAAACAGAATGCAATAACTTAACCATATGTATGGAACAGTAAGCGTCCTTTTCACTAAGCTCATTATATTATTTGTGATGTACAAGTGGTCTCACAGGCTTCCCACTGTTGGTTTTGCCCCTTGACTGAGTAATTATTAGCATATGACACAGCAAACAAATGATCGTTTTCATGCATAAATACCTTTGTTCCTATATAATTCAGTTGTACAACTCTGCAAAATAAAGCATGAAGACTCCCAGTTGGCAAGTTTATATCATGCATCAACTATAGAGATGCAAAACACCATATATTCTGCAAGTCAGACCACATATTGTGGTTAAAAACACCACAGATTTACGTGTTTGAAAAAAAAAAATAAAATGGTAGTTTGTACATACAAAAAAAGTCAACTTGCACTTCTACCCAATGTGAAATAAACTGCTCTTCAACAACCATGCTACTTCAATTCTGTAAATGACATTACATGGGCATTGTTACAGATATATAAAGAATATCATCTTTGAAGTTTTTTTTTTATGATCTAATGAAAAAAAATTGAAGTGAAATAGGTAACCATAGTTTTCCCATAAGTAAGCTTGTAGTCTCTGAGGAATTAAAAACAGATATTGCCTTCTGAAATAAAAGAGCCAGCTGGTTTGAACACCATTTATTATCAGTAGCTTAAAAATAAATAAATAAATAAAATAAATAAAAAAGAGGCCTTTTCCAAGAAAGATTGAGATCCAAATATGTAAGAAAAAGGTTTCATCTTTAGTTTGTAATTATTCTGAAGTCTATTTTATTAAGTAGATATCTAACCCTTGAACACCTATACTTGAAAACAGAATGCAATAACTTAACCATATGTATGGAACAGTAAGCGCCCTTTTCACTGAGCTCATTATATTATTTGTGATGCACAAGTGGTCTCACAGTTATTATTTTTTTTTAAAAAGAAAAAAATATATATTTTTTTCTTCACTAAAGTGACAGTTAGTTCCAAACATTGTAGCTTCTCTTCTCAAGCCTTTCATTTCACAAAGTGATATATATACAGCATGGTTTTCAAAGTACCACTGATCTCATAATTGTTAGCACTATTTCACTGTTGTTAATAAGTAACCTATACAATGAACATATTTATTGTGAATTCTATTATCCTGTACATCTAAGTATGTAGGATCATTTGCCTCAGAAAATCATTAGAATAGTCTCCCTAGGTATTACATGTTATGGCTGCAAAGTTCTTCCATGAACAGAATTAACTTTCAGATTTAGAAATAATTGTTTTAACATCATGATGCTTGCAATATTTCTACAAAGTAACAATAAATTCAGATGAATCCTCCTAATTCTACCTCTTTCATTCCTTGCTGGGGTGAATTTTTCCCATTTATTCTACTTTGCCATGCTCATGCTACTCAAAAGCTACATTTATAAAAAGCTACAATAATATTTAACAAAACTGTACATAAATTCAGGATGAAGTACATCTCTGCAAAGAAAAGCTCTGTTAGAAGGAACACCTAGGTGAATGATCTGCTATGGTATTTTCTTGCAGAATGGGATTGTATGATAAAATTACTGAAGATCAAAGAGCGGTCAAAAAGAAAAAAAATTATGAGGGTAAAACAGATGTAGAGCCATTGACAACTTGAGTGGACTAAACCACGCCTGAGTATAATGGCTGATGAACAGATAGGCAGAAGATGCAAAACTGAAGGTAAAAAGGAACCTCTTTTAATATTCTTATGAAACACTTGCACCGATGCAGTTCCAGCACCTCAAAAATGAGATATTACATTCTCCTACAACCCGTTAAACCAAGTTCACACTATGTGAATGATATACTTCAAGTACTTGGAAATTCTTTTAACTGTGGGATGGAAAGAGGATGAAAATTCATGTATACCATGGACATCTGTGAGATGCTGCACGTCCCTGGAGTGTACTGGTTTTCAATACTTCTACTGGAGAAAGGAACTATTGCCTTATTATGTATACAAAGATACTGGTGAGACCACTACTAGCATGCAGAAACCTGGACTTCATACCCATTTCTCTTTCTTTCTGATGACAGGGGAAAAAAACAAAACAAAACAAAAACAACACAGTAGAACAGTAGTAAGAGTAATTCCTAATGCTGACTTTCAATAAGGGATGTACATTGCTAAAACTGAAATTACAATGATGAAGGTAAGTGAGATTAGTAGTCCATAGGAGTGGAACTAAATATGCATCTATAAACAGAGTTAGCATCACAAGTCACACTCAAACTTGCTAGAAAATTTCAACTACCTCTTATTTTTTTTTAAAAAATCAATTATTACCATCCTATCATGATGTGCATTGAAAACAGCTATCTTCAGTTTCTATTTATGCCTGGAGCATGAAATTAAGATTCAAGCACAATTCTTACACAATTTATTTATTTACTTATTTTTGTGGGAACCTCATACCATCTATGCCTGCTGCAGAAGAATGGAAAACTCAAGGAATCTTTGACTGGATCCAGCAAAGGCACTACCTCAGTACATCAGGGTATTAAGAAGCTGAAACCTTAAAGCTGTTACAAATCAAACAAGCTATAGTAACCTGCATTCAAAATTATCCCACAAATCTTAAAACAAACAAACACCACCACCAAGAACAAAAACACTACTTTCTAGATCCAAGACATTGCCCTTAACAGTTGACATCTTTAGCTATGAATTTTATGAGTTGACCATACACTTTTGCCATGCAAAACACAGCAACTCAAGATCAAAGCCTGGATTCTAGCAACCTAGAACTGTACATTTCCTTCACACAGTTAGAATCCCATTTCTTAAATTCTTAGTTTCTTTGGTATGAGAAATCAGATGATGAAAAATCTCTTCAGCTAGTTACAGGGGATGTTAAGATTTTCAAAGGGAGGAAAGTGAATTTGATGGGGGATAACTATTAAAATGTTGCCAGGAGAGGTACAGGGCATCATGTGGAAAGGAAATAGAAGTTTCTTGTATGCAACAGTTAAAGGAAAAGCTATACAGGCAGCTCTAATGAAGAGATTTTAATCTACTAGAAGGCACTGAAAATACGCATAAGGACAGGTTTACATGGCAAACCAGATTACAAAAGTACTAGCTTTCATCATCATGGCTCCTGAGCAGATTTTCAAATGACATAGGCAATTCTTTCAACAAGAGGGATACAGAAAAGTAGAAATACAGTGTATGATTTCAAAGCACTATGAAGTGTTTCTATAGACAATCTGCCAATGAGACAAATTAAGAAGGATAAAGTCAGCATTAGCCTGTCTTCCAATTACAGAGTCACAAATGACGTACTGCTCAGTGACAAATGATGTCTGCTGTCTTATATTAAGATGGTTACTCTAGCAGATGTTTTCAAATTATCCCAAGCTATGTCACAGGGAAAAGCAAAAGAACTGGAAATATGCCCAGAGAGACCTGGTGCACCAGCAGCCTAAGGGAGACTTTTAAAAAGTCATTTGGTAACCTCTCATGAGACCTTAGTTAAAAAAACTGAATACAGAAAGAAACAGGAGAATAGAAATATGTTATATTCCTCACTGAAAGTTTTAAATATCTGACTATGGAAACACCAGGAAAACTAAGTGTTGACTTCATCTTAGCTTGGACTGAGACACACAGCCTATGCAGACTGTCCTTCAAGGAAAGAACGTAGGGAAAAAAAAAATAAAAATAAAGATAAAACCAAACCACACAAAAAAACCACCCCACCCACAAAAGAAAAATTACCCCAGAAAGCAGTGATCTTTATCACTGATCTTTGATGAAGGAGTAAGGACAAAATCAGATCTTTTTACCGTGAATGTCTCCACACAGTTATCCTGGTATTATGTACTGACTCACAAAATAAAGTTAATCCCTGGTGGGAAAGATACGGACAACTGTTATTGGTATAAAACCTCTACAACACCAAGGGGAAACTCTGTCCAAAAAATAACACAGACAAATAAAAAAGAGGGACAGAGAGAAAGGAAATGACTACCCTTCCTTCTGAAATGGACTTGGAAGTAAGGTTCTGTCAGATTTTACACACAGGGCCAAAACAGGTCTTCAAGTCAACAGTGAGATAGTGAAAACAACTTATTTCTTTAAATCCCATACTCAGTTTATATAGGTACAGGAACCCTGAAATATGAAGCAAGTGAAGGGGGGCATGGAGACTGGGTAGAGGCAGGGACTGTGCTCTTCCGCTGTAGCATGGTTCTCAGGAGCTGCACTCTGTAAACATGAGGCAACAGGAAAAGCACACACCAGCAGACAATATAACCACAAAAAGGAAGGTGCCAATGAATGCTGCTACAAGTTAAGGAATGGGTAGGTGTCTAGTCTTGACCTATGGTGAGGGAGAAAAATCTCTCTTGTTACCATGGAGATCCCCTTTTCAGGTTTCTTTGGATGAGCTTCATGCACGAGTGCAAAATTTGGAATAAGAGGAGAACAAGTATTAATTATGTGCCCCTGACAAAAATAGCCTTCTTAAATCTTGAGAGATAATACAACAGAGGCTGTAAAAATTAAGTTTAGTTACAGAGATTAAGGGTTGAATAAACTACTTCATGTTCCAGTGCCTTGAGCTGCTGCTTCTTAAAATGGCAATGCCCATCTGGGAATGTTGCATCTGTCTACAATTTGGGTGAAAGCCTGAGTTACTGGATGGTATGAGCCAGGAGAAAAATGAAGCAAAAGAAAAAAAAAAAAAAAAAAAAAAAGTGTGGAGTCTCCTTACTACTGCTTCTTGGGATCGACTATTTATTATACTAGGTCATTAATTATTCATACAGTTCTTTTTGTATTTCCAGATGGCAACATCACTGGCTAAGGCTACACTGAGATGCACCACCTTTACAGGAAGGACAACGTTGCAATATCTAACACAGATTACATTGATACACTTGCAAGTATTAATCTCATAAGAAATAGACCAGAACGAGCCCCAAATTAAACATATAGTCAATATGGACCACTCTGGTGAGAAAAAGAAAGACAACTTAAATTCAGGTAGATATATATGAAAGAACACTATTTTATTATTTATTTTGAAAATACTTGATTACTTCCCCAATTAACAGCACATTTCACACCCGTATGTTTTCATTAGCTTACACTATCTACTTTCAATAGCTCTGAAATGCACAATATCAGACAGACCAGTACGGTATACAGAAGAAAATAAAGAATTATGTTGTTGCCATTAAAAAACCTGAGTCTTCCTATAATTATTAACAGTGAATTTATCTCAGAAGACCGTTTGGAGTTTTTGACCCATTGGGACCCTTTGAATTGGTGGACACTGATCAAACTCACCTCTTTTAAGTGAGTGGATATACCTGAAGTGCACACAATGGACCCACACATCACTGCAAGTTAGTGTTGCCTTTTTAAAGGTGTATTAACATTGAAATACACTCTAACATAACCAGCTGAGCACACAGCATGCCTACAAGCACACCTACCTTTTATTTATAAGTATGCTAAGAGCTTACACATTTTTAAGCTAGCTTCACATGTTGTCAGTAACATTTCTCACAATTTTTGCTTCCATTACTATTTTTTTTTCTTCTTTCTGTCTTTAACATTACATTTACACATCTCTGACAGGTGTAGAAAACAACATGAATGAAACGGGACTACCCGAAATCAATCGTGTAAAACCGAAGTACTTCCCTTTAAACACTGATTACTCCATACATTTTCTCCGAGATCAAATAAAAGCATCAGTCTGGTTTAGAAAAGAGCACGCTACAGCAGCAGCCTTGCTGGCATCCTGAGCCGGGTTTAATGACAACAAAAAGACATAATTATATAACAGACCTTGCTAAACGCCCAATTTCCGCGGCGGAGCGGATGGAATCGGGGCGCTGTATGTGTATCTCAGTGAGTGTCCCTGTCCCCCCACCCGTGTGTCTCAGCGCACTGGAGGCAATGCGCACCGGTGCGGCGGGGGACCCGCAGCTCCCGCGGGAGCGCTTTAAAGCCCCCCCCGGGAGACTGCCGAGGCAATCACAGCCTCTCTTGGCCTCTAAACGCCCACACCTGCGCTTCTCCGGCCTCCCCAGATTCCCGCCTCGGAACCTCTCGGTTATCCCGGCCTCCCCGGGCCGGGAAGGGGGAGACTGCT
This sequence comes from Oxyura jamaicensis, assembly GCF_011077185.1. NCBI lineage: Eukaryota > Metazoa > Chordata > Aves > Anseriformes > Anatidae > Oxyura > Oxyura jamaicensis. The sequence continues at coordinate 106,838,022 of NC_048894.1, forward strand.
CCCAAAGCACCCACCGGGAGCTTCAGGAGCCCCCGCTGAGGGATGGGCAGCGTCTGGGGAGGTCCGCGGTGAGCCCGACCTTCCTCCTCCCTGCCATCCAGCGCGGGCTCCTTCACGCCGCCTGCATCTCTTCCCTTCTCTTCCTTTCCCTTCTCTTCCCATCCCTTTCGGCCTGGGGTGTCCCCAGGGAATGGAAGTCCGGCTTGTCACCCACTACGGCCCGGCCGGGCAGCTGCTGCTCGGCTACGGGCGAGCCCCGCGGTTCTCTCTCCGGGGATGCACCGCGCAGCACCGCCTCTCGGCTTTGCTAGGAGGGAGGAAAAAAAAAAAAAATAGGGCAAAAATTCACCGTGCTTCTCTTTTCCAGCCGAGGAGGGACACGGGACAAACTCGGTCGGAACAACAGGCGACAACTAGGTGTGGAGCCCTCCCGGTGGACGGTGGGGTACAGAGCACCCACCTCGGGGAGCGGGGGCTGCCCTTGCCCTCGCCTCGCTCGCTTGCTCCCCAGGGAAGAGGGCGCCCCCCGCGGCAGGGGAAGGAGGACTGCCCTCCTCGGTGCTATCCCTGGTGGCTGCCAAAATACCCGCGGAGAAGGGTATAGGCGGGATAAAAGCCCCGCAACGCAAGGCCGGCTAGAAATTAGTTGAATGATGCAGCAAACCGGGTGTTGGGGGGGGTTGATGTGAGGCTGGTCCTCCCGTTGCCACTCTCCAGCCCTGATTAATAATGCACGGGTTCCCTGCCGAAGCGAAAAGACCTCTCTCTTCCGCGCACACGGCAATTAATAGCAACCTTCATCCCGCGAAACCTTCGCTAAGCACTCCCACGCGCTCCCAGTCTGAGGTGGCAGCTGCTAGGAGCACAATAGCAGCAACCTCTGCCTCATAGACCGGCGGGGCTGGGGAAACGACCTCTCGCAGCCGGCCCGATCCCCCAAGAAGAGAGTCCCGGGGAGCCGCCGGGAGCGGCGGCAGCGGCAGCCGCCGGCGCGGCAGGAGGGCAGGCTGCCTGCCTGGCGAGCGCAGGGCGTACCGCGCCGCACGCTGCCAAAACACTATCACCCGTCGGTATTGTCAGCAAACAGCACGCACAAGCATTTACCTTTTTATGCCCGCCGTCCGTCAGTCAAGCCTTTGGGGGAAAGGAGGAGAAAGGAAAGGAAGGGAGAAGAAAGAGACAGAGAGAGAGACAGGCGGCTGCTAATCCCCGTGTAGAAAGACTTCCAGCAGCAGCAGCAGCAGCAGCGTGTGTGTGTGCGTGTGCGTGCGTGCCCGGAGTGGAAGCACAGCCCTCCTGGCGATGCACCGGCTCTTGCACCGAAGTACTGTCATGTGCGTGTCTCGGTGTGTGTACCCATGGAGAAAAGAAAAAAAAAAAAAAAAAAAAAAAAAAGACGGGGAGAGACTAGTCAGCCACACACCCGGTTGTGCACGGCTCGGGGGGAAAGAGGAGGAGGAGCCCAGCGCTCCCCAGTCCAACCACCGGAGGAGCCGCTTGCTACTACCGGCGGCCGGGCACCGCAAACTGCCCCGGGGCTCCGCAGCCCCGGCCCCTCTCGCCCGCCTTCCCCTCCCCGTGCCAAGGACGCGCCTTCCGAAAAGACTCCTCCGGGGCTTTTGTCCCTGGGGACACTGCTGCACCCGGGCAGACCGAGCCAAGGGGGATCAGCTGAAGAAAAAAAAAATAAAAAAATCCACGTTTCTACAAATAATAATAATAATAATAAAAGCCGTCCGGCGAGTGCCTCCAGGCCACGGTGACGCGCCCGCGCCGCTCCGCAGCCGCTCGGCCTCCTCTGTGGAGGGGGCTGCACCGTACCCCCAGGGAAAGTCCAGCACCGTGCTCGCCGCGCCAGTGCAGCGCCTTGCCTCCTGGGGCCCCGCTGCCGCCCGGGAGGGGAGGGCGCCGCACGAGGCGTCTCAATCCTCCGAGAGCAGGGCTCGGGAGTCAAGGGACGCGGGGCTGCCCCAGAAGCCGTTGGTAGAGGAATGACCCTTTTAGAGGGACCACCTGAACCTGCGGGTCGTGGTGGCAGTGAAATCTCTTGTAGTTTCTCCGTGCGAGTGATCAGTAGCAAGGATGTGGGGCAGGAGGGCGTAAGGGATGGCAGGAAGGCATGAACATTGGTGAGAAGCCCTGCGTGAGTTGCCTTTGTGTTTTTCGGTTGACGACACAGCTAATGGAAAGCGAGAAGTGCAAAAACTGAAAACACGGTGAAAGGCTGCACTAATGCACAGACACTCTAACAATTGCATGCCCAGTCAAATAAACTCAAGTTTCAACTTCAGGGCATTAGCTACTAAAAGGTACTGAACAATTGTTATATGTTCAAATTAATTATTTGCCAAATAGTAAATATAATATCCATATCCTATATATATATATCTACATTTGTATATAAATGATATTTCGACGTGCAGTTCAGGAAAGAGCAAATTATTCTTGTAGTCATTCATATAAGGTCAATTGTTGGTCATGCTAGCAAGTTTCAAAATGTGATTTCCTAAAGTCCCAAACCAGGAAAAGTTTGTGAGAAATATCCTTGCTACTTTATTCTTTGTACAAAACTGGTAATATACTTGTGCTAAAAGTTAGTAGTAGAAAAGGGGTTATTTTAAGACCTAAATGACACGGATGAAAAGTTTTGGTGGGGATATCATTTATAATGTTATACTCATTTCTGTTTCTTTACAGTGGATGATGTAGATCTAATGTCTTGGGGGCACAGAAAGGAGTAAGAGATGTTGACACTTTAATTACAAATGTAGATCATATCTAGTATAGGAAATTCTGATGACTGATAATTTTGTTAATTACCAACCAACCAACAGATGGAGTAGAAAAAAAAGGTCAATCTATTAATAATTATTAGTTTTTTTTGGTTATAGATATAATAGGTGGTGTAAAGAGAAAATAATTAGAAAGTTTGTACATATTACTAAGATTTATCTGTTCACAATAAAATACTTTGAGACTTCCCACAAGTCCTGCAATAAAATCAAAAATACCAAATTTGTTGTTACTAAAGTTGTATAAATCAATTCAGTATGACATAGTTAATAAATTCTACTCCAAAGCTTTTATTTAAAAAAAAAAAAATCTTTTTCTTTTATTTTTTAATGTAAAAATACACATGCTCTTTTGATTCTTTAACTGAAACACAGATGCTGAATCTGACCTAACTCAGGCAAATAAGTTAAATAGTGAAAATTTCAATGTTTTGATTGATGTTTGTACATACAACAGTACCCTGTGCACTAGATTAATTCATGTATTAGAAGAAATTTTCTTACTTGTCATCATGACTTGTATTTTCAAACTAGCTTCAAATCCAGCATAATCTGGTGTTTAAAATATGAAGATGTGTACATCTCATACTAGAATTTATGCAATTTTTCTCTGTATTTATGTGAAGATTTAGCTTGTCCTCCATAGGCTTATGAAGTCATAAGGAAGGTTTAGTCATGTTATATGTGATAGTTCTACATAAATATTATACTTCATATGTTGATTATATTAGTTAGTAGAGCTAGATAGTAAATGAAAACAACATTTTGGGGCTTCACGCAAACTTCTAGCAAATGATGTAGACAAATTCTTTTGAAATTTGGAGAGTTAGAAGGAAACAGTAGACATTTGTGCATGAGGCTATCAGAATTCAAAATACAGGCTGGTATGGAATTTTTCTTCCTTTTTACTTAAACTCAGTGAATCTAAACCATTCAGTCACTTTTCTGGATGCTCCTTGTTTGCCTGACTTTAGTCCGGGTCAACAGGGTGGAAAAGGGAAGTCTTGTTATAAATTGTTTTCTGAACTGATCTAGAGGAATCTGAATCTTGGAGGAGTAAGAAATTGAAGTTGTATATCATAATGATGTAGATGGTCTTTGTGGGCCGCTCTTCCTTTTAACATTAGGAATAGCAGTTCTCTGTACTAGTCATCTTAGTACTCATGGGTGTCTCCGAAGATATGCAGGTTGGAGGGGGAGATTTCTAGGATGGGAGTAAAGATTATTCACAGGGCTGTGTGAAAGATGGCACACACAAAGAAAACTGAGAACAGCCTGTGAAGCAGAGCGTTTCGGTACGGACAATAAATGTAGGTGAACAAGGAACAAATGAATAAAGCAAAGCCCAGAATAAAAATGTTTGGAAGCAGTTTTCAGATCAGAAAAATAGGAATCAGAAAGGGAACATTTTAAAGGGCCTGGGTAGCTGAGATAGTTCAGTATTAATATCTTCAACCATCTGTAGTTTATCTTTCAGTAACCCAAAATGCAAATGTCCTTGTTATGTATTACACTCATGCTTTCAGGATCTCTTTCTTCCTGAACAAAATTCTGTATGCTTTGACTGATTGTGAAAGCGGTCATCTTATGGACCGTTATTACTAGATAATTAAACTAGATGTATGTTCACATGATCTTCTTCAAATGCTGATATTTACCATGTTACAAAATTTAGGAGTTTGAAAATAGTTAGTTTTTGTGCATCGCTGCCCTCTACTGGAGAGAAGGTCAGAACCACTCGATTAACTAGCTTTTACTAAGCCTCAGAGCCTCTGTGGCTGTTTGGTATTCTGCATTTATTGTTGAATTATCTTTCTATGACTGAGGCTTACAAGTGTGAAGATGTGGATAGTCAGCATCCATAAGATTTCTTATTTCTTTGTCAGTTCAAATAACTGATCATACAATTTGCCATCTACAGTTTGTTGTCACAGAAATATGACACAAAATGATGACTAAGCAATGGTTAAGATTTTAGGATATGTGTCTTCCATTAACTTCTGGGGAAGAGGCATCTAAAGTCATCACAGAGACTCTGAAAATCTTGAGTGGTGCTGCTTTCTAAGTATTTGCCTGTAACTTTGCAGATAACTTCATCACCTTTCACATCAGTATCTAAATCCTTTGGTTCACTCTTCATTGCATTACAGAAAAATTTCCTGCCACCCCTCATCCTACTCTGACCTGTCATGCCTTTATACTTACCATTCACTGTCAATATGGATAGTGCTACAACACCACATTTTTCTTCAATTTTCATTCTCCTTGCAGACTGGCAATGAGCAGAGCAACTGAAACATGGAGAGTGTAACAGTGATACTGTCTCTGTTCCCGTGTTTCATTTCCTCCACCTACTGTCAAAACAACTCTTGCATGTCAAGAGCAATTTCTGTAGAAACACACAGTTTTCCTGCTGAGGAGGCACACACATAGCCAAGGCACAAGAAGAGCTGGGAAGGTTAAGGCCTGCTCAGAGTACACAGTAAAGAGTTTCACTATCGAACTCAAGATGTATCTTCTACCTACACGATAGATGTTAAAAATATTTCTTTTCATTTTTAGCTTTGCCGTACCTACATCAATTTTACAAAGATCACATGCATGCTTGTCTCATTCCCTTCCCATATCAGCTGGTGCTTCAAGGCAAGAAGACATTCTGAAGGTGGCTATAAGGGTATCTCCAACATGGGCAAAAGAACAGCTTTAGCATCTTCTGCCTCTAATCTGATTGACGGCAGAACCTGTTAACCTGAAACTCTGCTTTTCCCCTCTCCCTCTAAGTAACCTGGAGAAGACATCTGTCTAGAAAAAAAAAATATAAATAAAATGTTTTAATTTTCCTGATATTATGAATATATTATACTGAACAGACTTAATATCTGCCACACCCAGAGTGTTTTTTTTTTTTTTTCCCTATTTTATTGTATTGCACTGAAAGTGGTGATATTCTAGGTAGATGAATTGTGTGGGTTGTCTCATTTAATGTTATCTAATTATTTGCCATAAAACAAACAAACAAACAAACAAACAAAACATTGTAACAAATTCCTCTGCCTAGCCTAATAGATAATGGGAAAGAATTAATAGGTCATGGAGTAAAGCAGCTGTTCCCAGTGAGTGAATCCTAAGTGACCTGTGCCCTCCAAGGAAAAGGTAAACAGGTAACAGTTCACCTTGTAGAACTACATTGATTACCACATGCTCACAGTAAAGGATAAGAAGGCCTGGTGAGCTACTGGTTACTCATCCAGAAAATTTGGAAAAGAGTAGCAGCTAATTCAAATACACTGTCAGCTTAGTGTAACTACTTAATATAGAGGAAAAAAATCTTCAGGTTTAGCATTGGTTTAGGATTGATACATATTGTTTTATGATTAAGTAAAACAAATGCTTTGTTAAAGGTGTTATCCTTGTGACTTTCAGGCTATCAAAAAAACATGTAATTCCACAAAACCTAGGACTTTCAAGCTCTATCAGGAATTAAGGGAGAAGCTGTCTGGTGAGTGAGGTCTTTGTTCTGGAAGATGTGAAATAGATTTGAGAACGACATATTCCTTCCCACCCTTCAAATCTTTGTTCAGTGTTAGAAACAACCACCCTATTGGTTTTCAACCAATAGGATGTGCTTTGGCGATATCAACAGCAGTCTTATTTTTAATAAACATAAAGGGAAGAGGAAAAAAATTTGAAAAAAAATAATCAAATGAAGAATGAAAAATTCAAATTCAAATTAATAAGTCTATGAAATTCCCTCTGTAAAATGAGTATTTTTCCAGACATTGAGATACAGCAAAGCTCAGAAAATGGCAAAGTATAAATTTGTTTGTAAACATCTGCATCAAAGAGGTGCATTCAATTTCCTAATTAAAGAGTGCTATAATAACTTATGATATCACCTTTTTAAAGTATGTGCATATAAATCTAAGTGGGATGCAATACAACCATAGGAGTATTTTTATTCCTTTTGACAGAATAGTGAAGAAACATGGAAAGCTTTATAAGAACCTCACATGAATGAGAAGACTAGTAATCATGTAGAAAATTGTCTCTCACTTAGGACCTTAAGTGTGGTATTTTTAGATAAAATGTTATATTTTTTTACTGCATTAATTCCTGAAAAGACAGCACAAATAGCACAAAGCAATCAGAGCTAGCTGAAAATTACCATGACTAGTTTGTACAGAAACTGCTTTTCTCTACCACGTGAGCTAGGCTTACTCTTTCCCTGCTACAGGTAACAGTGGGAGATGTTCTTTATCTGCTCAGACCAGCTGCACATCAAGCAGCCAGCAACAGTCAGCTGAGATCCAGACTTAGACCTGGGCTTCAATTTTCTAGTCATTCTATCAATTCAAACCTACTTGAATAATTAATAATTTAATCATATACAGCATGAAGCATGATGAGAAAAATAAAACTTAGAATTTTATTTAGCAGATGGAAAGTTGTTTACCAAGAGAAGTGGAAACTAGCTGGCTTCTTACATTTTTGTTTTTGATTTCAGAAGTATGGTTGTCATTTGGATCTAGCTTAGCCTGTGTAAATCACTAAAATATTCTTAAAAGAAAGTCTTTCATACTACAGCCTTACTGAAGCAACAGTGTTCTTGAGAGCAGTCCAAAGAACATTCAGCAGGACTTTGTGATGTGGGAACCCAACTCCCTTCCCTTTCTTAAATGTCTGGAAATAAACCAATGATAGATAGATTTGTCCAGATTTACTGTTCAGCAATAATCTTTCCATTTATATAGAAATGTGGGTAAGGAGGTAGAGTTTTTGTCTACTTATTAAACCTATCACAGATCAAGAAAGGAATTATGCACAAACTGCATTAAAGCAGAAAGAAACATGTCTTAAGTTTTAGAGATGATTTTTTTTTTTTTTTTTTTTACATTATAGGAAAAGGAGTCAACAATTTCATCTGTTCATTGTTCTTCACTATTTTTTATATGATTTCTACTTGATATATAGTAGCAAGCACTGTGGAACTGTCAAAAAGCCCCATATTCAAGATTAAACCCAAATTTTTATAAAATGCTCAATTGCTTTCCACTTTGTGCTTGAAAGATATGCTGATATCTCACATTAGGGTGTTTCTGGGGAGAGCTTTCAACAGGAACTTTTAACCGTAAGACTCCAGAAAGACCGATAATTAAGACTTCCATCAATAAAGGTGTCAGTCAAGTATGGGAAAGGAATTATTTTAAGGCACATTAAAGAGCTGATAACGTCAATGAAGATAGCATAGGTGGATATGTCAGGAGTGCTTCTCTTCCCATGGAACTAAACAGGAATTTTACAATGAAGGTAGCAGCAGAGTAGGATTACAAAACATTTTATCAGATTGTAAGAAGTATTACTTCCTATTTTCCATAAGTAATCTGTAAAGTGCCCCAAACTGACATAATGTAACAATATCAGTGTAATTATAATTAAGAGTGGTCTTTCATGGAGGGCCTGTAGTTAAATTGAAGACAACCTAAAATCTATACAGGAAGGAGCTACTTAAGATGTTTTTAAAACTCTGTTGAGAACATTTTTCAATGCTTTTTTATCTCAGGGTAGACATTTTTTTCAGGTAGTGGTACAATTTTACAGCTACTCTTAAAACTGGGCCTTAGTATGGAAGGCAATGCTAAAAGTTTTAGTTTAGTATTAGCAACTGAACAAGTGAGGGCTTCTCAGATCTCCTGAAATACCCAGACTTCTGTATTTCATCAAGTGAGTTATAGCTTCATTATTCCAGAGAAGTCCTTTCTTGTTAAAACATGCATATACAGAGGATGTTCCTGTTTCTACAGGAGTTATGAAAGTCATGGAAACCTCCATCAAAATTTCTCTATTAATAGTTATGAAAAAATGTGTGCATTAACATTATTCTCCTCTGCATTCTCTACAGCAGTTTCTGTCAGGTATCTGGGGCTTTTTCACCCTCCAAAAGCAGGGAGGACAGTTTGTTCAAGATGAGAGCCAGCATTTGTTGAATGGCACTGCCCTTTTCCATATGAGCAGTATTCTGATAGCATCTGTTCCCATTTCTAGAAGCCCTCAAATGTTAGTTTTTGGTCAGTATACTTCTGCTACTGCACGTTCATTTCCAAATAACTGAAGCAGCCTTCAGAACTAAAAACCAACTAACCAACCAACTACCACCACCAAATTTTTATATGTGAGGGAGGATAAAAGGTTTATAACTCCTGTAAGAGGAAATATTTATGAGCTTCTTCCAACATCCTAGCTACCAGCTATCCAGAAATTTTTGTTTTCTAATAATCAGTACACTAATCTGCAATTAGTCTTCAGTTGAGATAGCACAGTCCTAGAGATCTAAGACTTTGTAAAGTGCTGTGCATCTCAGTATATTTTATAAAGTTTTTTGAAGGCTGCAATAAAACATATCTAACAGCATTCTTATATAAATCATTCCTGCACAACTGAGCCCCAGCACCAAAGACTTTGATCTGACCTGGTAACATTTCACTCCTAAAAGCTTGTAAATAAAAGTAAAAAACCCACTTAGCTCCTATTTTAATACACATTAAATTTTATTTTAATGTTAAAATGGCATTCAGTAAAGGACACAAAACTACTGTGAATAAATCACCATGCATACACAATACAGTGTCTCTGAAGGTTGAAACCTTTGGCAGGAATCTTTAGCATATTGTACAGTGTCTGACACCAATGGTGTAAGGAAAAAGAATTTGGCCAATGACAAGAGATCTGATTCTCCTGTCTATGAAAAGTGTGACAGTACAGCATAGTCAGCAATTTGGTGATTAGTTATACGTTGGGGAAGAACTTCTGCTATATAGCTTCTTTGTGCTTCTTTGGTGACACAGGAAGGCTATAAAGCTGGCATAATTGACTGCCATGGAGGGAAGCTGAAAGTAAGAAAAAGGGCAGCTTTCAACTTATTTGAAAATGAGTGACATCATATAAGAGAGTTGGATTTTCAGGAAAGATCATTTTGATATTTGAAAAATAAATGTGCAGCTGTGATCAAGGGGATGCAATGACCACCAGGATGACCAGAGAGCAACAAAAGGGACAGAATATTTTAAGTGTAGGTAAAATGTTTAAAAGATATTACTAAGAAGAGCACCATAGGGTCCTGTGTTAATTTCTTTTCAATTATTCCTCCATTTATTTATTTAAGAGTTTTTTTAAATGTTGTCCTTGAAAACTCAAGCTGGGGTTAAAAACAGGTGCCGTTCATTCTGTATCACTGAAGGACAGAAAGATTCAGGAGTATGCCATCGACTTAGTGCTTAATAACATTGCTCTTTAAGCCACAGATAAAACAGTCACATCTTGCACTAATACAGTGCTTCAGCAGGGTTAAGAAGAATAAAAAGCAGTAGTACATGATTTTGTCTTTAAAAAGAATAATAACAATTGTTTTGAAGAAAGAATGTATATGGATAGAAGTGGCTTTTTATTTAATCATATTTTATTTTCTACTATAAATGCCATAAATCTATCAGTGAAGAGGTGAGATGAAATTACGGTGTCCTTGAAGTTACCAACCTGACCTGGTACTTCATCTGTATCTGGTTTATATTAGTCTCTGGAGCAGACTCGTGAGGGAAACTGTGGAAGTCCTATTTCTTCATCATTAAATACTGTTTTGGAGAGAGCACTTGAGATTATATTCATTCTGCCAAAGTAGCTAAAAAGTCCTATTCAAAGATAGTGTGTTTTTGTTTATTTTGTGTTGACCTATATGCATATTTAAATTGGTAAATTCACAGTCTTAAAGTAAAAAGTAAATCCTAGAGATTGCTAAATGCTATTATCAATATCTGTGACAACCATGGTATCTCTCCTTCCTCAAAATTTAGTACTTTTTCTCTCTATAGTCTGTTTATTATCCAATATTCTTTAATGAAAATTAGCAGACTATGAGAACCAACAATAGCCCATCTTTATCTCCAGGATGAAAATGTTCATTTTATATGAGCTGTTTTAAATCCTCAGGGAACTTTGAACCCATGACCAGCAACCAGATTCTTAACTTCACGGACAGAAGCAAGTGGTGCCTATTTTAAGTAGACAGAATTTATTCAGAGATGAAGCTCTTACAGTTTAAATTCAAAAGGGCTGATCAGCTGGTTTCCTATTAATCGGGTTTTTGTTTGTTTGTTTAATTCAAAGTTTAATAATTTGATTTACTTTTTCTTTAACTCACCCTAACCTGAAATGTGCTCAGAAGACTAATGTTTTTCCTTTGCCAAGAAAACAAATTAGCATCAAACCAGCATCAAAGAAACCAGCTTTGAATACTTACAACCTAGTATCAAACTGGACTCATAGAGGAGTTAGCCAAAGGCCAATTACAAGCTGATCTAGCTAAAGCCAGTGTATTCTGAACCTAGGACAATCTGGATTTAGGCCAAGACCTAGGATGGAAGGAGCTTTACTGGATGATGAATTATCTCCTGCTGTCAGCAGGCAGTAGAAAGACATACATTCTCATTCTCCTGGACATCTTCACTTGGAATTACTCATATATAACAATTAACAATTGTTAGATAACAATTGAAGATAACAATTCCCCTTAAAGGTGGCATGAATCCAGAGAAATATATTCTCAATTGCCTATGATGCTCTGCTTGCGTATTTTCTAGCATTTCTGTGAATATAATCTGTAATCTGGCCTATATATTGGAAATTTTATCCCTCTGCATCCCATGCAATCAAAACAGCTCTGTGAACATACAGGATACACCTCAATATAGCTGCTGGCTTTCAAGATAAGAGTATTTAATATTCAAATATATTTTTTTAATGCCTAGGAACCTTGCTTAGGATGATCGATTTTCCTGCACAAAGTACTTTGCAAATATAGAACAAAAGAGTATCTTTCAGAGAGTTTGATCTGGGTAAGGGACTACGTAAAAGTTCAACCAGTTGATTTCTCTAAACATTTTACCACATCCGTGTGTCTGAAAAGGTTCCAGTGAGTCACAAACAAACACACTTTATAAAACAAATCTAAACACAAGAACAAGGCCACTTAGTTTTAAAAGTTAAGGATGTGCTTGCAGTGCAATAAAAGTTAATCAGAAGTAATGCTTGCATATGTTCTTGCAGGCATCACATTAATCAAGTGTAAAGCAAATGAAGGGTGCTATATATGGCCAAATTTATTGCTCTATGGAAAGGTTTTCCCACAGAGGCTAAAGGATTTTGGGAGGGAACTTTCTACATCTTCAAATATGGTACTTTCCACATAATACCCTTTAATGCAGTCTAACTGCCCATGACTGAGTCAACCCACTTCATCCTTCTGGCAAAACAAAACAAAACAAACAAATAAAAAAAAAATACACACTTTAGACTGCTATTTGTAACAAAGTATATTTCAGTCTAGAGGATTTTTTTGAGGTTTAACATTCTTCTAAAACTTGAGTTTTTGTTGCTATAATGTTGTATTGATGTTTTACCCTTCATTGGTGAAGGACGCTGTGAAAAATCTAATGCTTGTTATGGTGAAGGTTAAAACTAAACATTTATATGCTTAAGAATCAGATTATTAAGCAGGAGGTGGTAGGACAGGGAGAAAAGTGTAAGGTTTTAAAGGTAACCTCACTGTTGTAAGCTGAGTTGCTTTCTTCATAATCTTATTAAAATAATAATAATAAAAAAAGTATTTTCTTTTTCTCCATGTGATAAAGGAATGTTTCCTTTCTACACTGAAATGTATATAAATCTTGCTCATGGGTCAGCATTATCTGAAAGGTCCCATTAACTATCTGCTCACTTCTATAAGAGTTTGAAGTGTCGAGTCCTCTGTGCTCAGTGTTACAGATTTAGGTTCACAGTTCAGTGACAGGCAACAAGGCTGAGGTGGAACACACGCATAAAAATTTACAGAATTTGTTTTTTTGCTCTCTGTCCTGGAGCATACTCTCTTTACTCCTTGCAGCTTTACATACTGTTCTCTGAGAAGCTCATTCTGTCATTGTTCCAAACACATTTTGTCAACTTGCCTTTCCCTACCTGGTTTCACTGGTGCTTTATTAGTTCTATTGTCTCCTAGGAAAGGATGCATATCCTTGCATCAAGGAGTTGAGTCAAATAATAATAACAATAAAAATAAAAATAAAAATATCCATTTAAGTACTGAACTTAAAAATTTTAACACTGATAAAAAAATCTATGGACATTATCAACTACTTAATGTGGTGAACAATCAAGTAAAATGAAAGTAGAAAGATAATAAGTTATATATTTCATAAGTCATTTCAGATGCAAGCACATATATTACAATATACAATAGGACAGTCTTTTCACCATGTTTAGACAACACTTCAGGCTCCTAACTCATACCTAGAGTTCCTAGGTGCTCAGCTAAACATTAAGTTTAATTCTTCTCCCCACCTAAGCAACTTATCCATAAATGGCTTAATACATACCTTTGAGCCTTCAATCTTGTTTCTACAGCCAGCACAGGATCCTGGTGGCATGCAGAACTTCTCACTCTAAAGGAACTCAGCCCAGGACTTGAGCTGTACCTCCATGGTAACAAGGTGCCAGTATGACCCAAAAGGAGGAAGCTTGCTCCAGAGAACCGTCAGAAGGTGCTGACAGTTCCAGGGAGATTGAATTGCTTTTTCTTGGCAGTAAAGAATCCACTGCCATGTCAAAATTGCAAGGCTTGCTCTTCAAGGCTCATATGAATGCCCAGAGCAAAAAAGAGAGTAGATTTAGAGGATAGATGTTAGGAAGAAATTCTTTACTATGACGGTGGTGAGGCACTGTAATAAGTTGAAGCTGTTGATGCCCGATCTCTGGAGGTGTTCAAGGCCAGATTAGATAGGGCTTTGGGCAACCTGGTGTGGTGGGAGGTATTCCTGCCCATAGAAGGGGGTGTGGAATTAGATGATCTTTAATGTCCCTTCCAACCCAAGCCATTCTATGATTCTATGATTATAAACCCTAAGCATTAAACACTCTGTACTAAAGTACTAAATCCTATAGTACTAAAGCACTGCAAAGCCCTAGAATACTATACAGACACTTAAAGTCCCTGACCAAAGTCTATACCATTCTCTGAAACTCAGCACTTTGATATTAAATTTAAAACTCCTGACCTATTTAGCTATTTTATGAAGAAAAAAATATTGTCCTAGGAAAATGTATTATAACTCATACCAATTCTTCCAGTGGCTTTCTTCAACTCTAATCTTTTTTATTTTTAGTTCTACCAGCTAGCTCTCACCCAAATCTCAGTCTCTTTCAAATACTGGTTCATTCATTCCACTACATATGCTGGAGCAGCAAAGATGGAGAATAATTATGCATAAGGATGTAGATAATAATGCTTCAATTTATGTACATCAAGAATACTGTATTCAGAAAGAAATATGTAAGGTACAAGTGAAATTTAGCACAGGAGAGAGAGAAAAAATGCCATTAATATAGTTCCTTACAGATTTATTTATTTTTTTCACTCCTGTGAAAGGCAAACTTCCTAACACTAATAACCTCGAACAATTCATTTATTTATTTATATATTTATAGCAAACAAATGGACAAGGGCATGTTCTATTATGAAATTATTTACCAAACCGTTCTGTGTGATGTTTCTGCAATTCTTTGTTCTCCTCATAAAAGACTGTTAAATCATGATAGTGCTCTTTGTAATGTGTAAAAAAAAAAAACAGGCAAAAATTATTCAGTAATTCATTTAAGTGAAATTCAATAAACACAAAGAAAGAACATACATTAAATATGTCTTTATGTTCATGTAATCCATGGTGTAGCCATAAGATTATCTGGTGTTTTGAGAAATTCACACTGCTAATATCAAGAAAGATTCTTCCGTAACACTTTTGCCATTCAACCAGTTATATAAACCCTAATACAGTGTTTGAAAGCAAATGTAATAGAACCATGCAAATAGAAGCAAGGATAGTCAGAAGAACTGCAAGGGCAGTTAGAAGAGCCATCAAAGCTAATTTATGTAGTTTATTCAATATAGGTACATAATGCATATTCCCTGTGTACAGAAAACCAATATGTTAAATCCAACAGTTTAAATCATTCAGAAGCTTATTCTCTTATTCTGTAAACACCTACAAAAAAGCATGTAATATCCTCTTTTTTTTTTTTTTTCCTTTTTTTTTTTTCCCCTCTTTTGTTTTCATGAAATGAAGCACAGAAAGTATGTTGTATGACTTTGCAGAAATGTTTCAGTTAATGTTATCTTATAGGGAAATTTCTTCTAATTTTATCACTTAAATACAAAGATGCCATTGTAAAATGTCATTAGCATTCCTGCTAAATTTGAAAAAAAACACCACAGCAACACAGAAGACTAGATTAGAACCTTGTTACTCTGCAGGGGAAAGCTGAAAAATACAATTATTTCCTTTGTGTACTGCATTTCCACTACAATCAAATGTGAAGTTACCATTCTCAGTCTTACCATTAGGATATTCAGTAGTGTGGGATGGGAAAAATGTACTAGATGAGAAAAATGTACTGTGTAATGAAACAAAATAAAAATTTAACTGCATGCTATTTACAAAAAGCATGTTAAAAATAGAAATAAAACAGCTGGCAATGAAAAAGCATGGGAAAGCTACAGTATTGATCCATAGTAATATAAACATCCAGTACACCTCAGCTTTTTCTAGTAATACATCTACACATGTACATATTTTAGAATTGCTTTTTCACATTGAAAAAGTATGAATTAGTACTAATGATGTGAAGATGTCTTCCAAAGTATTCATAACTGAGGAGGGTTGCTGATTGTTAAATTAAAAAATGAATATGTACACAACAATAAAAACTATATATATATATAATATATATAAATAGATATATATAACTATCTATATATTATATAAATAATATAAAACTAAACATAAAATATGTAGAAAATATAACTAAATATATATATAAATGAAACTGTCATATTGTCAAATGTCATAACTGTTATTTATTAACTTGTAAATTTTCTGGAACAAAATACATTATTAATATGTCTCAAGTCGGTACTAGGGCAATGTTGAATTTATGTTTAGAGTTTTATAGACTATATATATAAGGTTTTGAACAATAAGAGTAGATTTGAAATAATGTAGCTAAAAGAGAGATTGCTATCTAATAAATGTAGGAATAATATAAAATCTTCTTAGAAAGATTGTCTAACATAAAAAGAATACAGATACCCCATAACAGATGAGTATTAAAAAGGGCCTTATCTCTAAAAATATATGTATATTAGTTACTCAGATGCTTAATATGATATGCAACACCTATATATGTTAAAATACTCTGAATCTTCAAGTGCTATTATATAAACCAAAACCAAAATATTGAAAAAAATATTGAAAAAATAGAGTTAGAATCCCCCTCAGAACAAAACTCTGGTCTACCAACAGCAGGTAAGTGCTGTGGAAAGTACAGGGAGCAGATATGCTTTATGACTAGAAATAAAGAGGTAGACTTTCTAGCACACTAGTATTACTTAAATACTGATGCATATCCACATTCTCTCATTATGCTCACAATTAAGAAAGCTATTTGAAAACAGAAAAAAAAAAAAAAAGCAAAAAGATTCACCTCTTTTAATGCTATGCACAATTTTCAGGGTTCACAATTCTTACACAATATTTCTCTGATATGCACAACCTTATTGCATTCTACATACCACCTTTTTTTCTACAAGAGAAGTTGAAGTAATAATGATTATTATTACTTCATATAACTTATTACATATAACATATTAATTAATATAATGATTATTTCGCCACCAAGAGACAATTTTTGTAAGTACTGGTGTTCCCAACATCCCGGTTTTAGACTTAAGTAATTTCAGTTTGGACATTATTAAATGTAGCACCAAATATGAGCCTAGATAGGATGTGAGTTATGGCCAAAATGGTGTTCAGGGTCTTCTTAGAAGAAATCAGTCTTTAATAACATCTTTTCACTATGAGTCTGAAGAACCCATCAACCTATCTGGGATCTGGATGGCTGCCTGGTGAACTGGATTAGTCTTCATCTAGTTCGAGAACAATGAAAGACTATTCTGAAAAAAAATGGGAGCCAACATGGCAAGAAATAAAAAGTTGGAGTTTCCTGGAACACTGAAATTACTTAAAATACATTTTGACTCAGTGTTTGAAATAGATGTACTGTTGACAAAAATGTTAAATATCCAACTACAATAAATTACTTAAAATGTCTCCTTTCCTATTTGTACTGCATCACCTGTACCTCACCTGGGTTGAAAATTGCTGAATATTTATTCTTTTATTTATTTTTTTCTGAGTGGTAAGATATTCAAAGGAGACACCTTTCACCATTTTCTGATTTCAATATCTTTCATCATCCAAAACTATGTAATAATAATGCAAACTAGAAAAGTCAGCAATTTTTTTCTGGGTAAGGACTCTTTGCAAGTGCAATAGTAGTGTTTTATTATTATTATTATTATTATTATTATTATTATTATTATTATTATTATTATTCAGTTTGTCCAAATTTAAGTCAGTATCATAGAATCATAGAATGGTTGGGGTTGGAATGGACCTTAAAGATCACCCTTAAAGATTCCAGTCACCCTCCCCCAACCCCTTCCCCTCCCCGTCATGGCAGGGACACCTCCCACTACATCAGGTTGCTCACAACCTCATCTAACCTGGCCTTGAACACTTCCAGGGATGTGGCATTCACAGCTTCTCTGGACAAAATGTTCCAGTGCCTCACCACCCTCACAGTAAAGAATTTCTTCCTAACATCTACCCTCTTTTAGTTTAAAGCCATTACTCCTCATCCTATCACTAAATTCCCTGACAGGGAGCCCATCCCCAACTTTCCTGTTGGCCTCCTCCAGTCACTTGAAAGTCACTATAACGTCTTGCAGAGCTTTCTCCAGGTTGAACAACCCAACTCAACAACCCAACCTGTCTTCAGAGGAGAGGTTCTCCAGAGCTTTGATCATATTTGCGTCCCTCCTCTGGACTTGTTCTTATACTTCCATGTCTTTTTTGTGCTGGAACTGCATTCCAAACCACCTCTGTTCCAGGTGGGGAGAACAGCATAGAGGAAGAGAATGACCTCCCTCAACCTGCTGGCCACCTTTCTTTTGATGGAGCCCAGAATATGGTTGGCTTTCTGGGCTAAAAACATACATTGCCTGATAAAGCATTATTTCAGGATTTAAATGTAGCACGGGTAGTTTCATGCTTATTTAGCCTTACTTCTGGGGAACTGAATACTACCACTGTGTCCTGTAAGAGAACAAGGATAAAGCTCTAAAAATAAAATAAAATAAAATAAAATAAAATAAAATAAAATAGATCTCCCCAGGTTAAAAAGCTGTGTCCCCTTCTGGCTCCACACAAAAGAAAATACTAGTAGTAGTAAAATTGTGAACATTTATTGAAGAGGAAACATGCCAGTAAGCTGTAATGGTGAGAGACAGCTGTAATATGTCAGCTCTAAAGTCCTTAGTTGGCAGTGGCAGAATGAATTACTTCCACCTTCTGCTGTGAACATTTGTATACTAAGTCTGCTTTCTAGGTCTTCATATAGGAGCTAGGTGAAACAAAATACTTGGGACAAATCCAAGATAAGCACTTAAGTGCTATGAAAGCTTTAGAGATAACCTTACACTTATTTCACAAATGTTAGTGTTCTACGTAGTTTCTAGATCTTGATATTCCAATACAGAATTAAAAACTTTGGCTAGAAATTGGAAGAGTAATGGGGGAGCAAAGTGTTTGATAATACACTACATAGTGGATTTTACTATGTAGTGAATGTAGCGAACGACCAACAGCATTACGGGAAGAAAAGGAAAATGAAGTAATCAGTCCTTATTCAACAATGATCTCCCAGGAATTAACTTCATATTATTTTCTGAGATCTATCTTTTTCTGTTTAATTTATTTTGGTCAGTGATAATGTATTTCTTTGTTGCTGTTTTATACTAACTACTTAATACAGATTTATTATGGATGACTTAGCCTGTAGTCCTCTACAACAAGTTCAGGTTGTTAGTTTCTTTCTCCTTCTGTGGAAGTTAAGACTTTTCCTGCTATAGACTGATAGCAAAAACATATAATATTTCTGTTTTGCACAATTTTTTGGCTGTCTTTAAGCTACAAATATATTTTTAAAAAAGTTATTTATTCATTAGTATTTATTCATAAACATTATTTGAGATTCTTCAGTATTCTTCTATTTACTAGAACTGAAACATTAATTTTACTTCAGCTCCATGGGATTTTGCAGAAGGTGACCTTTAAATTATAAGCCAATTAGGTCTGTCAGAGCATTCCTTTACTCTTCTGATAGGGATGAAATTAGGAAATACCTTGTTATAGCTTTCTGGAAAAGGTGAAAGGCTGAAAAATTACTGCAGGAAGCCATCCCAACTAATCTTTGTGGACAAGAGATTTCTGCACTATTAAGTTATACATGCTGTTTTAAAAATCTAATCGTGGTTCCTCTCTGAAAATTTGTATTTTCTTTGACAACACTTTGGTGAGAAGAAGCTCATCGCAAATATGGAAGACGAAGCCCCAGGACATTGCTAAGCTCAATAATAATTTAAGTAATTGTAATTTTGTAATTTTTAAGTTTCCAACTATTTTAAATATGGAAGTGCTTCTATGGGCTCTTATGGTCTCTCTGTCAGGGAGACAAAGTCAAGACTTTAAACCTTTGTCCTGTACCCCTATAGGTTCAAAAGATAATTTTAATTGTATGGAAACAGAACTGATGAGTCAATCTTAGCTTTTCCAGAATTATTCAGTGGAGAAATCCTTCCCCCCCCCCCCCTTCCCCCAACAAGTGCTTTTAATAGTTTGTAGTTGGCTGAAACAAAATTGTACAGCACAGGAATGCACAGAGCATAAAACTATTCACTATAGAATTTCCATTCTAAAGGTCAACCCATTTGCTTTAATTCACCTACCATCTTGTAAACGGAGAAAGGATTTTATAAATAGAGAAGGAATAATGTAATTAAAGAAGAAAAACTAAGGGTTCAAGTCTAAAATACCTATAGTTGTTTGTATAAAATAGATTTTGGCCTAACATTTTGTACTAAGAAATTTGTTTTGTGTTAAGAATGCTTCAATTCTAAAATGCACTAGGTTAAAAAGGCAGCTTGATTGCAATAAAACATGTAGTCTAAAACAAGGCTGTCATGAAACAACAGTAAAAGAATGACTATTCTATTTTTTCTCTTAATTTGTATTCATAAATAGGGCAGAGAAATTTTATTTCAAACATATAGATGAAATTGACAATTTCATTTAACTTTCAGTAATCAATTTTCAATAAAACCAAGTAAGAATTTACATCTAAACATTCTGTCTAATTTCTTGTCCAAAAAGAAAGATGTAAAACACGTCTTGCTAAAATTTTTATCATCTCCTCCAAATCAGTTGAGAAAAAAGATAAATTGTTCCTCTGGAAGAACGGAATTCAACCAGTGTGCTATATTTATTGGAAAAAAAGTTGAATTTTATTTTAAAGAGGCATTTTTTTTTTTCAATTCACATTTCACCTTTTCGCTACCTCTCCCTCTATTTTATAATTTTGTTTGGCTGATTCATCTCACTAGCAATGAAGACGTTGGTTTTCACTGATTGTAAGACCAGGTGAGTGAATTTAATTCGTCTTCTCCATATTCATGATTAAAGAGTTCCATCATTTGTGTTGATTAATTACTGTTTGAATTTGAAATAAAACACACCTTTCATAAAAGCTTCTCATCTTGATTTTAGAACTCTTGCATGTATTGTGTCTGTCACAAGCCTTGGTTACATGTCCCAGTAAATAACACCTTTCCCATTCAAACTGGTATGTTAGTTCTTATGTTAGCGTTATGTCACAAATTTCAATATCATGTCTAGGTTCACTTCCAGATATTTGGTATTATTATATTTTGTTTTCTATACAGAATTTTTCTTTATCTAATGTGTGACACTTACAGATTGATTACTCCTTTATCTTCTGTTTGATAAGCTTATTTGATTGAGGGCCTCGAATCTCTACCTGTAATGTATAGCTTCCAATTTTTCAAGGATGCTCAGGACTCTTTTCCAAACCCAGTTTAGTTTCTCAGCATCCTTCTTGAAGTACGGACTCACAGATTACAAAATGTACTTCAGTAATGATCACATCAGGAGCATAATAGTTACATCCTGAAGGATGACTTTAGCCAGAGTTTCTCTTTGGAATTGCAATTAGCTGACCATCACCATGACCATATCATCTTAATTAGCATCATTGCTCCCTGGGGTAGTCTCCTGTCATATATGGTTGTCTGCACCTTGGATTTAGACATAAAAATAAGCATCTTGCATCTGGACCCCACTGAAGCACACAGTGGTATACTGCATCTATGAATCAAGTTATCCACATTGCTTTGTATTAGTGATCTGATTTACTTTTCCTTCAGTAATTTTGTATTTTCTTTCACACTCATGTTTCTGGTACTAACTGATATTAAATGGTGTAGTTCAAAAATTTGTTTAGAGAAGTAAAATATTAAGTGGTGTGGACAACTAAAGTTTCCAGTTTAAGTTCTTAATTGCAACCAAATTGTTTATTGAGAAGTATGAATCTTCCTTACCCTTTACAGTTGCAC
This sequence comes from Oxyura jamaicensis, assembly GCF_011077185.1. Classification (NCBI taxonomy): domain Eukaryota; kingdom Metazoa; phylum Chordata; class Aves; order Anseriformes; family Anatidae; genus Oxyura; species Oxyura jamaicensis. The sequence continues at coordinate 106,859,442 of NC_048894.1, forward strand.
AGTCACTTCATTTGACTCTGAACTGGTAAAATTAAGCTTGAATTGATTCAGTATATATTCTGTAACTCTTAATTTGGTTTAAAGCTTCTTTGCCTACTTGATGATATTGCTCCATACATCACTTTAATTAAGTATTTTAACTATTAACACCTGTTAAATCTTAGAGAGTTTCTATTTTAAAAGGCAACTGTAAATACCATGCCAATGTTCAAAAGTAACAGTAATACATCATCTCTTTCTATTTTAAACCATCATATTATTGCAAACACATGTGACTAGATTACTCACTTTTCAGAAATTAATCAAAGCTATTTGTGTTTATGTATGTTCTTAATTATTCCCTAGCTTCCCTTTTAACATACTGTGTAGTTCTGTTTCTACTTCTCTGAATGCACTATAAGAATCTCATTCACACACAGCACTGTTAGCAGTGAGATTTGCCCAAATTTGAGATGCCCCTGCATAAACAGTCTTGTGCTTCTAATATTCTTTTCTCAGAATTTCAGATCGTCTTTCACTAACCTTCTCTGATGCCATCTGGTGCTACCTGCTCCTGGCTCTGGTCAAGACAGCAATGACAAGAGCTGAAGTAACAGGGGCAAGGCTGTCTACTTTAAACCTGTACCTTGACTTAAGAGCTTAATTTCTGTCCTTAATTTGGAGGTAAATAAACAGTTGGCTTGCAAGCTTGTATTGTTTTCACATGTCCTTCCACAGAAAACATTCTTAAACCTGGCAACAAGAAAAATAATGAAAACTAGAGGGAAATAATATAAAAGAAGTGTAATGAGTATGTTGTCCAGATTAAAAAGCAAAGCAAAAAAAAAAAAAAAAAAAAAAAAAAAAGAGCTTAGCTTTCTATTTATTTATTTATTTATTTTCCTGAGGCAAATGTGATTTAAAGCCACCTTTCAGCTAATGTTCACCTTCTATGGAAAGCACGCTGCCCAATCCACTTCTTAAAACATCTTAACACTCCAGGGAGACCTCACGCAGGTTTTCAGTACTTAAAGGGATTTATAAAAATAATGGAGAACAAATTTTTACTCAGGCAGACAATGACAGGACAAGGGGAAATGGTTTTAAACTAAAAGAGAGGAGATTTAGATTAGATGTTAGGAAGAAATTCTTCACTCAGAGGGTGGTGAAGCACTGGAAGAGGTTCTCCAGAGAAGGTGTAGATGCCCCATCCCTGGAAGTGTTCAAGGCCAAGCTATAAGGGGATTTGGGCAACCTGGTGTACTGGCTGGTGCCCCTGACCGTGGCAGAGGGTTTGGAATGAAGTGATCTTTAAGGCCCCTTCCATCCCAAGACATTTTGTGAGTCTATGAACCTGCAGCTGACTTAAATCAGTATTATTTCAGGAATGGGGATGGTCATTGTAGTGATGAGTAGCAGTTCCCATGAACTTCCTTGGGGCATCACACAGAATCCCACTGGCAACGGTCCTTAAAACTCAGTGAAATTACCTTTGCTGCTTTCAATTTTATATATAATAAATCTGATTAGATTGAGGATCTTTAATACTTAGGTTTAGGAATTAGACTAAATTACATGATCTAAGCACAAGCTGCTAGGATTTCTCTCAAGCTGGTCCACTATTTTTCAAAAAGTGTACTCTAGAATTGCATTTGGCATTTCTTTTGTGGGGATAAAAAACCTTGTGACATCAGTGCATATCATCCCATGAAAGTGGATAGGAACTGCACAGGTTTCCTTACTGCTACTTGACAATAATCTTATTTTTTTAATACTTGATCAGAGATCATTATAGATTCCTTCAGATTCCTTCAGGATATTTTCTTCTCTTTTGTATGCTGATATTGTCAGGTATTACTTAAGTATTCAACCATGCAGTTGACTCAAATTCCACTCAAGTGCCTGATCCAAATTGCTATGGCTGTTATTTTAGAGTGCATCTTCTGAACTTTGTAAACAAAAAACATAGCTTCTGGGTCTAGTCCTTCTTTTCTGGTATGAACACTTTTCTAATGGGAAAATTAGCTATAATAGGAGCATTTGTTCAAGAGTGAAATTAAAAGATGTTATTGATTTTTCTGAAGCAAAATGTCTACAGAAAGCTTAGTACTATTTTGGCCTGTTAAAGATTAAAGATATACCTAGCAATGTGCAGGCGATATGTTCCAGTAACAGCAATGTGTTTAAATTCATGTTCAGTTTTCTTCATATTATCTGAGACACTTCTGATAAATGTTATGGTCAATAAAAGAATTAGTGTTCACCTGTAAAATAGCTTTGAGACTTGGAATGGACATCTCTTAATCTCTGCAGTGATTTATTCCTCTTCCTTATTCCTAGTAATACTTGTTATTTGCAAGCCAAATCTTTCTTTCTTTCTTAATTGTGGTATTGTGGAGTTCTGGCTAAGATTAGATGCTCTGAATGACTAAGCAGATTAATGGAGACACTCACTGTTCAAAGTCATATAGTATTTGTTTGGAAAATTAATCTTAAAATCAGTACACGAGAATTGAAATCATTGAGTTACAAGTACCTTCAAATTAAAATGATGTATTAAAAATGAAAAGAAAAGGGCGGGGGTGGAGCAAATATAAAAAATAAAAACTTGTGAACACATTTACTTTAAGAGTTATATTTTAGGAAGTGTGGAGTGATGTATTGAAAATTCATTGTACTAAGCTTAATCAGGAGAAGGAAAGGCAAAGGCAAAGGGAAAGAACAGTTAGCAGACTGTAAATTGGTGAAATATAAAAATTAAAATAATAAGACACAGATGTGATATTATGACCAGCTTCATAATACTTTTTAAAATACAATAAAATGTTATGTAAAACCCATACAATTTAAAATACATGTCATGCAGCAAAAATTTCCTCTCCATAGAATCCAAGTCATAGTATCATAAAAGAGCAAGGGTATCTTCCCTGTAGTGGAAATCCTGTAATCATTAACATATTTAGTGACTCATTGAATGTATTTTCTAAACAGAAATAAAAGATTGAAGCTATGGCAAAGACATAAATACTGCCACTTGAAGCTGTATTGCTTCCATTAATTTTCATGCAGACTTCTGTTTGCTCAATTCATCTCAGGCAAAACATTTCCCAAAAACAAACAAACAAACAAACAAAACAAAACAAAAGAAAACTATGTAGGAGAGCCCTGGCTAGATGTTATTCTGGAAAACCTTTCAAGCTGGAAGCCATGCAAAACATGTTGTAACCCATCAACCACAAAAAATCTTCAAGTGATGGGGTTCCCCTAGATAAATACAGTTGGTGACTAAGTTTTATGTAAAGTTTTATGATACATCTTACGGGGCACTTTATTAGTACAAGATTTTCAGAACAGAATCCCGTATTAGCAAAAGCTGAAAAAAAAAAAAAACAAAGAAACAAACAGAATAAAGCAAAACAGGAAAGAAAAGAGCAACAAAAAGGCAGGTCAAAGGACATGACAGAATAGAAATTCTGTGCATTCTTCTGTGTTCAGGGAAAGGAATCCCAGTGACTAGAAGGAAAGGTGCAAAAGCTGAGGTTATCAGGAGTGCATATAGGACAGAGGTATCTGAGTTACAACAAAAACATCTTGAAGCTTAGAACTATGTGTCAATAGTTATAAACTGGAGTAAGTTTAGCCAAGGATAGGTAGATTGAAGCATACAGTACAGGTTGATGGGTAGAGTTCAGGAGGCAACAAGTGAAGGAATGTATGCAGAAGTGATGTAGGTTCATAATCAACAGGAGATTGGGCTAAAAACAGAAACAGAGAAATTAAAGGTTTGAAAATAAATATATATACTTATATAAAAAATAAGTATTATTATTTTAAGTTAAACTATTTTTGTAAGAGGATGGTATGTAAGACCCAGTGAAGCCCTATTCAGTGAAATGCTCTAGGTCAAAATCACTCTTATGAAAATGTTTTATACTTTGACCCAATAAACCAAGCTACCAGTGTAGTTTAAGTGCTCTTCTGTTATATCCCATATGTACTTGGAACAGGATGACATGTGACTTACAGGAAAACCTGGAGAAAGCTTATGCTTGCTTGCTTGCAATGTGGATGAGTTTTGGTAACATTTTTAACTGAATACAAAGGGAAAGTGTAGACTGGTAAATTAGAAATACAAGCCAAACTGATCAAATCTCACTTGTATCCCAGAAAGCCTAAAAACTCACCCACCAGGCAGAGCTGAGTGGCGGAACACAGAAGAGAGGTCTTGGAACATTTAAAATATTGACCTGATTATTAACAAAGTATGTCCAAAAAAGAAAAAAGAATATTAGTTGAAATTAAATTATACCAATCGATCTATGGTTTATTAAATGTATGAGGATAATTGACAATAGCATCTGCAAAGCCTTGAGGTAATACAAATAATAAGAAAAACATTTCATAGTTGCAAAGTATATTAAAGAATCTCCTGACTAACAAAGGCAAGGACAAGAGGACCTTCATTTTGTCATATGGAAGCAAAGGTGCTAACATGCTTAATTAGTTCATTTCAGCTGATTTAATTCAGAGTTATTGTAATTAAGATAGTGAAAAGAGAAGCTGAAGATGAGATTCTCACAAAACATGGCTACTTCAGGGACATTTTTTCTCTTTTAACACTATATGTAAAAAAATATTTTGATTCATTTAACATATGAAATATTGGAAAATATCTCATCATTAGATTTTAACACAGATCAAGAATTAATGTAATAGGATATAAAACATAGACATAGGCACAAAATATCGGTCTGCAGTTTATCAAACATAAAGCTACTTTCACTGAGACTGATGTATATTTTAAGTGTTTTTAACAATTGTTCTAGAAAAAGATATTGTAAATGTCTTATTTCTGGACATGATGAAATACTACTTTATAAAGAATTACCATTTCTCTTACTTTGCCAACCCTTATTGTGACCTTTTCCACCCATATTCCTCCTCTAGTTTAGTTTTGTTTCTACATACTTACTATGTTACTCAGGTTAGGAATTCGGAAGAGTAACCTTGTTGCTATTGCAGTCAGTTTCTGAACAAGAAGGACTTAATTTTATCTCCAGGTGTCTTTAATCCTCCTTATCCTCCTTTTTTTTTTTTTTTTTTTTTTTCCTTCTTCTTCTTCTGTCATTGGTTTAGTCATAGACAGTAAAATGTGTTTGATCTTTTGGAGAAGTGAGGCCTGTGACATATCTTATGTCTCTGTGTTTGCATGACCTAAATCCTTCATAATGCTATTTTCATTAGGATGTATTAAACTTATTGCTACAATAAATTGGGATCTACAACATAATTGATTGTATTAACGTAACTGAAAGAAATGGAAAACAATTTTAATGCTTATGAACTCTAGTTCAATCATCTTTGTTAGGAGTTATGAATTACATGTGGCAGCTTTATTCAACTCTTAAAGATAAACTCAATTCTGGGTTGGCTTCTGTATCTTGAGAGGCTCTCCTGTTAAAGACTATTTGTGTGAGCTATTAAATGGTAGAGAAATACTTCTTATTCAGAGAAACTTATTCTAGAGAGAGAAGCTTTGTATTGCCACTCAGTACATTTCACAATTTGCTATTTCCTACTTCTAGTTATAAATGTTAATCCTAAAGATGAATGCAAAAATAGTTGAAAGTGAATTGGTGTATATTAACAACTAATAAGTATTTTTCACTCAAAAGATGGTTTCTTCCTGAAATCCTCATGAACAAAATAGATCCCTAAGGGAATCATAGTTCAAAATAGCTCTTCTTCTCCATTTGCTTAGAGGCAATGATGAGTGGAGAAAGGAAATTGTGCAATTACTCTTCTCAGAAGTCTGTTAAAGCCATCAAATATTTTTGAAACTTTACCTGTACTTCAGGCATGTCATAGGCTATTAAAAAATAAATGAAAACAGAACAGTGACTGTGTGATGGTGTATCTTTATAACCTATGAATAATTGTACAAATGGTAGCTCCTCCTTTTAAACAAGTTATGATAGTCTTTAAGAAACCCATTTTGTTGTTCTTCATAGGACCGATTTCCCTGCACCTAAAAGCTTAAAATTAAATTCCTTAAATCTATGAGAGAACATTGTCCTACATAAAGTTTAATTCACCATGAATGACAGAAACAATTATAATGAAAACATTTTCAGTATTTGCTAAGGTGTTAGAGTATAAACTTAATTATGACAGGTGCTAATCCACAGAAATAACAAAAGTATCTATTTTTACTGATTTTTATTTCAAGTTGCAGACTGTCAGTGATCATTGTGGAACTTCTCCAAGTTATTAACCACAGGTTAGCTACTACTTCAACCTGGAGACTTCTACAAGTCTCCTGTGTTAGCTGTCTTTAGGTGCAGTGGTTGATAGATCCACAGCCCTATAGGTTAATCTATCCTTCATTAACCCTGTACTCACACACAATTTTCCTAAATCCTCATCGAATGAAAGATCTCTTATGCCACTGATAATGAAACTGTCTGTACCAGAGAGAAGAGAGTGGAATTTATCCTATAACTGGAGCAGGAATAAACATGATATAGCAATTAAAGACATAATTTCAATGATTGGAGAGTCTCTCCCAGCAGTTAATCTCATAATTCCTGAAAGTAGTCACAGACCCAGAGGAATGAAGAAAGTTTTGAGAGGGCTCTTTTGCATGGGTAGGAAATCCCAAAATGTGGCAGGCAGTTGCTAGATACAGGATGTGATTTGAAACTTAAGTCTAAAGTAGGAATACTGCTTTGCTTCATACTACAGTTCCAAAGTACGCAGAGATTTATTTACACAGAAATACATTGGCATATTTGTAACATTTTCATGGACTAGTAGCTGATCTCATACGGTCTGAATTCCTCAAATTTAATGGCTTTCTTGATTCTATTTTTTTTTTGTTAGTATTGCAGTTGTAAAAAATACCTGAAATACCTGACTACAGTGTATTTAGGTGGCTTTAAAAATTACAGTGAAGCAAAATATCAAAAACATAAATTCAAGTTTTATATTTGGGAGCTTCAGTTTTGACTACTGAATACCTGTATTTGGCCAGCATACAGCAGAAACCTTACTGGGCTTCTGAATGTCACAGTGCAAATGCCTTGCATCAGTTATTTTTGTTAACATAACCATGTTAAAGGATTTACTTTGGTTCACAGAAAGCCAGAAAGGAAGGCTCCAGTCATCCTTGTCTGGAAAGAAATTCTGTTTCCTACTGGTGGAAAGGGTGGACGGAGGCTATCCATCCTTAGGAAACTAGCTGCAACAATTCATAGCCTGTGTGACTGTTTCTTCCTTTTACCTATATATATATATACATACATATATATACATATATATGGTTTTGGTTTATTTTTCCACAGAAGGCTTTAGCTCTTTGTTTTCTGGGATTTCTCAAACATTCTAGAATGTGTTATCAGGAGGAGAGTGAGGAGGGAGGGGAACCCGTAATACAATTCTTTGTCATCCACATAGATTCTTTTTTCCTCTGGAAAGCGGATGAAAGAGAACATGAGACACATGTGACATCTTAGTGTGTTGCTTAATGCGCTACTGGCAGCTGCTTGGATGCTACAGTGATAAGGGTGGCAAAAGAACCTATATAGAAGAGATTAGCCAGGGATTTGGGAGAAGGAAAGCCAAGTGGCAATCAAAGTGGCTGAAGAAAATACAGGAAGCACAGAGAGGATTGTAGAAGCACCTATCTGTCAATACTCTGAGTATATACTTATCTTCCTGTACCTATTTCCCATGAGTCAGACAGCACTGGTAGTTGCAAATTCAAGCACCCTCAGAATCTTTGGATATCAGCTTGGCCCTGTGATCCAAAGTGGTAATTACCTGTCATTGTACAAAAGCCCCTGAAAGCTGCTTTTGTATAGCTAGAACAGTTTATGCTATAATAGAAAAGCAAAATTGTATCAACTGAAATTGCTGGGTTAGATTTTTTATGACTGCCTCTGAGATACAATAGTTCTTCCTTCCCTCCCTCCCCCCTTTTTTTTCCTTTTCTGGCAGATAGGCAACAAAAATAATCAGGAATCTTGATTGCAATCTGTAGGACATTGTCTCTGATGATACATAAACACTGAACAATAAGTAAGAACATTTACTGCCAGCTGTAATACAGTGCAAAACCTTATTTTAAAAAGATAAAGTCAAGTTACCCTTTAGTTTTACTTTATTACATAAGAAAGTTATTACTAAATGTTGCACCTTCCGAACACTGAGTTATGATTTTCTTGTTTATAGCCTGAAAATTTTCTCTGGTCATTATTTGTGAAAGTAACATAATAATCAAAAAGTCACATAAATCAAAAAAGTAAATGGGTGGAGCAGCAAGGTATTTAACATAAAAAGAGAGTAATCTAGAGTACAACAATATAGTAACAACCAGGCCCTGGTCTCAAATCTGATCAGTTTATATCATCTTGTAAGGAATGCCTAATAAGAATTTATTATTATTATTATTTTGATCCATTTATCTTTATTTGGGTGTTATTTTGGCTTATAGCGGACTAATTTAAATCCAGCAATAAATGGACCCTCTTGCCTCTGTTAATACCAAGTATAGATAAAAATCAGATAGATACACTCTTACCATTTTTCCTCTTTTCCAAAAAGCAGAGAATCGAGAGATGGTATGTCTCCTGCAGTTTTAGTTTTCAATATTGATCTAGATACATGTAACAGTTTATGGAAAACAAACATTTTTTATTAGTAATTTAGCTCTAAACTCTGTTGAATCAGAAGTTCAAAAGAAGTTGAAATTGTAAATCCAGACCCTCTCTCATGGAGATGATACTGTTCATAGGTTTCTAATTAAATTTACAAGTCAATAGACAATCTTAAGGTCTCACTCATCAGTGAAGGTACCATCCCTAACACATCAATGTCTCTGTCTCCTATACTTCCTATGAATAGAAGTGAAGATGGAAAATCATCATAAATTTTATACAAAGGATATGAACACTGTCAGAACTGGAACTAACACCTTCCTCCCTAAAACAAAGCCGTAAACTGGAAATGCTAACTTACATGGTGAATGTGTGTCTTGTTTAGAAAATACAAAACAAAGGATCTTCAAAGGCTAATAAAACAAAACAAAACAAAACAAAACAAAACATAAAATAAAATAAAATAAAATAAAATAAAATAAAATAAAATAAAATAAAATAAAATAATAAAATGAAGGAATCTGGACAGGCTTTTGAAAGGCCATCCAGTTTATCTTCTATCCTTGAGAAAGGATCAGTCATGCCTTATTCCCTCATTACCTGCTCTCAAAAACCTTCTGTGATGGAGACCTTGCAGGCTTACTGTACAGTCTCTTTCACTGCCTCATTTAACAAGTGAAAAGTTTTCCCCACATTTAACATGGGCCTCTAAACTTATTATATATGGTCTCTACCCATTTTGGACATCCATAGTAGATTATTTCCTTTTCTTTGCTACAGCTTTTTCATATTTGAAGCCTGTTGTTACATCCTTCAGATTCTTCATTTTACTAAACAGCTACATTTCTTTCTATTTTCTTAAAGAAAATGCTTTCTATACCCCTATACAAATGACAGTCGCTTTTCTTGGTGAAGTCAAATTGGTGTATATTTTCTTGAAGTGTCTCTTGAAACACCAAATGGGATGACATCTCACCAGTGAGGAATATTACTAAAGAATGATTCATTTGGTCTGGCAAATGTATTCCAGCACAATGATCTTCTGTGCAACCATGTGGCATTTTAAGATTCTAAGATTTGAAGTGAACATAGGTCAATCCTACTGTAGTGAAAGTAACTCAAGCCTACCATAAGCTCCATGTACCTATTTTGACTGTCAGGCAGCTATTAGAGCTGAAGGTTCTGCTGCTACATTTTCTCTGTTAATATTATTCTCAGCTACACTAAACCTAAAGCTATGGTAGATATATATGTCAATACTTTGGATTCATAAGTCCAAAAATTAGTCTTTTTTTTTTTTTTCCTTAATAAAATATCAGCAGTAATGAAGAAAAAATCAATAGAATTAAGCTGCTTTCAGTTTATTTTATTCTACTGGCAATAGATTGTTATTTCCTGTAATTCTTTCTCTATGCATCACTCTGTGATACATTACTTTGTGGCAATGTTTTGTTCTTTAATCGAAAGGCTGAATTCAAGTTGTTCTTTGCAATAATTATCTATCAAACTTGTTGGATAACTCACATTATTTATTTATTCACCATATTTTAATGTGTTGACTGTATAAGTATGCAAATGTTTAAGGCGTGAATTCAATCCACTTTAGTAGACATGAAGACTACCACCGTATAATCATATATGGACAAATAATATATATAATAATTTTAACATATAACTCAAATGCATAAATAAAAGCAATAAATATGAAAACAATTTTAGCATATGATACAACATCTAAATAATCATTGCATTGTCATCAAATAAAATTAAACATCATGTATTAGTATCATTTATGTTTTTCTTAAATAGAACCTAAATTTCACCTTGTGCTAAACATTTTATTTATTGAATCTGTAAATAAAATGGTTTGGAAGTCAATGACACAGCATACAGATCTGAAATGTTTTGGAAGACCTTCTTTGTAGTCCCCTTGCGAAGGCTCATACACAACCCAACACACAGAAGGGACCAGGAGGAGGTGAGTTCTTCCAAGTGCAGTAAAATTCTGAAGGATAAGGGGGTTAGGGAGGGAATGTAAGAAGTGGAAGTATATGTAAGGTTCAATATAACAATTTTAAATTAATGCTGGGGCATTCAACTAGAATAATGTTTTCAGAACCCATTACTGTATTCCTCATCCTCTAGGATGATGATACCCTATGGAGTTAACACCTTCCCTAGTTTCCCTTCAGGGCTTGATGTGGCCCAGAACCTCACAGTAAAATGAGGAAAATGAAAGGAAAGGGAAAAAGAGTTATTTTAAGCAGACCTAGGAAAAACTTAGTGGGAAATTTCTTCCTTGGAAGCAGTGCTTTTTTTGTTAGGGATTTTAAAGTTAGAAAAAATATATTTTTTTTCTACAGTCCTTCATCCTCCAAATATTTCATTTTCCCAATGAACAGAACTCACAACTGACTGAAGTCTGAAAATGCTCATGGGGATACTAATCTAATTTCTTCAATTTATATCCATACTAAGGCAAGCAGTTTAATTTCCAAGAGTCCTTTCTCATTTGGTTGAACTGTGAGTGGGGTCAGAGAAAAGGAGAAGAAAAAGGGGTTTCAGGGAAAATGAAAACTACGCAAGAAAGAAAGAATAATTCAGGTCAAGTTAAAGTTGAGAGATTGTTTGAAGAAAAGTGTTTGAATTTGTGTCATGTTTACTTTTTTTTCTTAATTACTACCTTTTTTAGTCAATTATTTTAAGAGAAAAGAACATTTCAACTATTTCATTTTAAAATTACAAAAATATTTCAGGTTTTCAGATATTAAAAGACATGAAAAATTTCAAATACCCTCTTTTCCACTTTTTTTTTTTTTAATTTATTTTGGGTCAAATGTATTTGGCTACACAATATCTTTAGAATTGCATGCATTTGTGAATTTTACTGTTTGCTAAGGAAAAAGAAAAGAGAAAAGAGAACAACAACAACAACAACAAAAAGCAGCCCAATGCTTAGCTGCTATTAAATAGCACAAGATTTCCTGAGTAATAATTATTTGTTGCGTTTGTGTGGCTTTAGGCTTTAGTTCTAGAGATTACTGAGGACCTTTTTTTTTTTTTTTTTTTTTTTTTTTTTTTGTCTTCCTGGCTTTTCCAGATAGTAGAAGAAGAAGAAAGTTGTTGTGGACAGTTCAGTTAAAGCATACATCCAGGATAGAACTGCTGTGAAAAACAGGTGCAAGAACAACTTCAGGACACTGGTGAACTAACTACAAGTTCAGAGACAAACATGAAGATTGTCACAAACCTCAAAGATAGGATTTGTTAGGAATTTAGTTAACGTTCTTCTACTTGTACCATGGAAAGACTGACTGAAATACCAAACCCTCAGTGATGCTGTTCATAGATGCATATCAAGAAAAATTAAGAAAATATTCTCTCTATACATGATAATGCATCGGCCAGTTCATGGGATACTGCTGTCAGCTCTAGTGTGCCCATCCCAGAAAGATGTGAAGTAGCAAAAAGGAGTCTAACAGCGAGAAGTAAGCAGAAATGGTCATCTAAAGTCTGGAAAGAGGTTTTCAGGTCTTGAAAATATCTGAAGACATTCATCATATTCATCTCAGTCAGCACATTTATCTGAAGCATCTGTTATCTGTAACTTTTAGACACACAAGACAGTGAACTGGGTGGATCTTAGGTTTGGTTCATTGCTGTAATTCCAGCATTTCTACAGAACACACAAAGTACTGGGAGAAAGATGAGCTTTCACTATCCTAGGTATATAAAACTGAAATGCAACAGACCCCACCATCACTACAGCAGTAACTAACACCCTTAGCTTCTTAATTCTTCTAATTTACAATGCAGTAATATTTAGCAATCAAGTGTGTAGGTACCAAGAGGGAGAAGGCAGCAAAGAACACAACTGTGGACCATACGTTGAAAAGTATCTGTTCCTTTTCAGAACAATCTAAATGAGAAATGCTTATTACCTTCCAGTAACAGGATGGTTGAATTCTTCAGTTCTGAGATCAACATTTTCTTCATCTACCCAGGCTGCCAGGCTGCAGTCACTATCACAATATTAACAATAGAGGTAGAATATAAAAGCACGGGAAAACTGGTGAATAAGACAAGGCTTTATTAGGTTGAGTACCAGTCATCGGATTGTACAGAAATAAGTGTCTGTAACCAAATTGAAATCACTCACTTCAGGTACACAGGCAGATGGTGTGCCTCAGCCTGAGGTCAAACCACCAAGGAAAAAATGTGACAGACAGACTGCTGGACACTGAACAAAGTTGAAAAGAAGCAGTTGGCAAAACCTAAAGTTGTCTAAAACTAATAAGACAACAGCAGAAGAAACTACCAAATTGAAAGAGAAAAATCAGAAATTCTGATTGGGTGAATAACATCAAAGTATATTGAGAGAGCGGTTTCAGGCTTAGCAAGGATGAATTACCAAATGATGGTGTAATATCAGCAAATCCAGAGCTATCAGCAAAAGAGTAAAATGAGTTTGTGCTCAATGTGGGACAAGGGAAAAAGGAAATATTAGGCAAATCAAGATATTCTTTGTTCACAGCTGTTACAGGTCCCTTTGAGCATCCTTGCAATTGACGAATGGCAAGACTGGTGCAGAGCAAGAAACCTACTCTTCTGACTCTACCCCATATCTAACCAGTTTCTGTAGCCCTGGGGACCAGGGTGCTGTCTTTCATATGAATGCAAGACACTGTAAAAGAGATGGTGGAGTGACTTTCCCTAACACAGACATGACTTGATAGCATGCTGATACTATGGGATTGGCTTCCATGCTGACTTCTCTCTGCTAAAGAGAATCAACAGATTAGTTGCAGTTCAATAAGGAGCACCTGCCCACCAGTCTAATTCACTTTTCTATTAACTCACGCCACAGTCTCTAAACAAGTACTCAGATGGCAGTAATTTAATCCTTGCAGATCAGAACTGGGTAATGAACTGATCACATAGACACAAAGTACTTGGAACAACAGAAGTTTAGTCAGAGCTATAGGGACAGACAGAATACAAAACATGGCACCCCTGCTGTCCTAACATATTTCATTCTCACTACACTGCAGTTATATTTTATGACTATATGCTAGACATCCTCAGAGGCTTCTTAGATTTGTGTAAGGTCTTCCAGGAATTTGAAAAGAAGTTTAATGATGCCATCTTGGCAGAGAAGACCTTTTTACTGAATATGGTGATCCTAGTGGTGAGTTATTCTATGTATTAAGAACAGTATGTTTTTCTGGTATAACATAGAAAGTATCTCTGGACATAACAGAAATAAAATACATTCTCTTTTGTTAAAGATTATTGAATCATAGTGTTATAGAATCATAGCATATCCCAAGTTGGAAAGGATTCACAAGTATTATTGGATCCTAGCTTTGTTCAGGACCACCAAAACCAACCAACCAACCAAAAAAACAAACAAACAAAAAAAAACAAACAAAACACATGTGTGAGAGCGTTTTCTAGATATTTCTTGAAATCCAGCAGTGACATGACCACTGCCATGGGGAGCCTGTCCCAGTGCCCGACCAACCTTCTCAGTGAAGAACCTTCTCCTAACACCCAGCCTGAACCTCTCCTGTCACAGCTTCATACTGTTCCATTGGGCCCTACCAGTGGTCTGTACAATATTCAGTATCCAGAAAAGTATAGACTTTTAAATAAAAACAAAGGTACTTTAATGACCAAATCTAATTTACCTCAACAATTTTTGCTAAGTATTTCTCTACATCAAAATAAAGAATTTCTGTCATGGGATTTTATCAAAATTATATAGCATATGCATGGCTTAAAAACTTAAAGCTGTTTAAAATGTAACGTCTAATGATCTTTATTTAAATTATTTCATTGCAATGGAATAGTTATTGTCAGAGTATAAACATGTATTTTGAATAATTCTAAATTAAATAACATTTACATAAATCTTTGCAGGCAAGATTTAACACTGTTCCAGAGTTAGTTCCACTTAAGCTGGAGAGCAATAGAGTTAATCCACAAGCAGTATTTTCTGAACTATGCTGGGACAAGAGAAAGTTTTTTATAGGAAGTGTTAAAACCCATAATATTTTAAGACCACTCTTACAGCACCTCTATCAACTCTTTGCATAAAATTTAAAAAGAAAAAGAAAAAAGAAAGAAAAAAGAAGAAGAAAAATCCCACCATCTTTGAAAGCATGAGATAGTATGGATGAAAGAAAAAACAAAGAAAAAAAAATGAAAACAAGATAAAACTGCTTTAAAAAAGTTGATTTTGAAGGTTTTACTTTGAAGTTTGAAGGCATCACTACTTTTTTTTTTTTTTTTTTTTTCTGAAAGCAATAATAGTATTGTTTATGCAGTGGAAAGGTTCTGACCCTAGCATAATAGTTATAGGCTTATTTAAGATGCTAACCCTTAGAGACTGAACAATGCACAGTCCCTTTCACTCTGTAATGAAGTGTAGCAGAACAAAAGTATTGCTTCAGCATTTATATAGGTAAATACAATTAGTCACACAGAAAGACAATGAAAGTTCCTCAGAGATAACACAGGACAAAAGGAGTGTTTGGTGGAAATAACACAGATTTTTTTACTCTGATCCCTAGAAATATATAGCTAGAGGCAAGATCTTTGGTATGGTCTGGTATGATCTGGTAGGCCTTTTATGCCAAAGGGCCTAAAGGGGAAGAAGTGATGACCACAATTGGATTTCACTTGGATATCTGCATAATATTGTATGTAGATATGTAAAAATAAATTTTGATATTTGATTAACTAGCTTAAAATTGCAAACTTACAAAATTAATATTCTTCATTTGAGGATTAATGCCAACTCATCTGCTCTGGGCCATATCCTAAACTGATGAACTTGGATGGGTCTGTTTATTAGCCCATATGTAAAAAGTGATTTGGACAAAATCATACTCTCCTAATTGACACTCCAGGGTGGGACCAAAAAAAAAAAATTCCACCATATTCCACCTCTTCCTAGAGGTTTTTATTCCATTCATTCTAATAAGGAAGCAGATTTTGGGGTGAGATTTCCAGATTTTGGCTCCTATCACTGAGTTCCTGCTCTCTTATTAAAAAACAACAACAACCAACCAAACAAACAAAATCAACCCAAGGAACTGGTGAATAGTTTCTTCTCTTAAAGAGTTTGCTGAGATGGAAAGTCTCAGATATCAAAATAACAGGATTTGAGGGGAAACCTGAAGCATCCAGGAAGAAAGTGTTGTACTGAAAACACAGTCAAGAGCTTAGAGCAGTAGCCCTCTCTCTGCTCACTAAGTTCTCTCAGCTTGTAATGAAATACATCTGTGTCTGTCTCTCCTACCTTTTAACTTTGGAAACCACAACAAAACCAAAACCAAACCAAAACCAAAACAACAAAAACGAACAACAGTGACAGTAATAAGTAAATGAGACATTGCACCCAGGCACAATTCCTGTGAACTCATATCAAAGGTCAATCAACAAAATCAAGGTGCAAGAATTTAATTGTACTCCTATAAATAACCTGAGTAAACGTACATTAACACCAGCACAGCAATATGAAGAAATAACTAGATCTATTTATTTATTTATTTATTTATTTATTTATTTATTTGGTTCATCTTACTGGGAAAAGACAATTCCACTACGTGTTCTTTTGTCCGTGTGAAAATTCCTACAATGTGAATCAATAGGCTTATCCATTTGCAAGGTACTTAGCTGAGTTCTTAAACTGTATTGAAAATGAGTAAAAACTACTTTTCTTATTTGGTAGCAAGCTAGTACACAGTAGGTAAACACACCTATGGTTTCTATATCCCAAACTACTGGCACATGGTATTCCATGGCATTTAACTGAAAGACTGTAAATTTGCAGAGATTAATCTCCATTTTTGACTTATTTTTTACTGTCCAATCAGAATACTAACTGATTTCACTCATCTTTATAAATAGCATTTGTCTTCCTATTGCCATTCAAATATAATTTACACTAAGCAGAGAGATTACAGACCTTGATTTGATATGAAATGTCTTTGAGTCATAGTGAGCAAATGACTCACTTCCATCATTTCTGTTCAGTAAAGCGATTCTGGGATATCAAAATTCTGTTCTGTCTAGTCCCTCCCTCCCCCTTTTCTATTTAATTATTTTCCTTACAGTTTAACTGCTGATGCTTTAGGGCAATGTTCCAAGTTTCCCCCCATAATTTTTTAGACCAGTCTTTCATTATTACATCTCCCAGCCTTCTTCCAGACCAGAAGAGCTGTCATTTTTGTAACTCTTGTCAAAGGCAGCATTTTCTTTCAGATACCTGTTGCATTCTGATTCAGAGTCCAGTACAGCAATAAGATCCCTCTTGTTCCTCAGAAATGTATACCCACGTGGACATGGAGAAAGCTCATCTGATTGATTTAAATGAATTCAATATCTAGGAAGTTATCTATGTGGTGCACATGACAAGTCAACTTTTGGCTTAGTTCTGAGTTCCCCAGTAGAAGTCATGGACATATTTGACCAAAGAAGTTGTGGATGCCCCATCCCTGGAGGTGTTCAAGGCCAGGTTTGATGAAGCCCTGGGCAACCTGATCTAGTCGATGGCATCCCCGCCTATGGCTAGGGGGTTGGAACTAGGTGATCTTTAAGGTCTCTTTCAACTCAAGCCATTCAATGATTCTATGATGCTATATTGGTGTGAGTGCTGCAACAGACCTCAAATATAATGAAGTTCCTGGAACATGTCTTCTATGAGGAAAGGCTGAAAGATCTAGGACTGTTCAGCCTGGAGAAGAGAAGGCTTGGGGAATCCTATCAATGTTTATAAATACCTGATGGGGTGTAAAGAAGATAGACCCAGACTCTTCTCATTGGTGCCCATTGATAGGATAAAGTAATGGGCACAAGGAATTTTTGTTTAAAAATAAGAAATAATCACTTTTTGGTTGTAAAAGTGGCAAAATAACATGAGAAATGTCATAGGTATTGGACAGTAGAAAACAGAAAATTTGTATGCACTGAAAACTAACTGGAAAGTGACCTTGCTACAACCTCTATAATCCTACTATTAGTTTTTTCCTCAACCCACTCCAATAATATCATTGACTGCAAATTTTTTAACAATTATAACAGCAGGAAAAAAAAAAGGGGGGGGGGGGGGGGGAAGAGGAGAAAAAAATAGTGCAGTTTACTCAACTACTGCCTTCCCTCTGTATGGACACTAACCTTATGTTATTTGAAATCCTGACCAGAAGGGTGGGTACAACTGAGAAGAATCTGGGGCAACAGCAGTTATTTGCATATCTCATAAATTGTACCACTAGGCCAGATCCTGGAGATTAGCCCCTTCCTGTCTCATGCAGTAGATCTACAGCTGATAGGATGAACAACCTCCTTCTCCCCCATCCTCAAACCCAGAAATGTTAGATACCCATTCTCCAGTGAAGACTGACTAACACTGTTAACAATGTAAAGGAGCTTTGGCCAAGCAGCAGCAGTGGATCATTTCATCTCCACAAGGGGCTTTCATTTTAATTAGATAATGCCGTTGCTTGGCCCATTTCCCAGAGGTGAGGGAAACAAAAAGCTGACCATGAAGGGGCAAAAGAAAACACAAACTAAGAGTAAGGCAGTTGCTTTTCAAAGTTAACATTCTGGCTAGTCACAAAGATTTCATGTCCTCCTACTGCTTCAGACTGCTATTAGTTTCCATACCTGTTATATTCAAAATAGATGTTTTTCTTCCAAATAGGAAGCTATTAATTGGTAACCAATAGTCTTTCTTTTGCTTTCCCAGGATCTATTCTAAAATTAGTTCCAATGTCCATGCTGTTAACATATTATAAATGCAAAATTATCTGTCAGTCCCTCCCTTCTAATGAATAAGTTACATTACGTTTAGGAAGGAGAACATGACTAAACAGTAATCCTAGAACATCTGATTTATTACAAATTAATACCCTTCATTACCATAGAATATTTTGTACCTGCAGTCTTCTCCTAGGCAACCTACCTGCTTTTTTGATGCAGAAGGTGGGAGAATGGTGTCCTTGTTTCTTGTTAAAATGTACTAGTTTTTCATCCTGCTGTGGCATGGATGTTGTTTGTAAGCAAGCACATAAAGAATGATCCAGTTTGTCAAAGTGCATCTGGAGCAGCATATTCTACTTCTTACATTTTACAACAAAATATCCAAATAAGTCATACAGATGATGCAGAGAAAGTGGTTTGGTTTACATCAAAGGAATTTATGAAAGTTAATGCATATCAAAAATAAAAAGGCATCTGAGTCACTGCACAAAAGCTATTTTTGAACTTATATAATCAAATATACTTACGTATGATACAGAGAGACTGTGCCAGCTATGGCATGCATATCCCTCTACTGTAATTAATCTTTGCAAGCACTTTAAGTCATTTTAGATCTACATTTACTTCTGCCTCACACAGTTGTGGTGTTATCTCAGTTTTCACCATCTGTCACAGACATCAGAAAAACTGACTTAAAGACCATAGAAACAATTTCTAAAGCATTCTGTTTTTCATGCTTTATAGTTTCTGTAGGTCTGGAAATTTAATTAAGACAAAAACCACCATGTTACTGAATGAGAACTAAAAGATATCAGCAAAGAAGGTACAGTCTTCTTGAGACTTTTGCTTAGAATATGTACTTAGGTCCTGCATCTCTCTGTTTATATAGAAAAGATCCAATAGAAATATCAGGGGAGGAAGAAATCTTTTGGAAGATCAGCAGTTGCTAGGTTGTCTTTTCATGCTTTGGCAGACGTTAGGACTTTTACCCAAGAGCTATGCCATTAATGAGAAGTCTAATGACTTCCATTCATTTTCTTAAAGGATTCAGCATGTCACCAGTATTTATGAGGAAGCCTGCTGTAGCTACAGGGACATTATGTTCTTCATTATATTTCAAGCTGAGAGATGCTGAAAATGTATCGTTAGTTTATCTTTCTCTCTCTTTTTTCTTTAAACAGTCTCCCTTTCCCTCCCTCCTTTGTAAATAAATGTGCCAAATTTCTAGCTGCCAAAGATAGAAAAATGCCTTCAGGCTTGATGCCAGATCTCTTTTCTTCCAAATATCCACCAAATCACCAGAAACCCTTATTAACTGAGTGAGCTGAACCTTCAGATGGCAACATTTCCAGTCACTCCTGGGGATTTTTGTATCTGCTCATAGTAAATAATTCAAAGCTTGAATTATTTATTTCTACTTATTCATTTATCTTGCTTTATATTTCAAAGTAATCAATGGAATTAGTGTTCTATAAGCAAAATGGTGGTTTCTAATATTGAACAATTCTACCAATTAATAAAAAAAAAAAAAAAACAAAAACAAAAACAAAAAAACAGACAACAAAAACAACAACAAAAAAAAACACAACAGCATCTAGTTTAATTTGTTTTCAGATTTCACCTCAAAACATACTTCCTTTTAAAATTTTCTGTAGAGAAAAATGTTTTCCTTACACTCCTGAGACCCTGGAAAGAAGTTAATGTCTCAGTTCTGCATACACATACTGCCTTAGTCACTGAAAGTGTTCACAATAACTGCAGTGACATTGCTTACATGTGGGAACAAGTGTGACCTTACACATTAGTAAGACTTCTACCTTGATTCTTTATTACCAGTTTCCAGTTTATCACCTGCCACCTATATTAATTACCAAGTATTTTGTTTTATACTGATGTACCTGTCAGGATTTCAATTTAATCTGTCTCTTGTTATTTGCCAAAATACCAATCCACCGAAAAGATTAAATATATGGAAAATATATTCCTGGAAGTGCAATGACAGTCAATAAGATCAAAACTCTTTGAAGTACAGAAGTAACATTGGAATATTAATACAGCCTATGTAACGCTTAAATTGTTACCCCCAACACTTCTATTTCACCATAATTTCTCAAGAAAGTAGAAAGGAGATTCCCTCTTCTCCACTCCTCCAAATGACTTAAAAGGCACTATTGGTATGTTTGCAAATCAGCAGAGTTGCCACTGATGGATTGATACAATCTATTGGCAACTGCTTATAAAAAGAAATATATTTCTGAGCCGGTTCTATGATTATTACATGTAGTGGTCATGCAAGTGATAAAAAATCCACAAATTCTTTTCTGGTCCATGACACCACAAGAGATTTTTGCCATGTGTGCCGAGAAAGCTCCATCAGAACCAGAATTTATTTTTTTTCTCCAAGGAATGGAAAACGTGCTCTTCTCTGTTGTGTCATACCCTTCTGCTTTTTCCTCTTTGCTCTCTTTCTGCGTCACTGTTTAAGGGAATTGTACATCAGTGCTTAGTGATAGGCAGCTGCCTTTTGTGAATAATTTTGACTGTGTACTAATTGATGATGACAAGGAATTATAACATTCACATGATTTCCTTCACTCTTCTCTCCACTGCAGACCCCCATGTTGATGATCAAAACAGTGACACCTTGAGAAGAAATGCAGAAACAAGAAAGAGCATGTACTTGGCACTCAAGAAATTTGCCAGATATATGAAAGTATTTCACATTATACTGCAACTTGGAGGTCTAAAAGCATTACTTGATTTTATGTATGGATTAAACAGTCTCTCTAGAGAAACTCAGATTATTATTTTTTACATTTTTATGCAATATTTAAGTTTTGCTTCCAATAAAACTACTCAAAAATTTGCTGAAAATCAGCTACCATCTCACTTTTTTCAGTGCATCTTAATGGCATTTCATTGTGATTAAGTATCATGGGGCAGAATATGAGTCACACAACAGCACCGAATGATGTGTCAACATCCTCAGCTCTTTTTTTTTTCTCTTGCTGTGACTGGAGTTCTCTGGTTGTTCTGTATCCACTGATATGTTTGTGACATATAACCTTGTTATAATGCAGCTATGATGTTCTTTGGATGATACCAAAAATTGGAGTTGGATTTTATATCTTTATTACCTCAGCGGTTTCCAACTCTTTCAAGTGCTTTTAAAACTATCTTCTCATAAATGACTCATAAGTCTCCCAGTGCAATCGGTATGTTTACTTCCCCTAACTAGGCTAACAAGAATTAGGTACTGCTAAGTTTTCTGGAGCAGTATTTGTCATAGTTTCTGCCTGGTGTGAGCAGGCAATAACATAACACAAAAGCAGATTGTATCATTAATCTCAAATTTGATACAAATAACAGAAAGTTAGACTGATTTCAATAAAAATAAGTATTATCACAGCCAAAGATAAGTGTTAACCTAAATTTTTCTGAAAGCTAACACTAGTAGCTACAATTCAAACCACTAATGTCCACTGGTTGAACAGACTATCATCAATCAGAAAACTCTCCCAGGACATCCAGATAAAACCAAATTTAAAGGGCTGTTGAGTGGAGAAGCTTTGCTAAGTACAGAACAATCCCAAACGTCTGCAAGGAAGGAGTAGTATATAACACATGGAGTCAGATTTGGAAAGGATTTAGGGTTAATCAGTGTCTCTGTTTGACTCAGGCCTCCTGAGACATTACATCTTGGGGAAATAATGGATGCCATTAAAAATGGTTATTTACTGTACTGTGGTATTTTTTACTTACAGGATTTGTAGTATTCCCCTGGGATATCTTGTAAATACCAATGGAAAATACATTGGTAGTCAGTGGGAATTATAATGAATGTAGGAGGTGCATTGTAAAATATAATTTAAAGTATAGGTCAAAGAAATCAGACAAGGGAAACCCACAACTGTATACAGTCAATGAATCAATTACAATATATGTTGTTATGAGTCTATGTGTTCCTGCATGAAAGCAATTTATTACTCATAAAAAACTTGTTAATCCCTTATGCCCACAGAATGGTCACTGTGATAAAAAAAAAAAAAAAAAAAAAAAAAAAAAAGGTTATTTTCCTAGTCAATAGTGCTACGAAGCCAGGCATTGTCACTGAAAGTTGTGAAAATATTTCAGTAATCACACACGCACTCAAAAAATATTAGTTTTAAGTGTGTAGTAGTAGTAAGGTCCTACTGACTACCCTGGACTACAGATAATATTTTAGGGAATCCTCATATTTTAAGCCCTGGGCAACATTAGATGTAGTTTTTCTGTAGTATAATTTTATTTGTCACAGGAGTCTCTCTTCTGTGTTGTATGGTTGTGTCAATATTTAATTTTAAGGAATATACAGCCACTATCTATATGCATATGTATTTGATAATACAGCTCTAAGTTGTACAAAACACAAAGACTGCAAGACAGGAGTGAATGCAGAGAAAGTGGAGATCGGGCTCATACCTGTTGACACTCTTAATCCCAGACCTCAGATATTTCCAAAGGGAGGATTTAACTTTCTGTTGTTGGCATAAGCAAGTACAAATATTTTAGACATATTTTAGTGGAGGCAATTGTGCAAATAAGCAGATCTCATGCATAACACACACCTTTCATTCTGTAGACTAGTAGAGGAGGTTTTGCCAGATAATCAGGCCCAGCAAAAGGCAGACAGAAGCTCCTCTCAGTCTTGTATTAGCAAACAGATATTGAGTTCCTTATATTTATTTTTTAATTGCAGATAGACATCAAGTCAGGGGAACACCCTGCCTCAAAGCTAGTCCATCAGTAGGCAGCAGCTATTTTGCTTGAAAGCCAGATCTTCCCTTCCTAATCTTTTGCTGCACTTAGCTATAAAGAATCACACTGCAGTAGAGAAAAACAGTAGAAAAGCATTAGAGATGAGACTACATTTCTGCAGGAGCTGACAACTAGACAAGTAATCAAAGTAGTCCAGGTGGTAGTTTACCACCTTGTGATAACACCCACACGTCAGATCTCATAAGCTCACAGCACAAAACCCAGGATTCCCAAAGGCCAACCCTATGCCTGAGCTTCATGTTCAAAGCTTGATGTTTGTAAATCCTCACTCTATAATCAGTTACTAGAAATTTCTTCATTATATGGTGCTATATCAACATTTATCCCAACTCGCTACTCTGACTCATATTTATACCAACAGTGAACCAACTGTAAAGCCTTCATGTTAGGCAAAATGTTTGTGCAATACATCAACTGGTTGATGCTTAGAAAATATCTGATTTTGACACTATGACAATCATAACATATTTTTAATTAAATCATTTTTACCATCAAACAGAATATGATTCACCTGCATGTTAGAGTGTGAGTGGTATTCAACAGTTGCAGAATTCTACATTTCTACAGACATCTTAATTTATTTTATTGAAAAATTATTTTTCAAGAATACGTTATACTGAAAAATATATTTCTAATCTGAGCTCATAGTAAATGTATAGAAAGGACTTCCTATGAGTTGTTTAGTACCTCTTCTGTAGTCTGACAGTACCATCATTACTGTGATTTAGAGGAATGAGGCAAAGAATAATTGTTGTGTAATTAAACTAATTAGGGTGAGTTTCACTGTGGTAGAAGATCCTTGATGAAAAATTTTACCTGTTTCTCTGAGAAAATGAAATTCTTAATATCCCCCCCCTCAATATTCTTTGCTGTAATTTGATTTAATACTATTTACATTACTGTAATGTGATTTTTCCATAGCTACCCCACAAAAGTGCTTTTCATCACACACACAAAAAGTTATTTTAGTCATTTAAAGCAGTTTAAACAATTCTCAGGTAGTGAAAAAATCTGTTTGCCTGAGGTATGTTTGTAAAGTTACTTGCAGAACTATGTATACAACTACAGCTACTGTTCTCATAACTCATCAATTTTCCTGTGCCTTCTGAATAGAAATTCATCCCTTAGGAAAAAAAATATCTTACAGGTCACCTCATGGCTATGTTGTTCACAACAAATAATCCAACATATCACCTGTATTGTGAGAAGTATACAAAATCATAAATCACCTTCCCTTTCCATTGTTGCATGATGTTGAAACCAGGCACCTTATTGTACTCTCATTTTCTGAGATGAAGGGCAACTACATTAAAGTCTTGCAAAGGAAAGGATATAAGGGCACCATCTCTACAACACAAACCTCCGCAGGAATTAGGAAAGATGTGCACTGAGGTTCATGTTCAGAGAGCCTCTGGCAATGTGTCTCCCACAGCAGGGCCTGCCATTGCTCTCCTCTCATCTGGGGTACTGGCTTGCACTGCATTTGAAGGGCACAACAGAGTCATGGACAGTTCTCTGAACAAGACTGCACAAATCATCAGCCCTCTCAGCTATCCAGTGCCATTTACAAGAATATGAGGGAAGAAAGTGGATTTCATTCTCAGCCTCAGTGTGGCTGTTCTTCCTCCCAGCACTGTTAGAAATGGAGCAGAGGTTGTCAGTTCGTAATTGCATCTCTGTTTGTCTTGGTCAGGATTAAGTCTTACCATCCACCCACAGATTCTTCCTACAAAGAATAATACAAAGATATCAGTTGAAGAGAAATACCTTAAGTGGTAAAAGGAAAAACAAAAGGAATGATAATTTCTCACTGAAATTAACTAGTCATTTAAAAAAAAAAAAAAAAAAATCTACCTCCTCAGAAGTTGTCCCTTGTTACTGAATTTTGGCAGACATCATCTCTAATATCAAAGCTCCAAATATTAACCAAATTTACCCTTAAAAAGTCAATGTCAATTAACAGGACATAACACATGTTCAAATATCACTGAATCGGGCAATTATTTCATCAGAAATCCAGAACGACCCACTCTTCTGTCAGTGTCTTGTAATAATTATTCCTTGTGATAATTATTCCTTACAGACTCACGCAATGTAATTTACTATCATTGGTGTCATCCTTTCTATAATTCTACTACTCCCAGAAAATTTTATCTACAAAAAATAGCATACTGTTAAACACATTTTAATAAATATTTGTTTTTATAATGCAACAAAGCATAGAATCATAGAATCAGAATGGTCTGGATTGGAAAGGAGCTTAAAGATCATCTAATTCCTACTCCTCAGCCATAGGCAGGGACAAACAGATTAAGTATAAAATGCACATATATTTGTACAGTCAAGTTATGGGATGGAGAAAAATTAAATAAATTCTGAAGAATCAGATAGCTCCTTTCCATTACAGCTTATTAATAAAGATGCCACTTTTAATTATGATAAATCAGACCCTATAAGACCAGTTTAAAATATATTAACTTCTTAAGTATTTCAATAACATTTAAGCATGATATCCTTGTCTCTAAATTGGAGAGATGCAGATTTGATGGACAGACCAAATGGGTAAGGAATTGGGTGGATGGTGACACTTAAGGAGTTTCAGTCAACAGCTCAATATCCGTCCAAGGACAGTAATGAGTGCTGTTCCTCAGGGGTAGTAGTGAGACGATCACAGTTTAACATCTTTGTTGGTGACATTGACAGTGGGATTAAGTGCACCCTCAGCAGGTTTGCTGATGACTCTAAGCTGTGCAGTGTGGTTAACACACTGGAGGACAGGGATGACATCCAGAGGGACATGGACAGGCTTGAGAGGTGGGCCTGTACAAACCTCATGGAGTTCAACAAGGCTCTGTGGCCCCCAGCATAAGAAGGGTATGGATCTGTGAGAGTAAGTCCACAAGAGGGTCACAATCAGAGGGCTGGAGTACTTCTTCTGTGAAGACAGGCTGAGAGAGTTGGGGTCCTTTAGCAGAAAGAAGAGAAAGCTCCAGGGAGACCTTAGAGGGGCCTTCCAGTCCTTAAAGTGGGCCTACAGGAAAGCTGGATCAGGGAGTGTAGTGATAGTACAAGGAGGAATGGTTTTAAACTAAGAGAGAGTACATTTAGATTAGGTATTAGGGAGAAACCCTTTACTGTGAGGGTGGTGAGGCACTGGAAAAGATTTCCCAGAGAAGTTGTGGGTGCCCTATCCCTAGAAGTGTTCGAGGCCAGGTTGGATGGGGTTTTGAGCAACCTGATGTAGTGGGAGGTGTCCCTGCCCATGACAGGGGTCTTAGAATTAGATTATCTTTAAGGTCCCTTATAATCCATACCATTCTATGATTCTATGATATGAAAAATATGGGCACTTATTTACTTCCATATTTAAGCTTGAGGATATCTTCACTCTAAACCTTCAAGATTTCTTCCAAGTACAGTAATAATATTTCTCCTCTGATTATAGTAATATTTCTCCTCCAGAAAGGAAAGTTCTTTTGTAAAAACTTCATTCATTGGGTTGGAGATTTGCAGAAAAGGGAAAACTGTTGTGAGATTTAAGAGCATTTTTCCTGTAGTCAGTAGAACACTGAAGTAAGATTGGAGTATGTTTTGCTTAATGATGTAAATTCTACTAGAGCAAAGGCAAACATCAAACCCACGGTGCTACTGATTTCTACCTTTCTCTTATGTTTTTATATTTCACTCTATGATTTCAAGACTAATCACTCCTCTGTATATGCACACTGGGCAGAAATACAGAAATTAAAATTGTCAGACATGTCCAGCATAGAAATCTTTATCCCTGATAGGTCATCCAGCTGTGTTGCTGTGTTTTCTCAGAAAAAGAGGGAAAAAAAAAAAAAAAAAAAAAAAAAAAAAAAAAAAAAAGCACAGCTGTTCATCATGCTCACTGCAGACACTGAGCCTTTCAAGAGCTCTGTTTTTGGTATCAATTTGCACTCTTTCATATATGCATTTGTCTGAAGCAACAGTGTCTGAAGCTAAGACTTGAACACTATAACCAAATCAATACTCAGTTAAATTCACATAAACAAAGGAGTAGAAACTCCCTTATGAATAAATTTAATGTGTTTGCATTATAATTTATTTTACTTTTGGATACTTTGCATGTGGTGGGGAACTAAAAGCATGGCATGAGATGCAATTTCAAGGTAGCTGGACTCATAAATATGACAGGGCTCTTATGCCAGCTCAGAAAGGCAGAGCATACTGGCAGTGTTGGAAGCTTAGACCCTTCCCCTTTGCCCTTTTATCTTTTCAAAATTATTCATGTCTATAATGATGTAAAAGGGAACAAAAACTTTTTCCATTTGCAAGACACAGGTTGATTGCTGTCTCTTTTTGAGAAGTAATATGGGCAGAAATGAGGTCACTGTCTGAAATCACTCCCCCATCAGCTCTGTTTAGCCTGTGAGTCATACAGAGTAAAATGAAAGATTACATGAACCAGAGCTAACTTAGAATTGAAAACAATAGAATAGCACAGCAACAAAAGAAATGACTACCCCACAGTTTGCCCTGTTCCCCTCTATTTGCTTACAAGCTTGGATGTATTAATTAAGGAAATAATTTTAAAATAAGACAATGAGAAAAAAATAGAACATGTAAGTGTGATTAAAGCAGGCAAAGAAGTGATCTCAGGAGAACCATGGCAGTTGTGATGGAAGTGAATATTTTCAATGCCTTATTAAGTTTATCGGGCATCAAGAAGAAATAGTAAAGGTGTTATGAATTTCACTAAGGATGGGATAATACTAATATGTCTTGTCAGCACAACAAACTAGTATTCCTTCTGGGCCCTAACTCCCAAGGAAGTTATAGGCATTATGTACATGGCAAGCTGTGGCACAGATACAAATGAAAGGTTGTAACATATGAACATTGAGTAGGTATCAGCATAACAGTTGCATCTTGCACTAAAATCTTCATTACCCGAGACGTTTGAGAGAAAGGAAGCTTCTTTTCTCTCATATTAATATTAAATACAGATCTGACAAAACTCACAGATGGAATATAAACAGAAATAATGCTTTCCAAAATATATTGTATTAAGATTCATTGAATACAACATTTATTTTCCTTTCAAATTTATTGGGTTCATCTACAGAAGTAGGTCAATATATTTCACAACTACTTCATGATCTAAAAATGCCACTTCAGATGTTTTGAAGCTATCTGTGAAACTGGGTCTTAAAAACACAGATTAATTTTGTCCGGAATGAAGAAAAATTAATAAATAAAGTAAAACAAGACTGACAGAACTGGTGGTAGGATAGTTAATGTTTACTCAGGATTGGAAAGACCTATTCCTAGATACATCTTTAGATTAAAGAGCTAGAGATTTAATCTCTTTCTCTGAAAAAAAAAAAAATAATAATAAAAAATAAGTATTTAATGTTGTTCATTTGTTGCACAAAGCAGATGAGTTTAAAGGAAGAAAGCTATTTTGCATTACCCTGTGGGAGTCTTGCAAGGTATTTACATCTGGTTTAGGAAGAAAGGAGAAATAGCTGTTCACAGTCCTTATGTGGCCAAATGCCAACAACTGCATTGATTTAAGAGACTACCTTGAACCCCTGGGTCCACGTCCAGCATGCACAAGGGGAAGCTTGATGCCTCAGCACAGTGACCCATGGATGGAACTACAACCTCACACTGCTGATGGTCAAATCAAATCTGGAAAAGAGAGGCATTCCCCATTTGAGTGAGTGTCCCATCACTGTCATTGGCCTTTGCTGACATCACAGGACTTGGCATTTTGACATAACAGTAACATTTGGGCCCAGTTTCCATGTGTGCTTTTTTGACCATGTATAAATTTTTCATCTTGGCAGCTTACCCAGAAAGCAAGTGTTTGATGATGACTGAGTCATCTCCCTTTTGCTTTCAGTCTTAAATTTATTTAAATGTTTATTGGTGCACTTCTTTTAAGGGCTCTGCTGAAAGCAAGTGAAGACACTAACAGCACAGGAAAATATTTCTGTAAAAATGTAAAATATGACACTCCTCAGAGTTCATCAGGAGCATCCTCAAGTAAGAGGACTCTTTATTGAGTGCTCTGGAAGGGACTGAAGGGGGAGAAACCAATGCAAAGATCAAAAAAAGGAGATGTGTAACATTCATTAAAATGTAAAATTGCTGATGAAAAACAGGATAACTATTTAATTGTAAAATGTTCCATAAAAGACTATTTTTGTTAATTCATTAATATGTTGCAGGCAGGACAGTGAATGACAGAATTTTTCATGCATTTATTGAATGTTTATTTACTAAAACATTTATTCAATGTTTTAAAGCAATTGGATGTCAAAGCCTATTCCTGGTAAACAAACCTATCTGCTTACTTCAAGTCAAAGTAAGAGACAAGATAAATCCCTCATTGTTGCTTAGAAAAAATAAAATAAAATAAAATAAAATAAAATAAAATAAAAATGCTGGTTCAAATACATTTCTAATGGTCTTTCTTTAAATTCAAACCACTATTCAAAGACAGCTCTAACGTAGGACTGTAAACTTTAGTCCTTGCTTTTCTGACAAGAAAGTATACATGAAACAACTGATACATAAACTAATATTTGAACTCATCGTTTCTAAGTCAAATGAAATTGGCTTCAGCTCCTATCACTAGGATGTGTTTGCATTTGGAGATTATATGAATCCCATCCTTACAAAAATTACATTTCTCCTAAGTAGTAAAAGAAAGTTAAAAGAATTTTCATTACTCCCTTAAGCCCTAATACTGCAAAGTCTTCTGCGTTTGCTTAACTTTGCTAGCTGGCAGTGACACCAAAAGTATGAAGTAATGTTTCATTATTACCATTTGAATAACTAAAATGCAGAAAACTTGTAAGCAGAAAAATCCAATGCATTTGCAGTAAGATTCATTTGGTGATTACATTGATTTCCTGGATATTAAAAGTAGTAAAAACTTACATTCTTTTCCATTAACTGTAGTAGTAAAGTACCTGCAGGTAAAACAAGGTCAGGTGGAGGTAGTTCAACTCATTTCACTCTCTCTCATTTCACCCATTCTTGTAAGACATATCAAAATATATTAATTTAATAAAGCTGAATCAACAACTACAACGCTTCCAGTACTTAGAAAGCAGAACAGTAATTGATGACACAGGCAGCTGGAGTGTCAGCCCTGATAGATTTACATCTACTGTTACAGAATGTCAGAGAAAACACAGATCTAAACATAAAACTTCTCCCAGCTAAGATGTTTTATAGCTGTTTCTGATTAAGACACCATCTTTGTCTGCATTCCCAAATGCTGCTAACACCAACCCCTCTCCCATATTCTGCTGGCTTGTTCCCACCCCCATAAATGTTGCAGCCTCCACTGCATTGATGTCCCCTAGTCTGTGAACAGCTGCCTTGGTCTTTCCCTCCCCTATGCTATATTTGTATCCAGTCAATGCATCCGAAATCCCCTGCTAATTACCATCTAAGCTGTTATAAAGAATCTACACGTGTTACTGCACAAAAGAGGATTACTGTACGTTAAACTTAGCAAGGCTTGTTAATCCCATGTGCTGTAGGACTGGACATCATAATAGATGCAAGTTTACAAATGACACTTTGGTCTGCCCTTACATGATGTGCATTTTAGTTGCTACCACTATTCTGCTGCAATACCTAAAAAGTCTTTGTTCCTGATACTTGTGTAACATGCTCAGGAGCACATGCAAAAATAACACAAATACACATTGAGTAATGTCTTTATTTAGTAAGGTGTTTTTATAATTCTTGATGCTGTAGCATCCTTTCATGACTATGATGGCAGATTTCCTTGATGGCATTTACTGCCTTTCAAAATTTACTTGCAATTCTATTTTGAAGTTAATGATTTTTTTTCACAACAACCCTTGAAAATAAAAGAAATGCAAATAAAGCTCCTCGTAAGTGTTCAGACAGTGATCTAAAGCCTATGCTTCTCTCCCATGTTTTAAATATCCAAATTCCTGTTCTATAAACAAGTTAATAGCTGAAGACCCAGTGAGAGCAAGTCGAAAGCACTCCACGGTATTAAAACATATTTTCAGTTTTGATTACATACTTTAAAAGTGAACAAAAATTAATGCTTTGATTTCATTCACAGACTAAAATAAGTAAATAATTTAATTAATTATTTAATAAAAGCTGACTTTTGCTCATAAACTACACACCATCAAATGTTTAACCTGCTCCATTGAGTTGAACTGCAAAAGTTTAGCTCCCTATTAGTAGGCCAATGCAGAAGAGTTGAGTTCTTAAGGATACCAGAGACTTGCATAATGTCTTCCAAGGCATGTGGCTTTCCCAGAGAAGAGAGGAGATTACTTGTAAGGACCAACAAACAGACTTTTGGGAAGGCAATGTTTGCAAGAGAAGGAAACAGCTGTTGCACAGCTAAGAAACATTTAAATACAGGCATACCACTTGCACTGAAACTCCAGCCTTTGGTTTCAGAAAAAGATGGAGTTAAAACATTTTTTTTGACAGTATAGAACACCAAAGCAAGTTTCCCATCTTCTTTATAATTAAATTTAAGCTCTAAAACTTAATTAGCATCAATAATCTTCTCTTGAATACAAAAGGTAAAAAAGCAAAAAAAAAAAAATAATAGAGTAACTAACAACAAGAACAACAACCAAAAGCTATTTGTATGGAATTTTTCCGGAGATTCAGTTTAAAAGGATATGAAGTGCAGGAATTAAGAAAGAATCAGAGAAGAAAAATGACTGAGTTATAAACCAGAAGAAGCTGACTCCCTAAGACACTTAGATTTTTCTAGTTTCTGATGATAAGATAGATTGAAAAAAAAATATGCTGAGGCTTGCCAACAACAGAAGATAGAAAAACTAATTTAAATCACGTCTTCAAGACAAATGAATTATCAAGAAACTATTTTCATTATCACTAGCATAAATTATCGTGTCCTCCACCATGCAAGGACCATTACTTATGGGTTAATAATCCTTGGTATTTTGGGGAATATTTTACTGAAAATAGATCCTTTCCACATTAGGAGTTTCTTCTCAACTTAGAAAAAAAATAATCTAGTAGAAAAACCATTTGCCATGTTCATTTTCATCTATGACACAGCTATCCTGAAACATACCAGAAAATACAGACTTATAAAAATACCTAGTCTGTAAGGTATCCTTTAAGTCACACAACCAGCTCAATCCACACAGCCAGAGGGGCAATAAACTTCACCCTGACTACAGAAATGTGTAGGCAGGACCAAAGGAAAACACCTAGACCTTCAAAACAACAACAACAACAACAACAACAAACATTCCTCTGAGTGGAGCAGTAACACAGGACCAGAGCTCTTTTTCCCCCAAGTGCCATTTCATCTAAAACTATTTGGTGAATACATAAAAATTTTAGCCATAGAGAAAAGTATAAACTTTCTATGTCTTTCATTATATCCCTGCCCTCCTTCTGAAACTTACAATTTCTAAAGAGTTAACAAAATTATATAAGGTGTCATGACAGCTGTCTATGAAGGACCAAATTCTATGCTTTTTTTTTTTCTTCTTGATCAAATCCAGCTATGTCTTTGTCCTAGCAACTCATGGTTCTAAGTTTCACATATAAGCTACTCATTTCCCCAGAAAATCATTAACTCAAAGGATTGCTCAGTGGTGCCTTCCTTTACAACAGTAATAGAAATGCAGTTATAGAAATCCACTTTAAATAAGAAAAGGTTACATGTTTTTATATAATAGCTTCAACACATTTTTTAACAGGTTTTGTGCATGACGGTACCTTCAATTTTCTTCTGATGGTGTCTAGCTATTTTTCCTGAATGGTTACAATCAAACCTCTAAGGGAGTGTTTGAGTAGTTACAAATATTCTTTGCCTGCATTGCTCTACACAGCTTTCTCAGTCTCTTGCCTTGGCAGTGCTCTTCTGAAATTCCTGTGATCTTTCCTCATGTCAGTTAATATCAATAATTTCACCATGATAATAGCAAGCATGTATTTTAGTGCCTCACTGTCCATTTATATAAATCAAGTCATGCTAATGTTTGCAGCTTTCCTATCGCAAATGCCAAAACTGAGTACTTCACATCTGAAAGAGGCCATCATTTGCCTCCCTCAGTGGTATTTACAAAATAAAAGGAAACCTCAGTGAATCTGCTTTCTCCCTATCGCTAAAGGGCAAACGCATTAGCATCTTTCATCTCCAAAGACAATATCTGAAGTCATATAAAGATTGTGGTTTTGGAATCCTATTCTAAGTGAAAACTCTCTCACCATTCCTGGCAGAGAACCTGGGGAGGAAATTTTACTTTGAGAGTGATTTAACACAATATTTTAGTGATTGATGTTTTTAACTTACCTAAGACAAGTGTGCAATAATACTTTTCTTAACACATCTGATTAAAAGACATCTCAGAACATATGGCTAAAGATATCAGACCAGATGATAAAAGTCTAGATATAGAAGCATGCTAAGGACCTAGAGCACCATTGACATTCTGATTACCAGGTTTTAATCTCTGCAACAACCAAAGCTTGCTCCAAAAAAATGCAAGAGACAAAAAAGAGACAGACAATGATCAAACATTAATTGAAATTTCAAAGTGAATGCGACTTTATCATTTTTTTCTCTGCTTGACATGGTGTTTTTAATATGTAGTTGTAGATTTGTGGTGTGATGGCCAAAAGATAAAAGGGAATTAAGGTTAGAAGAGAAAAGCAGGTGATGGCAGCTGGAAAATATAGACAAGTTTGCAGCCACCTTTCCTTAAAACCTGATAAAGTTACTCTCTGATGAAAATTTTCATATATCTCCCCCCGCCCCCTCCCACCCTCCAGCTCTATCAATGAGTCTAAGGAAAAACTATTGCCTCTCTTTAGAAACTCCGTTTCCTTTCTCAGTGTGCTGCTCCAACAGATTTTGGTCAGTCTTCACAAGCGGTGGAAAGACCTTGCAATAGAAGACTTACAAGGAGCCAACACATGCCAAAGATTGGCAAGGCTGGAGGAAAAAAGAGGTGCATATCTCACAGAGAGACTCTAGTATTTCTGAATATTACAATTCAGCTGCAGTAGTTCTTTAACAAGGCATTTTCCTTCCCAGAAAGCTTCCTTTTCCCTCTCAATGACAGCATAATGGAAAATGCTTTGCAAGGATTTTTTCTCCCTTCCCCCACATCATGTTATTCTAACATCTTCTCTCTTACACTGAGAAAACGATGCAGAAAGAGTAGCCAGTGTTTTCCATACCAAATAATTTGTTGACTGTTACAGGTCATATGGGCAGGACAAGCACTGCCTTCAGCAGAATATCTGTGCCCTCTGTCATTATTTTCTGCTCTCACTGCCTATTCCTAGCTCAAAGCAAGCCCTACTTCCGTTTGCTGCACATAGCAGTCGATTAAAGGACAAGAGTTTTTTGTAGCTGTGCTGCAATTCACAATGCCAACACAGAAAGCCTCATTTCTTCTTTACTTTTTATCTAGGACTGAACAAAAAAGAGCATGTGGGGGAAGGGAAGGAGGAATGGAAGTGTGCCCCAGCATTTCTTTTGAGATATACAATGCTCTTCACAATGTTCACAGCTTTATTATTAGTATCTGGGTTACATATAGAATATTAAATCACAATAATTAAAACATAGATTAAACTAATTTAATTTTTATAACTATAAAATAAGAAATATAATTAATTTTATTTGTAGCTGTTATATTTGTGACTTTAAAAAAAAAAAACAAAAAAAAAAAAAACTGGTATTAGAATTTAGAAGTTATTTTGTCCAGGTACATGTTTTTAAGCATGTGCAAGAATCTACTGCAAATATTGTTGAGACTTATCTCCCATAATCCAGTACCTCACTTTAAATATAAAAAAATAACTTTATGATTTTCTAAAGACATGTTCTTTTTCACACACAAATGAATTTTGTTAGTTCTTGTGTGTGCTGCATTATTAATAGCCAGAGCTTTATAATATGCTAAAGCCATGTATATGAGCAGATGAAAGCAAAGAAGAGCCATTTAGAAGAGCCAGAAAATAAGTAAATAAATAAATAATGTTTCCATGCCAAACAAAACAGAATAAAGTCCTTCTTCTACTGTCACTCATCTCATCGGCAACCTTGCCCTGAAAGCCTGTTTTTTTCTCATAGATCATATTAACAAAACATTTTCAAGATATTTGTGCCACGACATAGACTGAAAAATTCCTAATTTCAAGTTCAGTTTGTCACTGCAAAGTAAAGAGCAGATGATGTTTTAGTTTAGTATAGACACAAACGGGAGTACCTTTGCCTACAACTGAGGTAAGCTATGTTCAGACTTGAAACTGAGATCAGCAAGGGACCTACAGAAACAGTTGCAGTGGGCTCCAATCCTAAGGGCAAGTAACCAACAAAAAGTTCAAGGTACATAATCGTTTAACAATTATTTTACAATTTTTATTCCTGCTGGTTTAAAAATGCAACCAGGCATAACAGTGGGAAAAATAAATAAATAAATAATAATAATAATAAAGAAGATAAAAATAAAAGATATTAGAAACCTGTGCTAATGTCTTCATTTTCTGTTTAAAAAGGAAACATGCCTAGTTGCCTTATAATAATATTCTAATTTAGTTAATTGCCCTTCATGTTTCCCTCAACTAAACATTGGAGTATGGCTAATGTAACCTCAGTACATCTACAGGAAAGAAATCAGTTGCTTTGTTCTCTGGAGTTAACAGCCAGGTAGGTAAACTGACTTCATTCCTGTGTTGCTTTGATGGTGAGCAAACATTTGACCCATTTGATACAAAAAGCTGATCAATGCTCAATATTCAGTGACTGAAAATATATATTTCCATAAATGGCATACATAAGATAAGCAACAGAATTCAAAGATCAAATCCCTTATTGAGACAAAATATACAAACGCAGTAAGATGAAAACAGTCCTTGCTCCAGATAACTTTTGTCAACTAAAATCAATTTGAAGTCTTCATGCAAGCTCTTACAAGTTTTTAAATGCTTAATTTATTATAATATAGAAAGCAACATGCACTGAAATAAGAGCATGGCATTCTTCAGGTCTGCACTCTGAGAGGCTGAGCCCTTTTACTTGAGTGGTAAACTATTAGATGACAGTAGTGCTGCTCAACAGGGAGCTTGCAGCCAGAGGAGCATGTGGTGGCTTCCCATGTCTGCTCAGACAGCAACAGTAAATGGCAAAGGAAGAACCTTGCTTGTACTGTACCTGACAGTAAAGTGAAACTGGAAAATGTAGAGATTTAGAAATAATATTCTGTTAAATTCTATTCCATCTTACTGTATTAAGTTGAAATAAAGTTTGCCATGTTATTGAAATGAAATACTGAAATTGGCTAGAAAGCCTTGCAATGAAAGTACAATGCTCCCACATTGTGCCTGTGTCAAAGGGGCATTTTATCAGTGCTGATCTGTATCATTGGAAAGTCCAATGAATTACAAGTATATGAGAGGGTATATCTCCATTTCTGTGATTCAGGAGAGGAAGTCATTTTTTGGCCCTCAGTCTTGTCCTACAGCAGCACAACTGTATCCTTCCTGATACATGAAACTCATGGCAAAGATGACTTACCTTCCTGCTACAATAGAATCTTTTTTTTTTTCTTTTTTTTTTTTTTTTCCTTTTTCAGGCATAAACAATTCAGAACTATCTGTATTCTGAAGGTACAGAGACCAGAATGCGTTATTTGTTTAATAACAAATGATAGCCCCTTTTGCAGTGCCCAAGCCCACCATTTCTATTGAAGAATTCACTGGTTTCTCCAGTCTATCTCAACACTGAGATTTTCTGTTCTTGCACACAGCCGGCAGTCTGGCAAGCTAATCATCCTCTGCTGATACTGCCAGATGTCTGTGAAATAGAAAGCTGCCCACCACCAAACAGACTGGCAGTTTTATGACTGTGACAATTGCTTGTGGCAAAATTATAATTAGTACACCAATGCTGCTATGCATTCTAAATTGGATCACACTGATTCCTGCTCCATTTTTTTTTCAGCACTTTGAATATGATTTTTAAACAATTGTGAAAACAGCTGCATGCTGACTGCCATTAACAGCAACATCTGCCAGATCTTAGCATTGGGCACTGTGATGGATATTTTCTCACTACTCCAAGAGCTGCTGTAAGTGGTGAAGACTATATTGTGTTGGTCCAGGGAAGGCTGTCAATGTTATTCTTAGAGTTATAAAACATTTTTGGGCGATTAGAGATAACAGCCTGGGTAATGTCTCCAAGTGGTTGCTGACATGCAGATATTACAGACTTTTTGCTAAACAGAACGCTCCACGCAGGGCTGTAGCTGTGATTAAATATTTTTCATATGCATTTCCATTTCAAG
Organism: Oxyura jamaicensis; assembly: GCF_011077185.1. Lineage (NCBI taxonomy): Eukaryota > Metazoa > Chordata > Aves > Anseriformes > Anatidae > Oxyura > Oxyura jamaicensis. The sequence continues at coordinate 106,897,009 of NC_048894.1, forward strand.
CATTTCTAAGCACCTCAAAGCAAAGGAGAGTGGGAGGAGAAATATGACACGTAGAGAAAAAGACTTGGAAATTTAACATTTCACAGAAACTATTCTTGAAGAGGTCAGAAATGCTGTATTTCTCCTTGATCATCACCCCAAAGTAGCTCTCATCTCACTGCCTAATCCCCAGGAACCCAGAAGATGCAATCCCACCAACCTATTTTTTAGATGCTGAAGGAGGGAATATTGCTTCCAATATATTGCTGAAGGATGGAAAGCACAAGGTGCACACCTCTCTTTGACCATCTTGGTGGATTATTTGCAGCCTGTCCTGGTCAAGGTGAAGAAATATGGGGAAAGATCCTCCTTCCTAGAGGCTGTTTCTGTGGCCTCTCACTTCTGCATGGGGAAGCACTGCTTTTCCAACAACAATGCTGTTCTGCACTGCAAGGGTCTTAAATGATTCTTGTTTTTAATTGCTCTCATGGGAATCATGGGAACAGTGGGCAACAGACAAGCCCAACATGAGATAGAGAGCATAGCAGGAACATCAAGTAACAATGTGTTATGGCTGCTGAGATGAGTCAAGATGAGTCTCTTTGCTTCTCCTGGATGGTGGAGGCCAGCAGGACCTTCCCCATAATTTTTTCCTTCCATGGGGTGATGGTATCTGTCAGAGTTCTGTGTCATCCCTCATCTTCCAAATCTTTCCCTCCTTTAGATGGATCCACAGGGAGGGCCCAAGGGGTGCCCAGGAAATCTTCAAACACCCATGCATGGGCCGCCCTTGCAATGAACAGGAAAGTTTTGCCATGCATTTGATAACTGGCCTTTGAGAGCTTTGTAAATGCTAGGTTTCTATCACAATACTGAGCACCTCAATAGGATGCATCTTTTAATCAATTATAGCACATCAGCACTTGGGAAAAACAAAACAAAACAACCAAAAAAAAACCACAATACTACCTGCTCTTCAACAGGAAATGGTTCAAAAGAAGATGCAGGGACCATTGGCTGTTTCTTCCCTGCCTGTTCTTAAGAGATGGCTGCAACAGGTATAAGTAAAACAACATTAATAAGGTGCCACAACATGAGACACCCTGTCCTCCTGTTCTGACCTTTTACAAGCCAAGGGTAAGGTCATGAACCCAACAGGTTTGGGAAAAATAAAAATTAAAATCTCATATTAACCAAAGACATCTTGGTGTTGGCAGTAAGCCCAACAGAGAACAGAAATCCCTATGCCCACAAGACTGCTGGTTGCAGTCATCCAGCTAGAAGGTACATGTGTCTTGAGAGGACATTGAAAAGGGAACTATCAGCAGCCATCTTTGAAAATCCAACTCAGGCTCAAGCAGGCTGATTATAAGTTGCTGTGGTTATTATGTTATTATGTTATTATGTTAGGTTATTATGTGGTTATGATTATAAGTTGCTGTGGTTAGTTATCATTGTGCTAACTACCTAAACATTGTTTACTGTTCAGGACAGGCTGTTCTGTTGCTATTGTAAAAGCACTCATGTTTTAAAGAGAAATGCTCTTTCAAGACAATTCCATTGTTCAAGGCCTGACAGCAAACAAGCAAATCAGCTTTATACATGCAGTGATTAGTCCAGCCAAAATAAGAAGGGGGAAAAAAAAAAAAAAAAAAAAAGACAAAAGCTTTCCTTCTGGGCATCTTCTTTATCATTCTGCATGATGAATCTTAAAAAAAAAAAAAAAAAACCCTACACATAAACCCACAACCCGAACATCAAACAAGCAAATAGACTCAAGCTTAAAATATCTCCCCTGAATAAGGAAAGGCATCAAATCAATTGTGTGGGCACACAAAAATGATTTTACTGATGAAAAATACTTTCAAACCCTCGTAGGGAAATTTCATCTATGCATAAGATAAAAAATGTGTTTTTTTTTTTGTTTGTTTGCTCATTTGCTTTATTATTATTATTATTATTATTATTATTATTTGTTTTTAAAGGAGATCTGCCCAGTTGATGTTTAAGAAGAATCAATGCAAAAAAAGTATTAGGTTCTTCTTCTTAAAAAGAAGTATTTCTTAGCAACATAACTCAACTCTCCTAGAAATTCAAGATGAGATTTGCTGGAACTGCTGTTAAGATTTACTGCAAAATTCGTTGTTTATATGGCAACTCTTTGTAATATAATAATATTGACCTAAGATATTATCAAACCTACTTCTAGGAAAAAAATAATAATAATAAAAAAAATAGCTCTTCCTTTTCCACACAAGGTTTTTAAACTGATTACTGAAAAGCATGGAATGAAGCAAGACAATTTTAAAAACTATTATTATTGTTTTAAGACATGTAGGAAAAGAGTCAGTGGGCAAAATCTCTACACTGTAGATTAGCAATGAATAATGGTTGGCTGAGGGGCAGCTTGACTGCCCGAAGAGACCAATGCTTATCTTTTTTCAAGGAATGGTGTACAGCAAGTAGCAAGTTATATGTCTTAGAGCAATCACTTGTGTATTACACTGTTTTCTCCCACTGACATTTGTTCTTTTTAGATGTTCTTTACAGGTTGTTATCATAGTGTTTGGTATACTGTGAAAACAGAGAGCAAATGGGAAACTATCGATCCAGCTAAACATTGGGGATGTATAGGCAATTAACAATTAATTGCATTGATCATTTTCATGCAGCTATTTGGAAAGTTGTTAGAAGACATTAGAGATGTAATGGAAAAGTAGCAATCAAAAGCAATACCACTCTCCATCTTCTTCTTCAAAGCAGCAGCAGCCATCTCTTTTCATTTAGCATCTTCACTCATCTTGCTAAAACTTCCTATTGAATCACAGAATCATTACGATTGGAAAAGACCTCCAAGACCATCTGGTCCAACCATTCCCTTACTACCAATATCACCTACTAAACCTACTGGACCTAAGTACCAGGTCCAACCTGTCCTTAAACATCCCCAGGGATGATGACTCTACCACCTTCCTGGGCAACTAGTTACAATGCTTAACGCATCATTGCGAAATGCTTTTATTATATTATAATGTCTTTTGTGTTTTTGTTTGTAAGTAAACAATACAAATTGCCAGAAATTCACAGCAAAATCCACGCAGATGGGTGAGAGTGAGAAATTGCACATGATGACTTGCTCTCAGAGTGTCTCTCACCTTGGTTTATAGGTGTCAGTATGTTATCATCAATGATTAATGTCAGTTAAACAATTAGCACACAATCCTCTTCCAAATCCCATGTTTCACACTGGAGAAACATCTTGGTGATCAGTAGTGTACAGTTAGGATGAATTCATTTGTTGAATGAAGGAAAGAAAACAGTATTCCTCCTTGTGCATATTTCCAAATGTGTAAAACAACTAGAGCTGTCATCTCTAGCATATTGCATAGCCATTACAGTATTCAAATTTAGATGAAAAAAGCCCTGTTACACTGTTCCAGGAAAAAACAAAAACTATGAAATCATAGGTGTTATATATATAGGAGCTATAATAATCCATTGCTTTTCCCTCCCCTCACATGCACTATTTTCCTTCCCACAGTTGCACCTCTAAACACTTATCTTATAGTCAGTCTCCTTTGTGGGAACTTCATAGCAAAAGAATGGAATCCAAGGAAATACACAGCTTTTACAAGATGTTAGACAATTTGGCTGTTAATAACACTTGACGTCACACCTCCAAAGAAGCAAAAATGCTGCTGCAGGGGAGCTAAAATAAGCCAGTCTTTGACTCAGTATGGCTATAAGAGAAGCAGCTGGCCAAAGGCAGCCCGACTGCAACTCATGACTAGAGTAATTGTGCTCTTTAAACTATCTGGCCAAGATCCGTGTTTTCAGTGATTTTGCTGTCTGTAAATGAAAAACAATAAAGAGACAGCTAACATACTTGTGGTAATTTTAACACTATTTCACGTTAATTAGCCAGATCAGCCTTGCTGCAACACTTGAATTAATTGTGGGAAAGTGGTATCATCAGTTCATTGCTAGGTAGCGCTGACAGGGCTGTTCAGCAGCTAATACATCATTCGGAGACAAAAGCAGCCTTTTGAAAGAAGATACAAAGCTTCAGGAATTGCCTTTTTTCCTGACCCACTGCTGGAGTCTGTTACTAGTATTAATGTTTTATTAATGAAGATGCTGAAGGAAAGACACAGCATTCTCAGATGTGCCTGGACTTGGGACCCCTAGCTGTATCTACCATGGTCCATTTCCTAAAAGGAGGGAGCACCTCCTAATTTCATTAGAGGGTCAACAGCCGTCTTTACTGATTGGACCATCTGGTTAACACCATGCCCAAACATGTCACGCAGACATTACCTACAACATGTGACATAACGCAGAGCTCTCCTCTATATCTCCTGCCCCACCAAACTTGCTGCAGAACATCAGCAAGATATTGCTGTGAGGCTAAGCTTCATAGCAAAATACTTTGCACTACAGCAGCAGGAATGTGTTTTCCTCTAACACCAGCACAGCTATGTCTTGCTCAGGGAGGTGCATGGCACGCATCCCTGGGGAAGTCTTCAGCACCCTTGCAAGCCCCACTATTGTTTTTGGAACATCATCTTCCCTGCCTTCATTGCTGAGTTGTTTTCTCATTTTTTTTTTCTTCATAAGTGCTGCTTGTGACAGCATGTTTAGAGAAGAAAAAGGAGCATTTGTCCTCTCTGACTATAGTACAATGTACATAAAAATACATCTCATAGCCATAAAGAATTCATTCTTCCTTCCAAAAGTAATTGCTAAGGGCCTGCTCTCTAGAAGACAAATGCAATTGATTAAGAGTGGTTATTGTTTTGTATTAAAATTGTTTTTCTGAGCCTTGACCAAACTTATTAAAATACTGTAAGAAACAGTAGCTTGCTGCCATCAGTGAGAACAGAATTTGTCATACAGAAATAGACAATAAACAGGCGTGTGAAATTGTCTCATACTGATCACCGGCCAAAAGTTTTATTATACACATTTTTGGGCAATCTCCTCAACTGAAAAAAAAATCAAATTGTGTAAGATGCTTTCATTTGATTAGTCTACAGGGTCATATTCTAGCTGTTGATATCTCCACAGCTCACTCTAGCAGTAGGCATATTTTAAATATCAGCAGAATAGTTACTCCATTTATTTATCACATCTTAAAAAGAACAGCTTAGCTGTAGGTTTTTGACCTAACCTAAGAAAAGACAACAAGTCAGTAGAAAGAGTCCAACCTAGGTGATCGTTATTTTAAGTTCATGACCACCAAGTGCAAAAGTTAAAAATAAAAATAATAACAACTGTCAAGACATTTTTTCTAGTTAGCCACTGTGCAATTGTTCTCCTCTCCCTATGCTTCTGCTGAAGATAACATATGACCATACAGGAAACTCTGCCAATGCAGTGAACAAAGCATCCACATCTTTTTTCCCCAACAAGATATTTAAAACAAAAGACTAGCTCTTCCTTTAAATGCAAGATCCTAGTGGACCTGCCACATTTTTTTCCCCAAAGAAACAGAAACAGCATTTTTATCCCTGAAAAAAAACAAAACAAAACAAAACAAACAAACAAAAAAAAGATATTTCCAGCGTAGAGCCATCATGTATGGTTGCTATGGTGACATAACAGTTGGCTAAATTCAATCAGTTCTCCCTATTATTTTGGTATTTCGTTTAAGAAATCACAACTTAAAGAACAAAGCTTCCTTCCCCCCTCTCCTCACAAACACCATTTAAAAGTATTCAACAGACATTACAGTATTGGTCACTATGGCATGATCTCCCCTAGAAGCAAAGCCTCTTCTCCAGGAAATCCCAAATAAACCCCCAAAATAACCAGCTAATGAACCATGGAGACATGTGACACACCGCGTTCTCCTTTTACCTTCTGTTGTCTTTCCTACCCAATACATTCCTGTATCCATATACACTTATCTGTCTTTGCTAAAGCTATTTTTAATGTATCAGTTACCTAAGCAGCTGGCTTTTTTTTTTTTTTTAACCACATTTTCCTTGTTTGTCTTTCTTCATATAAGTGGATTCCACTCGCAGAAACACAGAAATTGTAGCTATAGTGGAATCATCTTGCAGCCCTGCAGTGACATGCATAATGTCTGCTATAACTAAAACTAGGAGCTTTTTAGAGTCACCAAAGGCAAGTTCCACTTTACAAATCAGACAGGTATTAAGGCTCAGTTGGGGAGTTTAAAAAAAGAGTCTGATTTAAGTGGATGGATGGGAGGTCACTGTATTCCTTTAAACATGCCTAAAATGATGATGAAAACAGTGCAAAATTAGTACAGTTAACATGGGATCACAGAGAAACAGCATTCAGTGGGTTTTTTAGGCTTTTTTTTTTTTTTTTTTTTTTTTTTCCAGTTAGATTTTTAACAGGTCTGTCCTAAGACACAGCTCTACAGGTCCCTGTTTCACCACACAACCAATCTCAAGAAACCCCACAGCAGAAGTGGAGACAACACCAGTGCATAGTCAATCTGCACAGGCAGAGGTGCCTCTGCCTCATGGGCAGGGTGAAATAGTAGAGCTTTCTATGTATGATGTTTTTGCGATAATTTTTAAGGTAAAAGATCTTTGAGCAAGATCTTGGATGCAGCTGTTAGTAAGATGTAAGGTCTTTATAAGTGAAGAGACAGATGCTGGAACCCTAGAGCTCCATGCTTCCTTTTCAGCCTAGTCCACCCCCATGTAGCTTCTAGAAGCAGGTCATGGGAAGGCAGGTAGCCTTGACCCTGCATTGGGAGAAAGATGAAGTTCCACTCAGGCTGCTGCCAGAAGAAAAATGCATCCATGCTGGACAGTCTTTTGAGCCAGGGAAGTAAAGCTAGAGCCTAAGCAAGCTTTTTACTGTGTCTGCAGCATCTCAATAACCTCAGGGGTTCCTTTCAGCTTTCCGCTCTTCCTTCTAGTCCTTGTTGTTCATTCATCATAAAAACAGACAGGCTCATATTTTAATGACAACTTGAGAAATCTCTTTCCCTCTCTTCCTAGTCAAGGACATTGAATTCAACTCATGATATGGTTTCAAAATGTCTTCTCTGCTTAGAAAGCTTGCTGAGTTTTTAATGCATCCTTAATAAATGCTAAAAAATGTATTTTATGCAGCAGCTGAAAATTAAGTCAGTCCTGACAACCAGCTCCCAACTTCAAATTGTGATAATAGAATAGTGTATGTTTATATTTTAAAAATGCCTTTCCCACCACTTCGGCATCATGTAAAACTCACATCTAGGCCAAGCAAAAGATCTTGCTTAGATGTATGGTTTACAGTGGCAGCATGCCTGAAGCCATTGGATTGGCATACTGTTTCAATTTTACTTTTATTTTTATTCTGATGGTATGTAGTTAAGTCAACACAACAAAGGAAACAAAGCACTCTGCTTACATATAGGTAAAGAGCTAGAGTCATTTTAATGTGAAAAAAAAAAAAAAGTAATGAATATTTCAAGGTTTTCAAAGGATTGTCTACTAAAGATCTGCAAAGCAAATCAGGCCATTGCAGAATGTGTTAGTGCTATTTGCATTTGCTTCTTTGTACTAAAACCTTACTGACTGATGACTGGCAGAAGAGATTTATTCTGTACACCAAAGGATCTTCCGTTTTGAGTTTGCAATGAGCTGATGGGAGCGAATGAGAGTAATGATCTTTTTCCTCCAGTGTATTTAAGACTCTTGTTATTCTCTGGTTTCAACAACAGAATAGAGCTAATGCCATCTACGGATATGACTATATTTTCTATGCTCAGAAATACTTGGGAGGTTTGATTGTTGTTCAGGTACTAACAAAAAGACCATTAAGGATCCTGGTCTCTATTGTAGAATAAGGTGAGCTTTGAAAAACTAAGAGACTAATAGCATCAAAAACTTTACTTGATAGATATCATAGCAACATCGCCACCAAACTCTGATGAGCTCTAGAATGTGTCAGAAACATTTCAGCAGTTTCACTGAATTTTCAAAACAGATTTACAAGGGCTAATGCACATCAATTACTTACTTGCAAGCCCTCTGAAGTGGCTGTTTTTTGAAGCATGTAATTGAGGGAGGACCGTGAAAGTTCATGCCTGGTGGACTGGCTTGGCTATCAAGACTGAGAAGCTACAGCACCTCTTTGGACAAAAAGTGTCCTGAAGTCTTGAGCTGAGAGCCTGGCCACCAGCTCACAATATTAGACAAAGTCCTTTAAGTTGCAGCATCATCACTGCACATTTGACTCATTTCAGCTTAACCTAGCTCGAAAGAGCCGTTGCGTGTAAAGCAATGCTGAAACTACAAAGACAAATTGTTTTGGCAGCAGATGAGCTGTGCAAGTTGAAATGCAGGAAGAGAGATAGGCCAACCAGGAAGCCAATACCTCAGCTAAGCACCCGTGTGAATGCTTGAAGGAGACTTGAAGCAATTACAGGCAACTTTCAGAAATCCATCACCAAAATTGAGCTAAGATGCCTTCTACTTTTTCTCTGCCCTTATTTCACCTTTTGCTTTGCAATTCTTATGCTTGTCCTCATTCAATGTTTTTTTTTGTTCGGAGAAAGACTACCTCAGAACCCGTGAAATACAAGTACTAGCTGGCGTGAAAGCAAGCCCATTTCAGAATAAGCATTAACAAGATGGGTACTATACACTGGGACCTGTTTTCTCAAAGAAAAAATAGAGGAATGGCAAATTTGAAATTACTTGGACATAAAGAAGCACTTACTGAATACCTGTATTTTTTCTTACCTCTCAATAAATAGATGTATGTTTAAATCATGACTTCTCCAGACTTTCTGTTCAGAGAATTATCTAAAAATATGTGCAACAACATTGAAATATTTAGCATATAGATGTAGAAAACATTTACTTCCAAATAAATTTTGTCTAATCACTGAATATTTAAGGAAAAAAAAAAAAAACAAATGCTGCCTGATACACATACAGGGTCTCAGAACATCACAAGTTAATTTAAGCAGAAGAGAGAAAGTCTTTTCTCATTCACAAAATAGAAAGAAAAAAAAAAAAAAAAAAAAAAAAAAAAAAAAGAGAGAAATTACTGATAAAAGCAATGAGTCTTCAGGCACTGCCTCCAACACCACAGTTCTAAAGAGATCTGCTCAGCTGGTGTTGGTGGTGAAGTTTCTTAGACTCTTTAAAGTTTTACCTTTGCACACATGGAAACAAATACTACAACAATGAAGAAGCTCAGTGCTCACCCATACCTAAACCTAACTAAAGCTCAGCATTTCTGTGGGTAAATCCCATGACACATACTCAGATTGGTATTGCTGTATACTAACAGGGTTAGTTTTTCTTGCCATTAAGCACATCCAAAAAGCTTTAAAAGTATATGATTAAGACAGAACTGCTGTTAATAAAATAGCACACAATTTTGCAGCCTTATTAAAGAAACACATATTCTAGACTCAGCTTGCCCCCTCAACAAAAAGGGTTTGAATTCTGTTCCCTTGTTCCCAAAGTGTCTAGACATAACCACCCTCAGTTTACCAGACTGCTCTGAGCCTGTGAACTTAGGGCACTATGCAGAAAATAATTTAATAGTTCAGCAGTACAGAGAAGGTAGAATAAAGTATAAGAATAGCAGTGGCCCTGTGGCCAAAGTTTTAATGTGGGTGTGCAGAGGACAAGATTCTACTTCTTGTTTCCAGGACAGTTTCTCCAGTTTGTTCCACAGTAATTTAATGTAGGATTTTATCTAGTTAGTAGGATTTTACCTAAGGGCAGATAATGCTACTTTGTCTCCTGAGCACATTTTATGAGAAAGTACTATTTCTACTAACTTTTTGGAGAGGAAGAGGCTGCAAAGGAGGAATGAGCTGCAAGCCCTCAAGAGGGGATTCCGGGCAGGTGCTCCAAGTCAGCAGAGATGGGGCATCTTACAGGACAATTCAGACCTGCCTCACTCCTCCAAAGACTAGTAATCATGTTAAGATAGTGTATTGGCCTCGGATATCTTTCTTTTCAGCACGTTGTTTCTCTCAGATATCTGCTGGAGAGCCTTGATCATCCTATCATCTCTGCTCTCATCTCTGCTCTTAAGTTTACACACACACACTCTGCTTTATTCCTGGCCATGCTTAGATGCCCAAAACTTTACTTTCTTTGGTTCTGACATTTCATTTCCTATGCCCAACAAAGCAGTTTTGTTGAAATATCCAAACAAAACTTAGAAGCAAGAAATGAAATCTCACAAATCATATAGTCCGTTTGGCTAGAATGCAGCTCCCAGAAGAACAGTGCAACATCAAAGCTCTCGCAGCACAGCTTTTAAAACAAGACATACGCACTTTCCTAAGGATTATGTGAGGATTTTCTAAGTGCAGGGGCATATCACTTCCTGCCTTTTTTTTCTGAAGTGGAAAGTGTCTTACTGGCCCCCACAGGGCCACCTTGTCCAAGTGACCACCTCTGCAAGCTTGAACATTTCAGTACATCTTTGCAAGAGTGTAGGATCCCTTTTCCTCAGCTCAGCATATCAATTACAAGCAGCTTTCATTTAAAAAAGTAATACAGCAGGTAATAAGAGTGTACTACCTGAAATAGATCCTCTTTTTGGAAACCTTGGATACATATGTAACAAGGAGATAAGGTGCTATTTATAAAGATCCTTCTGAATACCTTAATCAAGTAGGCAATGATGGATGTCTGAGATAAATATTTCTATCTTCAATCTCTTCTCTCACACATACATTTTTATTTGAAGTCAACAGGTAAGGTATGAAAGTTCCCCCACAAGAAATAACAGTTCTAGTTTTCAGAAGCATATAGAAACTATTTTATTTTACCTATCTTCTATGATCATCTTTCCTCATCTGCTTGATTGTGAGGTTTAATCTTGAAATTGAAATGCCCAACCAAATTTCAAAGGTTCACGTTACATTCCACAGTATGCTGGTGGTTTTTAATTTTTAAATAACTTGCCTGCAATGCTGTGACTCAGAAGAAGTGTGAATGACAGAAGGAAACTTATTAGATTAAAGACAGTTTGTTGGAGAGAGTAAAGAAAATGAATTCACTCATAGGAACAGGTCCAATGTTTTTATTTTATTAGCAGAGATCCAGGGGCCTGCTTCCCACTCTGCTCTAGCTCATGCACTAATCACCGCTCCTCACTGCCATGATGATCTCTTCAATTCAAGGCCATGCAAACTCTTAAAATAGATTAAATGTATCTCTGATAACATAATAGTAGTCCCAAATTCAAATTTAGCTTAGATTACAGTTTAAAGAAATCCACTCATCTCCAGATATTCCTAAAAGTGGAACATGCACAACTTCTATCTAAAAGCATAAAAATATGGGTGAACAATTGGCTGACAGGTCAGGCCTAGTGGGTTCTTGTAACTGAGGTTACATCTGGCTGGTAACCTATGACCTGTGGGGTTCCCCAGGGCTCTATGTTAAGATCAGTCCACTTCAGTGTTTTCATAAATGATTTGGATGAAGGATATGAAGGTTTTTTTGAGCAAGTTCATGGATGCTACCTAACTTGGTGGAGCTGTTGACTCCAGCAAGGGTGGTGAGGCCTTGCAGAGAGATCTGGACAAATCAGAGGGCTGGGCAATCACCAGCAATATGTTTAACAAAAGCAAGTGTTGGATTCTGCACCTGGGAAGGGGCAACCCTGTCTGTTTGTACAGACTGGGGTACAAGATGCTGGAGAGCAGAAAGTGATTTGGGGGTTTTGATTGACAGCAAGCTGAACATGAGCCAGCACTGTGCCCTGGCAACCACACCCTGGGGTGCATCAGGCACAGCATTGCTAGCTGGTTGAGGGAAAGGACTGTCTCACTCTGCTCTGTGCAGCCTCATCTTGAATTCTGTGTGTTTTGGGTGTCACAGTATAAGAGAGACATAAATCTATTAGAGAGCATCCAAAGGAAGGCTACAAAGATGGTGAAAGGTCTAGAGGGGAAGACATATGAGGAGCTGCTGAGGCCCCTTGGTTTGCTCAGCCCCGAGCAGAGCAGGCTGAGGGGGGGCCTCTTGGCGGCCTGCAGCTCCCTCACGAGGGGAGCGGAGGGGCAGGCGCTGAGCTCTGCTCTCCGGGGACAGCGACAGGACCCGAGGGAACGGCATGGAGCTGGGACAGGGGAAGGTCAGGCTGGGTGTTAGGGAAAGGTTCTGCACCCAGAGGGTGGTCGGGCACTGGGACAAGCTCACCAGGGCAGTGGTCATGGCATTGAGCCTGCCAAAGCTCAGGAAGCAATTGGACAAGGCCTTCAGACACATGGTCTGATTTTAGGGTTGCCCTTTGGGGACCCAAGAGTAGAACTCAATAATTTTGTGGATCTCTTCCAAGTTAGATATTCTATGATTCTGTTAATGAAACCCACTCTGTGGTTAGATACCTATTTGGGGATTTTTTGTTGTTGTTGTTTTGTTTTTTTGTTTTTTTTTTGTTTGTTTTTGTAGCAAGGGCTTAGTAGGTGTGGCTGCAGGGGTGACCTCTGTGAGCAGAGCCCAGCAGCTCTGCCCCAGGTCAGATCAGAGCCAGCTCCAAAAGGGACCTGATGCTGACCAAAGTCGAACCAAGGAGTAACAATAAGAAGAGAGCAAATTTAAGAAATGGGAGAAAAATCTGCTGCACAGGAGCAGCTGGGAGAGAGGGTTTAGAACCAGCCCTGCAGACCCCTAGGTCAGTGCAGCAGGAGGGCAAGAGGTGCTCCAGGCACGCAGCAGCAGTTCCCCTGTGGCCTGTGGAGAGGCCCCTGGTGGAGCAGGCTGTCCCCCTGCAGCCCATGGGTCCCACATGGAACAGATCTCCACGCTGCAGCCCGTGGAGGAGCCCCCGGTGGAGCAGGTGGATGTGGCCTGGAGGAGGCTGTGGCCCATGGAGAGCCCCCGCAGGAGCAGGCCCCGGGCCGGAGCTGCAGCCCGTGGAGAGGAGCCCATGCAGGAGTAGGGGTCTGGGGGGAGCTGTCGCCCGTGGTGGATCCGTGCTGGAGCAGTTTGCTCCCAGGGGATGGACCCCATGGTACAGAGCCATGGGGGAGCAGCTCTTGAAGAGCTGCTGCCTGTGGGCAGCCGCTGCAGGCTCAGTTCAGGAAGGACGGCATCCCGTGGGAGGGACCCCACATGGAGCAGGGGCAGAGAGGGACCGTGAAGGAGCAGCGGAGACGAAGCCTCAGGGACTGACCTCGGCCCCCATTCCCTGTTCCCCTGCTGAGCTTTGGGGTAGGAGTTAGAAGGGGATGGATAAGGGGAAGGTGTTTTTACTTTGTTTTTAGTTTCTCACTGTGCTAGTCTGCCAGAGATAGATAATAATTTACATTAATCTCCCTACGCTGAGTCTCTTTTGCCTGTGACAATAACTGTTGAGTGATGCTCCTGACCTTATTTTAACCCTTCCTATTATATTTTCTCCACCTTTTCCTTTGAGGATGGGGAGTGAGAGAGTGGTTGTGGTGGAGTTCAGCTGTGTAGCAGGGTAAAACCACCACAATATCCAAAACCACTTTGCCTTTAGGCTCTCAGCAACACTTCTCAGTCAATGCTTCATGTGGAAGGAAGCATTCTTCTGGAAGAATCTGGAGGAACCTTGTGTCTCTACTGAGTGTTTTACTCAGAACTGCACAAATCATGGACTTGCTAACCACATGGGTCCCAACTTCAGTCCTTCACCTCACTAGGATCCATTTTTCAGTTTTCCTGCTGCAACCACAAAGAAAGGCAGTTGTATTACACACCCCAAAAACACATTTAAAAAAAAAAAAAAAAAGCAGAAGGGTAAAAAAAGTGTCCCTTAACCACTTGTATGTTGAGTGAAAAAGTCAAACCATTGAAGTCCTGTGCACCAAAGTCATTTTTCTTGGGATGCAAATCTGCATCTCTGATTTTCTGAAGAATGCCACTGTCTGTTACAAGGTAGATTTGTGCAGTAGACCTGCAGGACATCATGTTACCTCCATGGATCCTCACAAATCTAACTACTCTGGGACTGATAGAGGCATGTCCCATGATTACCACCCAGACACACATCCTGCACCCCCTACGACCACTAGCACAGAAACTTTCCTGTGCACGTCTCAAGTCTACATAATGTTTATACGCTGAACAAAAGTAATAGTAGGTGACACATCATGCAGTGCTAGAGCTAGACAGTAGAAATATTTTTTTTTTTTTTTTTTTTTTTTTTTTTTCTTCCTGCCAGCATCTGAGACAGCCAAACTGTGGGGGAGAAAAGGTTGTGAAGTGAATGTCTGGTATGACTCAAAGGCGAGCCTAGGCGACAGCACCTTGTAGTTTTGCAGTCCTAGCAAGAGACAAAGCCTTGGAGCTGTGGGGCAAACATGGAGTGGTTATGATTAGCGCTGCAATGGAAAACAAGAGATAGAGGGAATCTGGACTAAAGTGGGCTGCCTGGCAGCGCTGAGTTTAAATAAATGTGTTATTAGTGTTTGGGATGAGATTCTTGTTCACAGGGTCTCTCCATTTTTTCCAGAAGAAGCATTCCTTACATGAACACTCTCGATATTTATTGAATAAGAGAAAATATACTTCAATATCTGCATGTGGAGTTGGGTGATGAACTCAAATGGATGTTACATTCTAAAAGCACCCAGTCATTCTCACAGGAATATCTTATACTAGGTAACAAAAAGTTCAATTGAGTGGAACAGTTCAGCATATGATCAGAAGAGTATTGCCATATAGAAATCAATCCAGAAAGAAGTTCAGAGCTCTTGAAGAGAAGGGGGATTTTTTTTTTTCTCCAGATTTCTTATCCCTCAAATTTTATTCAGTATTTCTAATAATGGAGGTTTTAAAAGAACAGCTCTTTATTAAATCAGTTTTTCTTTCTGGATTTCCTATGTGGAAATGTCACATAAAATAGTTATTTTCCTAAGTAAATAAAAATTATAATCTAACCCAGCTAAAGAAAAATAACATCTTAAAACACATACCTTTTCATATATTTTACTATTTTGCTTTCTAAGCAGAAAATATTTACTTCTTCTTACCATTTATTTGCAATTTTTTTTTAGTTAAAAAATAATTAAAGAAACTCAGACGGTCTTGTTAGGTTCTTACTCAACTGCTGTTTTCCCCTTATAGCAAAAACTGTCACAAACTTTGAGGCTCTGATTACACATCTGAAATCAGCAGCTGCACTAACACTTCAGCAGGAGGTAAGGAATGCAATTACTCAGAACTTGCATTACATTTGGTGGCCTGAAAGATGCTTTACTAGCACCTGGGAAGGAAATAATTGACAGCCAGGAGTATACTAAAGCAATACTTACTGCTGCTGAGCAGCAGGCATAGAGTTTGGTACTCAAATAGGCAGATACAGATGTATTTTGTCAAAATACTCCAGAGAAGAAAAGAAATTTTCCAGCCTCCAAGCATGTAAAGTGACAGATGAAGCGTCCTGAAAGATGAAGTGTCCTGAAAGAAAGAAAAAAAACAGACCCAATTTACTCCTGGTGTAATTTGATTTCAAAGAACGTGAACCTGGCTTAGGTTCTCTGTAATGCATTTGTCAAATGTATGTCTCATATCAAAACTAAGCTCCAAAACTTGGAATCCCCAGGTTGTGCAAGAATTCTTTTTGCCTCCCACTTAAATGCATGAGAAAAAAACAATGATTAAATTATGGCTGTCAGATGTCACCTCAGACTCATTTGATAATTAATATTACAATGAGCAACCTATTGTATATATATTTATACATACATGTTCCCTGTCTTTCAAAGCTACACATAGCTCATACACTTCTAAGGTCCTCTGAGTGCAAGAAACACCACATCAAGTGAAACAGCTGGAGTAATACCAAGACTATTTGGGGTTGTGAAACATATCTGCAAGATATAGCTGTAGAAAAGCTGTAAACTGAGCAAAAAGACTCTTGAATTAATGCAGGTACAAAGTATTTTGCTCAAGCTGTTGTGTTAGAAGCAGTTGCCTTGGAAAAGCACAGCAAGGTTTTCAAGAAACTCTTCTATTGTGTGTAATAAAATCCTTCCTGTTTGTTATACTGAACAGAAGCAAGCAGGCAGCAAAGAACTGGGATAGTCTCTGCCTCCTGCTTGTGACTCTTATTGCCCCTCTGCTCATCAAAAGCTTTTGATAAAAAATGCATTAACATCTAGAGCAGTAAGATCCTTAGTCAAGCTGCATGTCTAATCAGTGGCAATGGGTGATCTTTTGGTTCCTTAGTTCAGTATCTTCAGCAGTCATTCACAGGAATTTCATTTTATAATGATTTTACTCATTCAAATAACTCATATTTTTCAAATTTTCTGTTACAAAGTCCAAGATGTAATTACTACTTTTTTCCCAAAACCATTCTCTGCTGAAACAAGTGCTCACTTCGTGAGAGCTACAAAAATAAAGAAAACCCCCCTCTGAAAATCCATTATATGAATGACCATGGGTAGATTTTGGCCTGGAACTAAATGCCCTGAAGATCTGAGATGTAAGGCTTAGGTGCACTGTGCTCTATAGCAGCTCTGTTCTGTCCATGAGGGATTAGTGTTTAATAAGTATCTGTTGAGCTTCATGACACCCTGGGAACTATGCATGACATTTTATGAAGGGATGAACTGACGCACAGAAAGATTAGCTGACTTGCCACATGCTGACTTTGCATTAAGCATCTGTCAGGTATTTTGCAACGTACAGATTGCTTCAGCTTCTCAACAGAGGAAAGTCAGAGCTCCAGTGACTGGAATGTAGGTGCCCATAGGCACCTGCTGAGGATCTGACCAAAGCAATAAGAGCAGTCAGTAGAAATAAGACAAACCAACAGCGATATGGCCCTGGTAAAATTTAGATCCAAGCACCTAATTCCTATATCTGAGATTAAAAAATTGACCCCATGCAGTAAACCTGAAATGTTTCCTCACAAGCATAATTCCCAAAAGATTTAAGTTTGAGGCTTAATAAAGCCTAGTTTTCAGAAAATAGAAGTTATTCCAGACTGTAACATTACAGATCAGAATTTCTTTTGCTATAGCAGTGTTACCTAAGCATACATGAGCATCTCTGTGTACAAGCTTGTTTACAAGATCAAGCTCCACATCAAGAACATACGTAAGATCATGTAAGGAATTAGTTTAATTTAGAGAGTCTTGAAAGGAAATACACATTTTCCAAAATCAAACCCAGTTCATCTTTCTATTGTTCCTTTTGTTTTAAACTGTTGGCTGTAGAACAAAAGGTGCATGAGAAGGGTTTGAAACTATGTCCTCTGCTTTCAATCCAGATGACCTGAATAAGAAGTTATGCAGTGTTAATCAAAGTTAACAGTTTTTTAACAGTTTTCACAGAAGCCAAATGGGTGAGACTTATGTCAAAATACATTACTACTTCAGAAAGAACATTTTGTATTGACAGGAATTATGATATTAAAAGTCTCAGAAATCACACCTTTCTCAGGCAGTACAATCAGCGTTTCAAGGACAGGTTAAGCAAAGAAATACTATGCACGCTGTCCAAAAACTAAAGCATTTATTTGAAGAAGTATTTTCACTGAAATGAGTGTAACATGTATTGTCAAGATAATCTTTTGGGGAAAATATAGTCATAGTCTCCATGGAAATGATAGTTATCTTAAAGAGCAAAAAACAGGCTTTAAAATAAATAAAACAACAACCTTTTAACACAGAGATATCTGTTTTGTTATGTGGCTATTAGAAATATTTACAGACTCCCTTGTGGCATCAAGGTCTATTGGCCCTTAAAATACTTTCATCTTCAGGTTTCAACATATCAGAAATTTTCTTGTATCTCCCCTTTGCAGATGAATATAAGCTTTATGAGCCATTTACCTCAAGCAATTTGTGTGTAAATAGTTTTCTTTATACAATTTGTATTCAAGTCCTCATCCAAATTGCAACATAAGAAGCTAACTGGTTCACCAGTTTATTTTCAACCAAGTACAAAAAAGTTGGATGTGGCCCGCTAATATTACAAGAATACACCTAAAACCACAAGGTTACTTTTCAAGGTTATTTTTTCCCCCTCCAATTCTAAGTAAATTCTTCCCATCTACATCAGATTTTGAATGATACTCCCCATCCTCTGCACCATCCCTGTCCAGCCACTCTTATTTATTTTTTTAAAGCCCAACTACAAAGCCCAAGCTGAAGTTGCCTTTTGTCTTATCTCACTTCTACTGGGATAAATCTTGTTGGATTCCACTGGTAATACTTGAGGTCAAATGATTTACATAGAAGCTTATGCCTCAGCTGCACAAACTGAAAGAGTCAGCAACGAAGCACTTGTTTAATTCTCTTAACATTTAACTCTTTTTCACCTCTTACTTGAGCCTATGATTCCCCTTTTGTGCTGCATATCTGTAGGCTGCCCTACTGTATTGGAAAGTAAATGCTGCAAGATGAACTACTGATTTGATATAAGGCAACACCTAGTCCTATTTATTTTCTTCCTAAAGTACTGAAGAGTTGTCTCCACCTTATATTCTCTGCCTTCAGTGCATGAAAAATAACTGTTGCATAAGGCATGAATAATATTGTGTTATATAAATATCTTGTAGTATATGAACATGAAAGCATATATTTATGGAGTAGAAAATGCGTAAAAAGCCAATTGCTTTCTTCCCCTTTAACTTAGTGGGAGTTTTCTCCAATGTTTTCCTAACTATACTCTTGAAAGCTGAAGCATTTTCCAAGCAGATTTGGGAAATTCTGGCAGAAAGCCTTTAACTTTTAAATCCACAAAATTAGTGTCATTTCTCCCCAGCTTCTTATGTCCTAACAGATATTAACTATGTAAGAAGTCTCTTTTTACCATGCTGGTTGTCAAATTATTTGTGCTATACATATGAAAAGTAAGCCAGAAATGAGACAAGGAGGCCCAGGAGATGTATGCTGTAGTAACAGCACCACATTGATGCCACGTTCAAATATTCCCCAGATATTACACTACTGATGGCTAATTCTATGTCAACAGTATCTGTGCTATGAAGATGACTGCCCTATGTTCCTTTACATGGCATTGTAGAAGTCCTTTATTTTCCAGCTGGGTTGTTTTCCTTTGATGTTTCTTTATTAATGTGGATATCCCTTCTGATTTGCTCATGCAAAAAGCTAAGTAGAAAGCCAGAAAGAGAACTGCGATAATTACCGTTCTGTACTTTTACTCTCTGAAGGGACTGGCTCACATAAGAGATTTGTAAGAGCTATTGTATCTCTCTGAATCCAGCATAAGGCAGTTGTCCACTGTCTGCCTATAATTGTCTCTTTTTTCTTTTTTTCTTATTCTTTTTCACTTTCAGAAAAAGATGCACATTTAAAAAGAAAAAATTAATTGCTGTCAGCAGTGCAGGAAAGTCTGAGGGAGTTTTATCGACTGATTTGCCTAGGCAAGCCAAACTGGCTTAAGGTTGCCCCTTGCTACTTTGGGCAAGGAAAAATTAAATAGGGAAGAGCCTCTTGCTGTCTTCCAGGAGGCTTGCCCTCATCTTTCCCTTCAATCATTCACATTTCACTGAGGTACAACAATAGAGGCCAGCCTGAAAGGTATTTCCATGATTTCATTAAAACACATTTTTCTGAAAACTCAATCAACAAGATTAGTCTTCTCCTTAGCAAGAAATAAAAATGCTTATGGACAAAGGAGAATGAAAGAAGCCAAACTAAAACTGTGTCTCAAATTAGTTATGAAAACCAAGGAAGTAAAAATGCCTCAGGACCTCTCTCATGCATGATTTTTATCTGTCTGAAGAAATATGAGTAGCAGCTATTTATTACAGCATCATTTAGTATGGCAACAGTCTTTCACTGTCTCATGGATTTATTACCCAACAATTTTACCTTCTTGCATAATGTTGCCAAAACTACAACTTTTCAACTACCAGATGGATGGATACATGGGACTGATCATAGCACACACTTGTACCACCATCAGTAAACAAAATCTGATATTTGTATATTTATTAGTACAGACACAACATATCCTTACAATTCAGAGAAAAAAAAAAAAAAAAAAAAAAGTGAGAAAGCAATGAAGTGAGAAAAGTGAAGGGAAAACAGGATGATTTAGGTCAATTGCAAGAAACTGTAATTAAGGTTTCGCTAGAATTCTGCACTCATTGCTCTTCTTGCATTAAAAGGCAAACCTCCCACAGCTGCCATCCTACTCAGTATTTGTTACAGGGATGAACATGGGACCCTTGCACCTCAAGGTCACCACACAGCCAAACCATCTGCACCTTGACAAAGTCAAAAATTGAGTATGGTACTGTACTGTGTTTATGTAGCAAGGGCTTCGAAGAGGGGTGGCTTCAGGGGTGGCTTCTGTGAGCAGAGCCCAGCAGCTGCCCCATGTCAGATCAGAGCCAGCTCCAGCCAGCTCCAAAAGGGACCCACTGCTGGCCAGAGCTGAGCCTCTGAGAGTTGCTGGTGGGCCTCTGGGAGAGCAGATTGAAGAAAGGGAGAACAAACAAAGAAAACAAAACAAAAACCACAGGGGCTGCAAGAGAGGACTGAGAGCCAGCCCTGCAGACCCCTAGGTCAGTGCAGCAGGAGGGCAGGAGGTGCTCCAGGCACACAGCAGCAGTTCCCCTGTGGCCTGTGGAGAGGCCCCTGGTGGAGCAGGCTGTCCCCCTGCAGCCCATGGGTCCCACATGGAGCAGATCTCCATGCTGCAGCCCATGGAGGAGCCCCCGGTGGAGCAGGTGGATGTGGCCTGGAGGAGGCTGCGGCCCATGGAGAGCCCCCACAGGAGCAGGCCCCGGGCCGGAGCTGCAGCCCGTGGAGAGGAGCCCACGCAGGAGCAGGGGAAATGGGGGGAGCTGTCGCCCATGGTGGATCCGTGCTGGAGCAGTTTGCTCCCGGGGGATGGACCCTGTGCTACGGAGCCATGTGGGAGCAGTTCTGGAAGAGCTGCTGCCTGTGGGAAGCCCATCCAGGATCAGTTTGGGAAGAATGGCATCCCGTGAGAGGGACCCCACATGGAGCAGGGGCAAAGAGTGACCTTGAAGGAGCAGTGGAGATGAAGCTTCAGGGACTGATCATGGCCCCCATTCCATGTGTCTCTGCACTGCTTGTGGGGGGATGGAGCCCACTTTTAGTTTGCTTTTAGTCGTCTCTCACTGGTCTTGTCTGTTAGCAATAGGCAAAAAATTATATTAATATCCCCATGTCGAGTCTGTTTTGCCTGTGACAGTAACTGGTGAGTGATCTCCCTGTCCTTATCTCAACCCTTGAGCCCTCCCTATCATGTTTTCTCCCCCTTTTCCTTTGAGGATGGGGAGTGAGAGATTGGTTGTAGTGGAGTTCAGTAAAACTACCACATGTAGAATAACATCCATCAGCCTGTGCTCATTGAGATGAGGCAGACAGCTAGGGCTGCACAGAGAGTATAGAACAGGTGCCCATTCACCCCAAAGGCTCCAAGCAGAGGGAGGGCGACTTTGCTGCAGATCACGAGAGAGGTGGCATGCTGCAAAGCCATGTGTCAGTTGCTGTGGTAACCACACCTTTTTAAAGATCAGTTGGCACTTAAGGCAGTTACAAACTATCACACCCATTGCTTGCACATAGGTGAAGGCTGCAAAAGTATGCATCCTTCACGTTGCATGAGCATTGATTTTACTTCCATGAATTCTCAAAGACCAGTTCTCCAGGTATTCAAGCCAAGTCTTCAGGAAAGGAGAAAGAGGAGGATGAAGTGAATAAACAGCTTTCCCTGACCTCTATGTATAGATGTAAATAGCAGCAACCACTCTAACAAAAATCTTCCATCACTTATTGCCTTTTTCTCCTTTCCTGCTTTTCTCATGCTTATGAATGCATCATTCCTAGCTTGAATTTCAGCTGAGCTTATTTGTTTTGATATAGAGATAGTTATCTTTCATGAGTTTACAGAAAAAGAACTTGTTAGCATATTACAGTGCTGCTAAGAAACTTATGTTTTCTTATTATTAGCACGTACTTTGCTAAGTACATAAACATAATTCCATATCAGTTAAAATACCCTCTACAGCACAATAAATTGCAATACGTGTCCTGTAAATGACAAACATGGGGTCTCTATTTGGGGTCTATATTTGAACTTGACCCCATTTCTCTTTAAGCAGCTTTTGGTTTAGCATGAAGAAAAAACACTAGTATAATTTTGAATTCAGCATGACAGAATGTCATTGCAACCTCTACTTTAAGCTTTCTTTTGGTATGCTGGATCTGATCACCAAATTATTTAGAGAAGGTGGAAATGAACTGGCAACCCTGACACAACCATAACCAAAAATGCCCATTAGGTCACATATGGACCCAACTCACAAACAGCGTTTCTTAGGTTGAAACCTAAGAACAGCCTGTCTTACAAGAGAACTCTTGATGTACCACAAGCCAACCTAACACAGCCAAAATACTTATGGATTGATTAACTTACATATACTATATTCCAATATATGCCCAGGAGCACTGCATATTTGTTAATAGAAGAGCTGTCATAGAACCCTCAAAGCTGGCTGCTGCTAAAGGTCAGTATTGGTCACTAGCCCTGTGAACACAGCATTACATATTGCAGATTCCCACATCAAATGCAGTTTTCAACATTGAGCTTGTGATGTGTAGTTTTATAGCCTAGTGTCCTCAGGATCTTGAAAGCAGAATACTTACACTGTGGGGGACATGAAAACAGTAGACCTGTCTAATGCTCCTTAGTATTAGTCAGTGTTAAGTCAAGAGGAAGAAAAAAAATCAATGCTTCACTGATTTTGTCCTTAAGAAAGCCCAAAATGCAACAGTCATTTCAATTCTCCTTTGAAAATAATAGAAAAGATTATGACAGAAAGCAAGAAAAGCATGTCCTGTGCTAGTCTAGAGAAATGGATTAGAAATATATGAAAAAGCTATAAACACATCTATTTGAAAAAGATGAGCTGAGATTGAGACTTTGCATACATGGTTGGTTGTCGCCATCAGAAAGGTGATTTGTGGCCAAAACAAATAAGCATCTTAGGTCAAAATGCTTAGAGAATCATAAGTAAGAGTGTTTGGTAGAACACTAGCACTACAACTCATTCAGCTTCTGTATGTATATGCATAAGAACTAAGGACCTAATTTATTCTCAGATTGATATTCAGAGACAGAAGACAAATTTGAACCAATGTTGTTATTGCAATTTCCTCACTTTGAGAGAGAAAAAAAAAAAAAAAAAAAAAAAAAAAAAAGCAAGTGAAGTGGTTTGTAGTTGATGCACAGACAGAAAGGAGATAAATGTACATTTCCACTGCCAGTTGTGCCAGTGGAAGCTAGCACCTCCTCCCTGACAGCCCACCCTGTCTGCTCAGTGCTGGGGATTTCTGTCTTCCCAAACTCCCATCAAAACACACAACAAGCACTCTTGGAGCATGAACCAGCCTGGCACGCTGGGAGGAGTGCTCACTTGCACAGCTCAGCTGGCAAAAATGAAGGGGAGTGGCACTGGCACAGGGTGGGGAAAGCAAGCCTTGTTAGCAGCCAGAGGCATCCTGTCTGCAACCAGAGACAAGAGATTATTATCAAGACTTTTTTTTTTTTTTTTGTCTTTTGACTTAAAATGTTAGCATTTCTCCAAACAAGTATCTCAAAGAGTTAATCTAAAACAATCCACAAAACATTTCAAGCAAACTCCATGCAAGTCCTCCCAGTTCTCCAACTGTCTATCACACCAAGAGACCACAAATCAAAACAACATCTAAAGCAGTGATAGTAGTTTATTCCAATTAGACATTATTACTATTATGGTCTACTCATTGATTTTAATAGCAGAGAATTAAACTGTACTATAAGGTTGTTTGGAACTCTTGCAAAGCTAGGGCTTTTATCTAATTTATCTCTTGAATGTATGACTATGTTTACTTCCAATGTAACCACATTTACTCTCATCAGGAGGAAATCTGGCTTAGTATCTCAAATGTTATTGCCATAAATGAATTGCACAAAAATACCAGTGAAATAAACTTTCTCCTGTTTATACAGAAGTTCTTTTGCTCTAATGAACTTGTCTGTTACTGTGAAATGGAAAAAGGTAAGAATCAAGAGTATCCCCCAAAAGGGGAAAAAAAAAAAAAAAGGCAACAAAAGGCACCCTGACTGTTGTCATGACACATTTGTACAATTAATGATCTCTCTCTATCTTACATATCAAGACCATTTCTAATGCTGATGCTGTAGCCAAACACCCTGCTTCTACAGCAGGAAATATCTTTTGCTCCCCTTTATTTTTCACTAATGGTTCACATACTACGTGCTTTTAGCGCTGTCAAAACCTGAAAAACACAAAACTTGTTCACTGATTATTCCACTATTGATTCAATGGCATTCAAGTTATTACTGGGCTCCTTCTCTGGATGCATCATCACCAGTACCCTGCTGACTTGCAACAGTATTAGTCTACCCCTGTTAGACTAAAATTGTCAATAACTCAGATCAAAAGAGTGCTTGAGCCTGACTTAGATCAATACAACTGATGGATGATGCACACTCCCACCTCACTTTGATTGTTAATATAAGTGATTTTAATGGTATTTCATTCTGTAGTTCCTGCAGCCCAGTCATTAACACTCTGCGATAACTGGGGTTGATAGATTATTGAAGTGAGAACTGTGTAGCTGAACTGAGGTGATTCTTTCCCCACACTTGTTTCCAACCCCCATTACACATAGTAGAAGCAGAGAAACTGCTGTGTTCATACTGCTGGGTCACCCAGCATTGCCTTTTGTTTTGAGACCTTTACAGCTGGTCCATTTTATGACAAACAGAAATGAGAGAGGCAAAAGAAGGGGACAAAATAAAAAAGGAAGAGGAAAAAAAAGTTGTGGGTAGAAAGCGAAGTCCACCAGCAGGGCCTGTGTTCCTTGTCATCTTCCTCCAACCCTCATTTTAGTTATTAGATAGCCCTCACCTTGCTGTTGAAATTTCCACGTAACTATTTATGAACAGTGTTTATTCTGTAACTGGCTGACTGACGCAAAAAGATTCATTACACATAGGCTAACAAGCAGCAAACAGCTTTGGAAAGACACTTTAAACAATTCAGGGACAATGTAGAGCATCTGGCATTCCTGCTGAGTCTAGAGATGTAGTTTAACTAGTTTCAGGATGGATAGAAAAGAATATTTACTTTAGGTAGGTTATGAAAGAAACACAGAAGTGGCACTGTGAAACACAAAATGACTTCTAATGCAAAACTGTCCTGTCTCCACACTTAAGTATGATAGACATGAGTTGGCTGCATTTAAATACTTGCTTCCCCCCCACACCCATTCTTAAAAAGAGTGATTTCCACCACTAACTTTATCATTAACTGATCAAAAATAACTATTAGACTGATCCTGTTAGCCATAGGATAGAAGCTCTAGAACCCAGAATGAGTGTATGTACGTTGGAAGTATTTATGGGCATATCCAGAACACCTAGAACACTGCCTAAAAAGCACACTTCTAGTCAAGGGGACTACTACATAAAGCTTCCCAGTTTTGGAGACCCTTTGCCAAAGTATCTATAAAGGCCTAGATTGTAGCCAGCTTTATCTCACACACTGCTTTAGTGGCTTTAGGAAAGGCCTTGAATGCTTTAAACTCCATGGTCTGGTCCTAGGTTTTTCTTGGGATTGATGCTCCAAGGCAAACTCCATCACAGAAACAAAACCCAGTTGAATGCTGTAGTGAGCATTAACTCCTCTCCAAAAGCACTCAGATTCAGAACAGAGTCAGTTTCACTTATTTACTAAATTGAATTTAATAAAGTGCTGGGCTGTGTAACAGTAAGTACTTATATTGAGACACCATTTTGTCATGTCAGATTCTTAAACAGCACAGTATGAAGCTAGTACTTAGTACTAGAACAAGTCCTTTCCTTTCTAAGCCTTAATCCTTTTAAAAGACTGTTCTACCATTCTCTTGGGGATTCTACCAGCCAGTTTCCTCAACACTTTAATGTCTTAGAGCATCCTCAATTGTGAAGTTGAAATAAGAAATTGAAATAAGAAGATTTAGAGCATCCTCAACTGTGCTCCTATAAGAGCAGTGGATTGTTTGTCTTACGTAGACTTCCAAAAAAAATAACATCTATCAACATACATGCATACTCACAAGGACCTGTCTCAAGAAAAAATCTCTACCGCTCAGTTTTCTCTGCTAAATCTAACATGAATCATTTTCCATAGAACAGCTTGCCATTTTAATGTAGATGTAAGATCACAAGCAGTGAAGGTCTTGTAGCATGAATATAAAGTTTATCTTCAAACAGCAACAGCCCCTGCCAAGCCCTCTACTTTTTTTTTTTTTTTTGTATTTCAGAACTGAGAAATCAAAGTCAATACCTTTTGAAATGAGGTCATGAGTAGTTCCAAAATTATTTCCATGTCAGATTTCCATGTTCAAATAAAAATAGAACATTTTATTTTTTACTGTAGAAGAACATTCTCTATTCATTTTTTCTTAGACAGAAGAGGTAGACTTCTTTTATTCAAGTTTTTAAAACAAATATCTAGCTCTATAGTGAAGGCAAAACAGTAGAAAAGTATCAGTTTGCAAGATAAAAACAAGGGCTCAAGGACAACTTGAAGAAAAAAAAAAAAAAAAAGGAAGCTAAATATTGTGCAACTGACATGGAAACAGGTCCTGCTAAGGCCTCACAGCAAAACTCAACAGGGTGCATCCTCAGAGGCAAGCCACAGAGCACACTAGAAGTCTCTGCACAGATCTAGAGCTCCCACTTCAGCCTCAGAGTTCTTTATTTTAGGCATAACATAGTAACTCAATTTTACAGTGTGCTTTGACATTATAGGATAAAAAGTAATTTACGAACATGAGGACAACATGATGTGCTCCAACAGAAAGTCCGCTACCTCACAGCTCTGATTTATTAACTTCACAGGGAGAGGAGAATGATGACTACAGCTGTAATAGGTCTTACTTGCTTTTCAAAATTCACCACCCAAGAATACCACTAATAAACTAGAGAGGAGGGAACTTTCTGCAGTGATACGAAAACACAAAAAAACCCTGTGTTACTAAGATCTATAGTAGACCTCATTTCAATGTATGCAAGTAATGCACCAGGTAGAGATGGTAATGCTTTCTCATGTCCCATCTTGAAAGAGTTTATTTTCTTCTACTGAAAGATGTATGACCTTGTCAAAACAAAGGGGCAGTCTTAACCAGAAAGACAACTTCCTGCATTGGCTGTGCTGTTCAACCTTTCACATCCAGCCAGCATCATTCCTATAATTATCCCCGATATACTGTACTGAAGTAGTTATTTTAGTGGCATACAGGCATGTAATAATCTTTCCAGTCACTTTAACACCGGAGTATAGTTGCCTCTAGAAGACAAGAAAAGAAATAATAAAGCTTGTTTTCTCTTCCACACAACACAGCTCCACTTGAGTAGTGACTTAGAAAGCCTGAAATAATTGTGCCACTATTTTTCAGCGATGGCCTTCAATGGACAGGCTTGAAAATCTGGTCACCCAGGAGATAATTATTTCAGGTTTTGTCTTGTTGAGCAAAACAGGGACTAATAGATTGCAAGAGCTAAATCAGGATACTTTCCTGTAACATCTGCTTCTAAGATTCATCAGAAAGATAACAAATAGAAAATTTGTCTATTAAAATAGCTGGAGATATTTTGATGAATAAGAGTAACCTGTAACAGTTTGTTTTCCATAAGCCTGCCACAAGTTTCCTATTGCTCCTTGGGGATCACAGAGGTTGAACAGAAAATTACTTTGAGTAGCAAGGTACCCTCCAGTTCCAAGTCAGCCAGTTGTCAGGAGTGTAGCAAGGTGGCGGTTGGTCTATTCTCCCACGTGCCTGGTGACAGGACAAGGGGGAATGGGCTAAAGTTGTGCCAGGGCAGGTTTAGGTTGGATATGAACGGGTTGATAGGCATTGGAATGGGCTGCCCAGGGAAGTGGTTGAGTCACTATCCCTGGAGGTCTTTAAAAGACATTTATATTTAGAGCTTAGTGATATGATTTAGCAGAGGACTTGTTAGTGTTACATCAGAGGTTGGACTAGATGATCTTGGAGGTCTCCTCCAACCTAGATGATTCTGTGATTGGACTGCACTGGGATGCAGTCTCTTGCACAGGCCTGGGTGCATCTTCTGAGGCAGTGAAGGTGCTTGGAAACAGAGAAGAGAAAAGCCACGGGAAAAGCTGGCATCTGCTTAATCTGGAAGAGTCCTGTGGTAGACCCTGGCCCAGGTGCTCCTCCCTGTGGAGGTAAGAGTTTTCAATTTAATGGAACTATTATTTTAAGCATAATTTTCTGCCTGATTATTAGGCACACCTCTGCATTATATGGAAACCCAGTAATCCTAAAACTGCAGAACAGTAGAGCTCAGAGGCATACTTAACTCTGTTTAATGGCTGGATGACAGACTGTGCCCAAACCACTCCAGTCTGTGTATCTCAATATTTTTGGTGGTGTAAACTCCACAGGATCATCAGGCAGCTGCCTGCTGCACATCACCGCTCTGACCACTACGAGATCATTTCTACCATCCCAGTTCTGAAATTAGAGCCTGTTTCCTTTCATCCTGCCTACAAGGAATATAGATACCCTCTTTTTTACAACAGCCCTTTGCATATTTGAATACTTGAATTCCTCTTCTCTATGTCATCTTGATTAGAGAAGAGTCATAGTTTTAGGCTTCTTTTAGAGGTCATTTTATGTGCCTAGTTTCCGTTACTCACTTTGCTGCTCTTTCAGCTCGAGTTAGTCAGCAACTTCCTTGTATGTATTGCTTCTTTGGGAACTACATCTCCTGCGAGGCCTTCTCTGAGCTGACTTATAGACTGCAAGTCAGCACTTATTAAGTACCAGTGCTGCACAGGTCACTTTCATATTTCTGCTATGCTACTTGCCCAAAGATAGCTTCACCTGGATCTGAACAGCCTATATAGAAACTCTCCTGAGGTTAAAGAACTTTTAAAGTATTGTCTCTACATCTTGTCTTCAATCCCTGCTTTATGGAAGAAAACCAAAACCCCACAACCTATAAAAACGTGCTAAAGACCCCAGAAGAATTTGCATTGCACTGTAAGTTTTGTGTAGTCAAATATTTTTGCCCACTTTATTTCATTTACTTTTACCAAAGCATTGGGGTTAACAGGATTTATTCCACTCTGAGTGAAATAATTCATGCCTGTGTGCACCACAGACAAACTACAGTACCAGATTGATTACAGCATTAGGCTGTACTATCTCATGTGTCTATGCAGTATAGCAGTCAAAGCTATTAAGCAATAGATTTTTAGCTACAAGAGGTCAAATGCCATCCTCAAGATCCAGACTTAAACAGTCCCTTCCTTCCAGTATTAAGAAATAGGGACTTTCACCTTAGACAGCTTTCTCCATATCTTCAGAAAGAAGGAAAAACCATCAAGAAACAAAAAGTATGACTCCTAAATGGATGTCAGAACCTGAATTTTTCTAGGGTCTTAATAGAATCTAAGTGTCTCAGTAAGTAAAATATATATATATATTAAGAAAAAGCACACGATATAAGCTTATTTTAATATACAGCCCATCCTAGCTAACAAATTAAACATTAAAATTAATGGTTTATATTGCAGACATAGATATGTTTGTCATGTTTTCTCCATTTGGCACCACTACTTGAAGTAAGTAATGCTTGAAAATTGGATATCACTGATACCTCAATAGTAGTTCCCCTCAGAGAGGACTTGATTACAAAAATCAACTGAGAAAGACATTTGGACTTTATGAAGCCATACTAAGTATGACTGAAGTGTCTTTTTTCCTCCACTAATTCCACCAGATAAACTATTTAGTTCCACATCCAAAGTTAATTTTCCATAACCCATGGTTGTGTCTTTTTTTTTTTTTTTTGATCATTTTTTCCTGCTTAGTGATTTAAAAAGTATTTTTACAGTGTTACTGAGCATAAGAACCCATCTTATGGGACAATTCATCTTTTTTTTTTTTTTTTCCTCCAAAATGCAGAGAGCTTTGTCCCTCATACTGTTTGGTAGTACCAAAACCATTAATTTACACAGGCCATGAATTTATTGTCAAATGGAACCTTAGTTTTAGTTCAATCATTACAGCAGAGAAGATATTCGAAGCAAGTGGTCTTTGCGTTCAGCTTCAGATGTCACAGGAGACCCACATCATGAATAGAAGCTTCTTGTTCTCCAAGACTGAAGACCTACTTAGGTTAAACTGAACAACAGATTTAAAGCACAAGAAAATGGTGAAAATGCAAAAAGAAAAATTCCTAGACAACCAAACAATAGTGCATCATTTGCTTATAGCTTTTATCTGAAGCTTTAAATGCATGCAGGAAGTAGATAACTTTGCAATGACTGTAATAATTATCAAGTAAGCTCTGTGAAATTGTAAAGCTAATGGCATTGAACATTGAGCAGTTAGACTAAGCAGTGGAAGCAGCAATTGTAAAACAATTAACTCTGCTCTACTTCTGTTAAGTTCTTAGGCTAATATTAAAAGCCATTTGCAATTTTAGACCTCTACAGAATAATAAAAGACTAGAAGGTATTATTCAACCAAGATAAAATTTTGTTTTACTGTGTATCCCTTTAGCAGCATTTAGAGGCATTAGAACCTACTTCAAGTTTGAAGAGAGAAGTCTCATACTCATAAATAATTTGTGAGATTAATTAGATTCTAGTTCCTGCACAGGTTATACCTTGTTCCAACTAGTATGTTTAACAACCACCTTTCATTTTAACTTTGAAAGACAGTTAGGCATGTCACTGTTGAAAAGGCAAGTGCAAGGCACTTCACAAGTCAAGCTCTGTCTTGATGGGCTCTTTTAGTACTATACTGGAATCACAGGGTAGTCAGGGTAAGTAGCAATAGTAAGTATAGTATCGTTTGACTTAGGTGAAAACATCAGTTTTGCAGGTTATGTATAAAAGTATGGATGAAATGCATAACTAGTTACAACAACACATATTAGAATCATAAAATCATTGAAGTTGGAAAAGACTTCCAAAGTCATCTGGTCCAACCGTCCCTGTACCATCAATATCATCCACTAAACCATGTCCCTAAGTACCACATCCAGCCTTCCCTTAAACATTTCCCAGGACAGTGACTCCACCACCTCCCCGAGCAACCTTTTTCAATGCTTAACTACTTTCTGAGGAAAAAATAAATAAATCTCAATTTTTAAAAATTATTGCCAGACTTGGAAAAGCACTTCCAGTATAGAACACTTACATGCCCCTAGCTGGTCTCTTTTCAGCATATCTGCTGATGACTTTAAGAATGTATATAGCATTCTTACAAAAGTTATGAAAAAAATGAAGCACGCATGACACCAGGATGAAGAAATAATAAAGAGAGTCTGAAGGACAATCAGTGTATGATAAATTGGAGAAGTGGTGCAAGAAGATGAAAGACAAAATGATTGATTTCTCTTTGCTAAATCTAACATCTAGCTGCAAAACAAGGACCACATCCTCCGAGGACTGAAGGTTTGAGTCTACTAGAACTAAACAGGAATTTATCTTACCAAAAGCACCATGTACCACAAATGAAATTGTGTAGGTGTTCTGTATTCATGACATACAAGGGGGTCTATTCTTTTCTACTTGATACCTGTGAAAATATGACCAAGTCTCCAGTTTTGAGTACTACACTTTTCCTTAAAGAGAAAAATAAGAACAGGGCAAAATAATAAGAAACCAGGTTTCTTGTTCCTGTTGCTACCAATATAAAAGGGTCAGGTTGTTAGTGTTAGGTCAGAGATTGGACTCTGAGAGGTCTCTTCCAACCTAGATGATTCTGTGATTCTACAGCACCTGAAGGACTACCCCCTCGTAAAGCCAACACCACTTCTCCCAGGCCTCCCATTTCCCTAGAGCCTAGGTCTGAATACATCAGGTTCACTCAGCTTGCTCAAACAACGTGAAGACTTATGATAGCAGCCACGCTCACCAAAAATATGAATGACCAAATCAACAAACTTATGTTTTGACCTTTGTGCTTAATACAGTAATAGTTCTGAGGATGCCCTATGCAAATAAAGTCTTCCTAGACTACTAGAAATAAAGTTGGCTTGTGTACTGCTAGAAAAAGATCTGTTTAAAATTTGACTTGTACATCCCATGGATTGGTATTCATGTCATATTCATCCAACCACTCAATTCAAGTAAACAACCTAAAGGAAGAAAAATTGACCTAAGACTCTGTGGTTCATGTGTCTTAGTGTAGTAGTTTCCCATTCAATTAGATTGTAATGTCTTGAGTCATGTTTCATATCACGCTAAGCTTTTTACACTTTTTTTTTTTGCAGTTCACTTTTCATGAAGTAGCCTATCATCACAAGTGAAAAATTTGAGTAACAGAGCTCACTCTAGAGAAAACTTCTGCAGAGTCTTTATATCAACTATATCTTTTGAACACAATTACGCCCATTGAGTCTATGAAGTCTAAGGAGAAATTGTCTTTGAAAAAATCATAACAGATTTCCCTAAGATATAAGGTTCACTCTGTAGAGGAAAATAAGTGTTCTCTATACCATCACAAACCTGTTTGCTGCTCTTAAAATTTGAGGTATGCTTTTTGTTGAAGGCAACTTCTCATCCATGAATCAGGATTTCCATCAGGAGATGGAGAACAGATACCAAGACAACCTTTGGTCAGAAAAGAAAAGCCAAGTAGAGTGTACCCCCTCTGGATGACAAGGGTGAACTGGTAATGACAGACACAGAGAAGGAGAAAAGGCTGAGGTTCTCAACTTCTTTACCTCATTCTTCACATGTAGTCAGGCTTCCCAAGTCTTTCATTTTCTTGAACCTGTAGATGGAGCAAAATCCCACCCACTGTAAGCAAAGAGCAAGTTTGAGATCACCTGATGAACCTAAACAAGTACAAGTCTATGGGGCCTGATGACATAAATCCTAGGGTCCTGAGGAATTGGCTGATGTAGTCACTAAGCCACTCTCCATCATATTTGAAAAGTCCTGGCAGTCAGGTGAAATCCCTGTTGACTGGAAAAAGGGAAACATCACTCCCATTTAAAAAAAAAAAAAGGGGGTAGGAAGGAGGACCCAGGGAACTATAGACCAGTGAGCCTCACCTCTTGTACTGGGTCTGGCTGGGATGTTAACATTCCCTGCAGCAGGCCATACAGTGCTGTGCTCTGCACTTGTAGCTAGAACAGCAGTGGTATCACACCAGGGTTGTGTCTGCTGCTGAGAAGTGCTGGCACAGCATCAGGACTCTCTCTAGCCCTCCTAGGGGGTGGGTGAAAAAGTGAGAAAGAAACATCACCAGGGTAGGTGACCTAAGCCAACCAAAGGGATATTCCATACCATATGATGTCACACTCAGCAATAAAAGGTGGAAAAAGGAAGAAGAGGGGAGGGGTGGGCTCTCGTTGCGAAAACGTCTGTTCTCCTCCCGAACACTGGCTACATGCATTGAGGCCCTGCTTCAAGGATGTGGTCAAGCATCGCTCATTTGTGGGAAGCAGAGAGTAATTTCTTTCCTCTGCACTTCCACATAGCCTTTACTTGTTTTGTTATTCCCTTTCCCCCTCCCTCTTCCCCTTTCCCCTTTTTCCCTTTAGTTGAATTGTTTAACTAATAATATTTCCTTAATATTTTTTTCTCTTTAATTAAATTATCCTTATCTCAATCCATGAGTTGCTCTTTCCTTTACTTCTTCCCCTCCTCATCTGAGGAGGGGGAGTGAGAGAGTGGTTGTGGTGTTCAGCTGCCTAGCACGGTAAAACCACCACACCTCTGTGCCTGGCAAGATCATGGGAAAGATCATCCTGGAAGCAGTGTTTAGGCACATGCAAGACAAAGAGGTGATCTGAGACAGCCAGCATACCTTTGCCAAGGGTAAGTCATGCCTGACCAATCCTGTAGCTTTCTATGACATCGTGATTGTATCAGTTGACAAAGGAAGACCAATTGATGTTATCTGCCTAGACTTCTGCAAAACCTTTGACATGATCCCACTTGACATCCTGGTCTCCAAACTGGAGGAAGATAGATTTGATGGCTGGATCATTCAGTGGATAAGGACTTGGCTTGAAGTTCACACTTAGAGAGTGGTGGTCAATGGCTCTATGTTCAGGTGGAGGCCAGTGACGAGTGGTGTCCCTCAGGGGCCTGTCCTAAGGCAGGTACTGATTAATATCTTCAATGACAGACAGTGGGATTTTGTGCACCTGCAGCAAATTTGCAGGTGACACCAAGCTGAGTGGTGCAGTTGATATGATAGTAGGAAGGGATGCCATTCAAAGGGACCTGGACAGGCTGGAGAAGTGGGCCCATGTGAACCACATGAGGTTCAACAAGTCCAAGTGCAAGGTGCTGCAGCTGGGTTGGGAGCAGTCCCAGACATGAGTACAGACTGGGTGAAGAACTCTCTGAGAGCAGCCCTGCAGAGACAGACTTGGGGGTTTTGGTGGATGAAAAGCTCACATGAGGCAACAGTGCACACTTGCAGCCCAGAAGGCCAACTGCATCCAGTGTTGCATTAAAAGAGGAGCGACCAGCAGGTCAAGGGAGGTGACTGTCCCCCTCTACTCTGCCCTCATGAGGCTCCACCTGGAGTACTGCATCCAGGTCTGAAGCCCCCAGCACAAGAAAGATGTTGATCTGTTAGAGCAGGTCCACAAAGATGATCAAGGGGCTGGAGCAGCTCTCCTATGAAGACAGGATGAGAGAGCAGAGGCTGTTCAAGCTACAGAAGAGAAGGCTCCAGGGTGACCTCGTTGCAACCTGACAGTACTTAAGGTGGAATTAAAAAAAAAAAAAAAAAAAAAAAAAAAAAAAAAAAAAAAAAAAA
>NC_048894.1:106931843-106942689 GCF_011077185.1 Oxyura jamaicensis
ATTAAAAAAAAAAAAAAAAAAAAAAAAAAAAAAAAAAAAAAAACAGAACAACTCTGCTCAATCAGATATTGACTGGATGAGAGGGAATGGATTTAAACTAAAAAAAGGGTACATTAAATTATCTGTTAGGAGGAAATTCTTCACTCAGAGGGTGGTGAGACACTGGAACTGTTTGGCCAGAGAAGCTATGGATGCCCCATCCCTGGAAGTGTTCAAGACCACTGAAGATGAGGCCCTGGGCAACCCCTGATCTAGTGGTTGGGGTCCCTGCTTATGGCAGGGGGGTTGGAACTAGATGATCTTTGAGGTCCTTCCAACCCAAGCCATTCTATGATTTACTCACTCCGCATAGACATTAAAAGGAACTGGAGTGGCAATTTTTGATTGACACTGCACACCTCACTGTATCTGTATCCTGGCTTTGTTTATAGAAGCTTTCTGTACATTAACCAGAACACAGCTGAATTTTCCTTCACAGTTTTCCCTAGCAATATAGTGAGAAGTTAACTACATTTGGTGTTGTTTTTAAGCGCAGTGACATTTCACAGAAAGCTGTGCTGTGCTCAGGAATGCTAGGGAGAGGTCAGGGCTCTTTCAAAAAGCCATTTAAAAGAATAGCTGAGAAAAAAAGAATCAGATACTCTATAATAGCTAACTGAAATGCTTCTTCATTTTACATTTCTCTAATGAGGCACACTATAACACTAACTGAAATAACATTGGGTAATGGGACTACCTCTATTAATCTACTTATAAGGAAGCTGTTCATTAATTAGGGTGGACAGAGCAATCACAGTGTTGCTGAACAATAGCAGTGCCAACTCACATTGTTGACAAGTACCTAATTAGAAATTAATGGCAGAAAGCTGTGCAAATATACATCTTCTATCTACCAGAGGAGCACTTATTACAGATGCACATAATGAGAGAAACTAAAACATCCATCTTCAAGATATATTCAGGAATCAGTTTAAAAACCATTAACCCTTCATTACCACATTAGCCAATTAGCTCAAAGTAGGAGCCTTGTTAAGACTGTCTCATTAGTTCCATTATGACTCTTATAAAATTGAAGACTTTTAGTTACTTGAAGATTATCATCCCCCTTAAAATACTTAAAAACAAAAAAAAAAACTAGCCACACACCCACAAACCCACCAACAAAAAACATCCAAGAGTTGCCCAGTGCTCTGACCAAAGCCCATCTGGAAGGAAAACTTTAAGAATTCAGTTTCTCTATAGTAGGGCTAATCCAGTCCACTACAACTCATTTAGGAGAAGTCTTATCTTGCCACCTTAGGACTCCAAGCTACGTAAAACTACTTGTGAGATTAGTATAACTAGTTGCATGTATGCTTAAATGCCTTTTTTAATCTGAGGAAAGTTAAGCAACCAAGAATGGCATTTTCAGTCATCCAACTCACGGAAAACACTTACTTGACAGAAACAGCTTATACATCCAGAAATGCTGATGTGCTTAAAAGATTGCAAGACCAAAGACTTGATAAGCAAGCATATTGCAGAGCATGTCTTATCTTATTCCTTCCTTTTTTTAAAAAACAAAAACAAAAAACAAAAAACTTTTTAATAAGAAGCCACATTTATTAATCCCCCTGTCTCCTAATATTGAACTAGATAATTAGTCCAACATCTTTCATAAGCTACATTAATAAGGCCTAGCATCTCTGTGCTTTGGGAGAAATTCAATAAACAAAAAAGGACTAAAACTTCCAAAGAACATTGAGAAATATGTCAGAGGCAATTTGTCTTCCCTCTTGCAAACACTTAAGACTGTCTTTCCTTTGTTATATCCTTAAGGATGAGGGAGACTTAATCTCTTCTCTTGTTGGTGCTATTTATGGTGTGTGGGTGTTGCTGGCCTGGAATGCATTCCACTGCTCAACTCTGGGGACCAGGAAGTCATATTTATTTTCTCAAGCTTCTCAAACAAGGCAGGGATCTTTGTCTTTCTGAAGCCCTGGATAGTGACAAAGCCACAATCTAACTGGAAAATAGTATTCATTGACAGTTCTCATGGTTTTAGGATAGTCCAGAGCTCATCTTGCTTGCTCATACTCTTGGTTTACATCTCCTCACACACCACTAACAAGTCCACACTCGCAGGGAATACAACTTTGACAGTACCTTAGTCATTTTCCCCACTTTGTTTCTGTTCTGTAGCAAATAAACAGGCTTGTCATAAGCCGTCTGCAGAGTCTTGCTGACCCTTTCACAGAATGGCTGAGATTGGAAGGGACCTCTGAAGATCATCTCAAGTGGTGCAAGGGGTTATTCCTCTGTAGGTGCAGGACCCTGCACTTGCCCTTGTTGCCCTTCATGAGGTTCCTCTCATCCCAACCCTCCAGTCTTTTGAGGTCCCTCTGAACAGCAGCCCTGTGAGTTATCAGCTACTCCTCTGAGCTTTGTATCATCAGCAAACTTGCTGACGGCACACTCCATCCATTCCATCATCCAGGTCATTGATGCATAAGTTGAACAAGACTGTACCCACTACTGACCCCTGGGGGACACTACTAGCTACAGGCCTCCAACTAGACTCCGCACCACTGAGCACAACCCTCTGAGCTCTGCCATCCAGCTAAATGCCAATCCACCTCACTGTCCACTTACGTAGGCCGCACTTCCTGAGCTTGTCTATAAGGTTGTTATGGGAGACAGTGTCAAAAGCCTTGATGAAGTCAAGGTAGACCACATCTACTGCTCTTCCCTCATCTATCCAGCTAGTTATCTCATCATAGAAGGATATCAGATTGTTTAAACATGATTTCCCCTTGGTGAAGCAATACTGACTATTCCTGATCACCTTCTTATCCTTCACATGCTTGGAGATTATCTCCAGGATGATCTGTTCCATCACCTTTCCAGTGCTGAAGGTGAGGATGACTGGCCTATAGTTGCCTGGGTCTTCCTTCTTACCTATTTTGAAGACTGGCATGATATTGGCTCTATTCCAGTCCACATGCACCTCTCCTGTTCTCCATTACCTTTCAAAGATGGAGAGTGGCCTAGCAATAACATCAGCCAGCTACCTTAGCACCCATGGGTGCATTCCATCAGGGCCCATGTATTTGTGGATGTCAGGTTTGCTTAGATGATCCCTGACCCAATCCTCTTTGACCAAGGGAAAGCCCTCTTTTCTCTGAGCTTCCTCTCTTGTTTCCAGGGTCTGAGATTCCTGAGGGCTGGTTTTAGCAATAAAGACTGAAGCAAAAAAGGCATTCAGCAACTCTGCCATACTCCATATCATTAAAGTAGTCCTTTGGAGTAGTCAACTTTGTGTCCATTTTTCACATGCATATTCTTGGATACTCTGTCCTTAAAGTTTCCTTCAGTTTATGCTCAGTCTCTTAGCCCAAAAAGACTTCTTGCCTCTCCAGTTTTCTTTTAAAGATTGTGTTCTTTAGACAGCCTAGTAGGCATCTGATTTCTCATATTCAAGACAAGGGAAATTAAGGCAGTGTCTACAACTCATCAGCTACCCAGACACTTCCAGCGCACCTGGTTAAATATCCATCTTGCTGTGAACACGCAGAATCTCAAACTAGTACAAACTTCCACTTTACTACTTCTAACCTTCAAAAACTTGACTTAGAAATTGAGACTAGCCTTATCTCTTCCCATGTGCACATTTCTTTGAGATAAGGGAATGCCAATACAGAGCCTTCCCTTTAGGGATCTAATATTTTACTCAGAATGCATCTTCAATACTGTCTGACTCCTGATCTTAGCCCTCAATGTATTTCCACTAGTTCAAACTGTTTTTTTGTTTGTTTGTTTTGTTTTTTGTTTTTAGACAGAAGAAGCCCTAACTCCAAGAGGACAGCACTTGGATCAGATTTTGGAAGTAACAGGGAAAGGCGGGTGGTCTTCATCCATATTTTGGAGGAAGCCAAACCAGCTGCTTCCAGCTCTGTCTTGTGCTACACAGCTGCTATATCACTCACCTGGGTGATCCTGAGCCCTGGCCGGTCCTGAGCCCTGGCCTTTGGTGCTTGCTTTTCCTTTACCTGAAAGAACAGGCTGGATAGCTCCTGTGAGCCTTGCAGCCAAACCACTTTGCATTACCTGACAAGTACTTACACTGAGTAAATGAAATCCAGATCTTGCAGCTTTTAACCTGTTTTTAAAAGCTTGCAAGAGGAAGACTTGCAGCACTCCAGCATAATTAAGACCTTTCTATACATCAAGTCAAATAAGTCAGTCCACTCTTACAGGATTTTGCACATCTTTTTTTCTGCTGCAGATCACTCTGACCTCCCATCCAGGCACTGTGTCACTCAGTTACAAAAGAACTGATACAGACTTTTCTCCTGCTCTTTGAAACTGAGCTGGGAAAAAAAAAAAAAAAAAAAAAAAAAAAAAAAAAAAAAAAAGATAAACCTATATTCTCCTTAATGCCAGAGCCCAGTTTGCTTCAACCTTGAAATTAAAAGACAGAAGGGGGAGGCTGAGGAAGAAAGTCAAACAGAATGCTAACTGTGAATATGGTCTCATCAATTTACATTTTGTATTAATCTGAGCATTTCCCTCTGTTTAAGTGCCATAAAGCTTTACTTCATTATTTGCAGTTAACTGTAACACAGCTAGAAGATAATGATTCCTCACTGTAAATTAGATGTTATTACATGAGTTGTTTCAGATTGGCATCTTGACATTAAGAGATAGTTATATTTTTAGAAATTGCCAGGAAATTTGCTCTTTTACTTTGAAAAGAGTAAGCAAAATTTTGCTCTTTCAAAATGCATACATTCATGACTGGCTAAACAAGCCAATTTCCCCATGGACATGCATCATTTATCCAACATCCTGGAGAATCTGATCCTTCAGTCCCCATCATGCAACAGTCTCACTGAGACAGGTAGGGTCAGTCTCAGAGCTACAGGATCAGGCCTTTGCATTTGATACAGCCCTTAACAAGCAAACATATTTTGCAGACTACACTGAATCTACTCTCCTAAAATATCCTGAGTTTCCAACGGTGACCTTTGGATAAGACCTTGCTGAACTATCCTGACAATTTGGCAATAACCTCCACTCTAAGAATTTCAAAATTGCAAGTAGAGATTGTAAGGATGATCTCTCTCTACAATGTGAGTGTGGTATGTTTAACTCAGAAAAAGCTCATCCTAAGAAAAGGGCACATCTAGGAAAGCTGAAAAAGTAGAGAAATAAAAAGAAAGGAGTTGACATTCAAAAGAGATAGAGAACAAAAGAAAGAACATGGCTGCAGCCAGAGATAACTAAGAGTAATTTCATGGACCACAAAACATATGAAACCTAGCGGTCCTGCCCCATCCAGTTAGCGCTTGGTGGGACCTGCGGCCTGGAGTGAAAGCCAAAGGGGATGGAATTATGTTCCTCCTTATGCATAAACAGCCTGACATCACACCAGAAGCTACTATCAGGAGCAATTTTAAGCTATTTTTTTTCCTCCTTTTTCACATGGCCTTCTGTAGGCCCTTGCCTCTGTTTATATTAATATACTTGCATAAGCATTTATACAGTAAATAGGGATAGAATTGGGAATAATAAGTGTTTTATTTTCCGTAAAGTCTTGAGGTACTTCTGAAGATGTTATCAGGGAACAGCATAGTTAATTACCCAAGCAGAAAACATTTAACCTAATTAACATCTTTTGATGACCCAGTACCAGTCTTGAACAAAGCTCAGCAATATAAACATGGTAAGACTTATGAACACTTCTTTCACAGTATTTAAAGTGAGTAAATTTTCCACACAGGCAACAAAGAACTCTCTGGAAGTCCTTAAGCCTTCATATTCCTTCAGCAAGTCACTGCCTATGGAGCAGATCTGCCACAGGGGTTATGAACAGTGGGAATCTGAATGTGAGCCAGCAGCTTTCCCTAGCAGCACAGAAGGTGATATATTAATCCTAGGGCATTTTTGTCAGAGAGAAGACATTCCTCTTTGCTAAACACAGACTATTTAGAAGAGTATGCAGTCATGAGCTGCCCAATACATTAGTAAACTGGAATGAGTTCAACAGAGGGCAGCCAGAATGGTAAGGTCTGGAGTACTTGCCTTGTGTGGAGAATGAGGAATCAAAGCTGATTCAAGATGAGACAGCTATGGGGGCACCTGACATGAGTACCTCAGTACTTATGAGGTTGCCCAAATAAACAGAGCAATGCTCTTCACAGCAGTGCATGGTGAGAAGATAGGAGTTACAAACAGAAATGAGAAGCAGACTGAGTACAAGGAGAAACCCTGTATTCCCAAGGACAGCCAAAGGCTGAACCAGACCAATCAAGGAGATTGTGCAGGCTCTGCCCTTGGAGGTTTTCAACACCAGAAAGCCCTGAGCAGCCTGATCTGGTGTCATAGCTCACCCTGCATGGAGCAGTAAGCTGCACTAGAGACCTCCCAACATCCCTCCCAGCCTCAAAAACAAGTTTTTTTGGCCATAGGAACCAACATTTTACTTAAGATGGACTTACGCACACTTGTAGACAGTCCATAGCTTATGGTGAATTAGGGTGGGGGAGCTGACAGCATTCAGTGCTTATGGCACAGCAGAGCTTTCAGAAGAAAGAAAAATCACAGGCTTATATTTAGCAAGTGAGCAATGAAGCAAAATGGCATAGCAAATGCTGACGGTAGTGGTGAGGCTGTGCGGGTGGGAAGGGGGCGTGAAAACTGGCAAGAGTTTCAAGAGTGAGTTTTGGTATTTCAATTTGAGAGGTAAGGACTAGATGCCTGTTACACCCTCTGCAGCAGGTACTGAAATTCCAATGCTGCAGAAATTTAAACACCATCATCTGTTCTTTCTCTCATCTCCCACCCGTCTCATTTTGAAAAATATTTACAAGGGGATGAAAGGCCACCTTCAGACATGTGACCATAGCTGCATGCTGATGCTTTCTATAAATATGGGTTTGCTGAAGTACTAAGATACGTTTTGCTGCAGTATGGCATTATGGCTTCTGCTTAGCAAAAGCTGTTTCCTTTCTCTTTTCAGACCCCTGCTAACCTTGGCATCTGGCTCTCAGCTACATGACTTTTTTTGCCCTGCCTCTCCAAAGCAGAGAAAAGCAAATAACCCCAAGTCCAGCTGTTGCTGCAGACTAGGTTCAGGTTCTATATTTCAGACTTACCTAATCGACATTAATACAGAAGTGATTTAAGAAGTCTGATGATCCCAGTCTATATTTGGGGTGTTGCAAATCATTGTGTTTAGTCATCATTCATTCTGTGTTTCTGGCTGGATTCACACAGGGTTCTCTGGTGCATTATTCAAATGGTTCAGATGAAAGGCATTTTTTTCCTCCTTTTCTCAACTTTCCCTTTGTACTCATTTCAACAGCCCTGCTATCTGCATGTGTGGTAGGCCTGTTTGAAAACTAATTGCCCTTGGATACCAGATATGCATGGCTCTTCAGTGGTGGAAAAAGGCTTTTAGAAAAAAATATTTTTATCCTCTCCCCATATCAAACCTTTTCCACCTGCTCCATATAATGAAACAATTCCAGTTCATCTTACAGAGAGAGACTTGGTTACTTTAATTGTAGGAAAGGGTTTGCAGACATGTGCCAGAGTAATCATTTGTATTTAATACCAGTAAGCTCAAAACAAAGTGCCTGAAACATCTATAAAACAATCTACCGTCAGTTATGCATACAATTAGACAAAATGTTGTTCTGCTTGCTTACACCATCATCTTCCTCCATTTAGAGCTCATAGTTGATAAAATGTGTTCAAGAATTCTAAGGAAAAGAAAAACAAAACCTCAAACCAGAAAACCAAAATTCTGCTTTCCAATTTTTTCCTTTTGCTGTCACTATGCTATTTTCCTTTGCACTTTTCTCCTTTAAAGTGAAAAGAGAATTTGTGTTTGGCTTAGTTTTCTTTTATTTGTAAAAGGTAAAAAGTGTTTTTAAAAATTAAAAATGTAATTGTTACTGAGCTTGTTCAATTCACACACCATGTTCTCATGAGGCCTAAGCTGATCACCAGGAAGACTGAATTAGGACTACACAGAATTGTGATTCTGGATGTGCCC
The DNA here is from genome assembly GCF_011077185.1 of Oxyura jamaicensis. NCBI lineage: Eukaryota > Metazoa > Chordata > Aves > Anseriformes > Anatidae > Oxyura > Oxyura jamaicensis. The sequence continues at coordinate 106,939,885 of NC_048894.1, forward strand.
ACCCATGAAATAACCTCATGCCAGACCTAGCTGCAAAAATTACTTCCAAATTCTATTTGTGTAAAGGTCTACTTGCTTTGGCGCCTATGCAGATGTGCACTGGTGGTTTGGCTAGCATCCAATGATGGGGTTTTCTTTTAAAATCATCTACCCCAAAACATCTGTTTTGGACACTGCTGGAAAGAGGCCTGATGGGCCTGTAGCATGGTTGTTTTTATGTGCCTTCTGAGGACCAGCACTCACAACACATTTAATGGAGTTGCAGCTAGAGAGTTCATACCAAGAGGACACAACTCAAATGCATTTTTGAGTCATTATACAACACATGTTGTAAAAGACAAGAAGTTAAAAAACCTTCTCAGGAACTAATGAAGCATTGCAGATAGAAAAGTAGAATGAACAACTAGAAGCAACACAAGATGGCCATAAGCAAATGATGATGATTTGTTATTCTAGAAGTTTGGAATTTTATCCATGAGAACAGACTTGCTAGTTGGATATCTTAATTCCCTTCCTTCCAGTATTTCATTTTCAAATATGCCATTCAAATACACAATACTTTTAAAAATACAAGACAAAAGTCTCAAGTAATCCTGTACAGTTTGACTTCATCCGGTAGAAACAAAAAAAAAATGCAGAAAAATAATGGAAAGACAAAATATGAAAACAAAATTCAAAAGGTAGAAAAGGGTATACAAATTCAACCTTGAAATAAGATGCATTTTCCTAGCTGTGAAGATAATTAAACATTGAAAGAGCTTATCTGGTAGGTGGCATAATCAGCATAGATTGAAGTCTTTAAAGATTAGGTGTCTAAGATAACCTCAGTCCAACATTGGGGAAAAACCTAAAGTCCACAGACACAAAATTAATAGATCACCAGAACAGTCTCTTCTTACCTTAGAATCTGTGAACATACAGATATCCTCATATTCCCTCCTCCACTAACCATGCAGGGGACAGTTTCAGATTCAGCAAGAGGTAGGGAGCAGTTCCCTTCTCCTGAGCTTGCATGCTGCAAGACAGCTCACCTGAGCCTCCATAACCTCACAGAGGAACCTACCTTTGTTTCAGGCACCCACGTGCAGTTGACAGAAGACTTCACCACTCCATACTGGATGGATATATTCCAGGGCTTTCATGTGATGTCTTGTTTTCTCTCCCACACACCCCCCTCCTCTGATAATAGAGCTAACTTGCTGAAAGCAGGACTGAGTAGACTAGAGCTATGAAAGACTACAAGAAACCCATTTCTCAGGTGTCTGACTAAAGGCCAAGTTGAATGCTATGCTTTGGAGCAGAAAAAAAAAAAAATTCTCCAGTTGCATTAGCCTCTGAATGAATGGGATTTATTTATTGATAGACTCCAGCATATCCCACCTCACCAATTTCCCTGCCATTTCAGGAGTCCTGTGCTCTGGGAGCAGTCATACTTTGCCTGCAGCAAGTTTGTTTTCCAGGGACTGAACTGTCCTGTACTAAAAAAAAGTCACTGGACACAGATTAGCTCATCTGAGGAAAACTGTGTAGCTTGAAGCATAGAGTAAGTCAGCTCACCTGACTGCTAGTTTGTTGTAGCTTAAGCCCTGAAAAGCCTTTACAAGCTGAAGGTTTGCTCTTCACTATAGCTTTCTCACCAGTCAGAAACAAAGCAGCAGAAGGAAAGCATAGTGCCATTCCTATGAATCATTCCCGTTCTGCATCTCTATTTGTGTTTTACATATGACATTAAGGACTTTTGAGAGTGTCTAGAATCACAGAGCAAATGACAATAGTGTTATTTATATACTCAGGAGACTTTGATAAGACATGTTTCATACAAGTCTTCTCATAGCATACATTTACATAACTTTAGAGAAAGCCCACGACAATTTACCTGCCTCACACTGCTCTTCAAAACTTTTAAAAAAATGTCTTTTCAAGAATTTCAGGAAAATAAGTATGTGAAAGATTAAATATGCTGTGAAGCAACTGTTTTCCTGGAGCTACTGGAGACCTAAAGATATCTTTTATCATTTTCATTTTCCCCCCTTTACTGATTTGGAGAAGCCCTATTGTTAAGTCCAGGTTTTGCATTCACCACAGATGTGGGCAGCAGCCACCCCAGGGCTTGATTTTACTTTATTTTCAAGCTGTATCCCGCAGCGCATCCCCAGGCAAGATGAGGAGTTTGTGAAAGCCTGTATGGCTACCAAGTGATACAGCTGACACCTTTCATTTCAGCGGGGACTGACTTTATACAGTCGTAAAATACTTCTGTGCCAATAGTTACAGAAAGCTCTCCAAAACAGAAACCAGTTATTTTGCACCAGTTTTAAGAAGTCTTGTGAGAGTACTTATGATTTAACCATCTTTAACACTGGACCATCTCAGTGCCTCAATGTTCAGGCATACATCTGCTTCAACTTTCTGTGGCTCTTTAGGTCCTGCAGTCTTTCTACAGCAGGATGAAGTCCGGTGTAAGCCATGGTCACACTAGTTTTGGCCCAGTAGTCTCATGTTAGAGCTCATGAGACACTGTCCTTGGACAGAGTCCCACAAGAGAGCCCCCTGGCAAGGATGACTAAATACATGGGGTAGGGAAGGGGGACACTGCCACTCTGGACAGCCCCCCACTACTGTGAAGCTCCTACTGTCCCAGAGTCCCTTAACCATGCATTGGTAAACTTGAACTCTCACCCTCCAAGAACTGGCCAACTCTTCATAATACAGCTACAATGTGCATTTTCTCAATATGTTTTTAAGCCTCAATTTTTCAAGTTTTTCTATCTAGATCTTAAAAAAAAAAAAAAAAAAAAAAAAAAA
>NC_048894.1:106942789-106955783 GCF_011077185.1 Oxyura jamaicensis
AAAAAAAAAAAAAAAAAAAAAAAAAAGAGAGAGAGAGAGAGAGAGCTTGTGCCACTTCAGTCCCCAAGTCCAGGTACATTTGCCACAGAGAAGCAAAGTGTGCCTTCTCTTCAAGGGTAAGAAACACCATGGCCACCCAAAAAATAAAAATTACTTTAAGTTTTTATTTAAGCAGTGAGGGGAGAGAAAAAAAAAAAAAAAGGAAAGGAGCCACATGGTAAGTGTTAAGGAGCCACATGGTAAGTGTTAATAGGCTTTGCTGCCAGCTGCACAACAGTGGGGCAGGTTAGGTTCCATCACTTTGTATGCCTACCTTCACCTCTGCACTTTTGCTTGGCCCATACATATCATTCAGTGGCATGGAGAACTTGGGAAATTTTTAATCACCTCTACCCTCCTGCAGCATAACTTCAGTTTTTAGGCAAGCAATACCCAGGAGATTGCTGCAAATCCATTTTTATTAATAATACCAGGAAAAAAAAGAATAGAGCCTCCAGCAATTCAGATATCATGGCTGTGAGTCAGAAGGAAGATCTACACTGCTCACTTCTGTAGCTTTCCCAAGAAACATTTCCAACTATTTTGCAACTCTCAGGACTGATCTGTCACTGAAAAATACTCAGAATATCAAACTGTTCTGCATGCCTTCAGTTTTTGAAGGAATATAAAAAAAAAAGTTTCTCACCTCCTAAAACAGGAGGAATTGCTGTTTAATGATAATGGTTATTGAGAATTAGCACAAGCTAAGTTTTCTGTGTTAAAGTTTACTTTAAGTATTTGCTCAGCTGCTGTTATGACCTGAGAAACTGGTCCAGAATGTAGGTAAAGTTTCAGTTTAATCTCTTAGCACTTTAACCAGTGATGTGATGCCCATGTCTCATCACACAGTTGGTGTCATTTGATATATCTTTCTTCCATTCTCAGAGGGTTCCTACTGAGAGCTGTCCTACTTGCTGGATAGGGATTGGGACTTTTTTTTTTTTATTTCTTTAATGTTTTTTGAATGGCCACAGCCTGGCTCCCCAAGTAGTCTTGACCTGGTCAGCAAATTTGATTCTTTTTTCCTCCCTGCAGTCACCAGGGCTCTGACACCACTGTTCATCTCTTCATTGTAACCCCTATCACAGCTCTGCAGCTTCCTTTGCACTTGGTACGCTGGAAGTATGCAGTCAAAGACTAGAATAAATAGAGAATTTCAAACCCTGCTGCTGACCCTGGAATTCAGAAGCTGCCCTTGTCAGGCCAGAGGGGCACTGCCAGTAATGAGAACAGCCATGTCTCCCTGCTACTTTGGGCAGGGACTGGCCACATGCTTATGACACAAGAGCTCTTTTTTTTTTTTAAACCCTCTTTTCTCTGGTTGACCAACTGTATTCCAGCCAAATGCCTGATAATATTTTGCAGTTTGAGTGTTTATCTGTTAAAACGAGATGCTGAAAGTCCCAGGAATAATCAACCATAATAATCAACTCTGGCTATGCTGTCTTTTACATCTCTTTTGGAGGAAGACTCCTGTCTTGCAACAGCTTGAGAGTTTGACAGCCTTCCATGGATAAGGATTAAAGCAAGTTAATTGGAGACCTTTTGTACAAGTTATTTAACCCAGAATATAGGAAAAAAAAAAAAAAAAAAAAAAAAAAAAAAGATTTATGTGTGTTTTTTTTTTCCCCTGAAGTGATTTCATTTAACAACGTGAGAAAGAGAAACAAAACAGATTTTCCACCAAACTAAGTCATGCTAAGTCATTCTAGTAGTTTTATATGAGCTGTTTCCAGAAAACATTGCCTTCCTTCATAAACCTTTAGATTCAAATGAAGGAATTATCAGTAGATGTGCCTGTGGCCACAATTACTATTTACAATTTCAAGGTCTCTTCTGGTACATATTCTCATTTAGCACAGGAGGTCTGTCCATACCGAACACCTATTTAAGTTTGTTCCCCCTTTAAATCTGTATCAGCTGATGGAGAACCCTCAAACTTTTGTCTAGGAATTGTCTTCCTTCAAGATCATATCCTACAATTTGTGTTGTACTTATTGGTGGAAAAGGAAAGGTGCACCACCACTCCATTCCCTCAAGTTCAGGTTACTCCCCTTCCTCACTCTCTTCCAACTCCTGATCCTTTCTCTTTGTACTCTCTGCTGTCTTCCACTGCTTATTGCACTCCAACTTTACTCCTTACTGCTCATACCCCTTCTGCAGCCCTCTGGATTTTAGCAACTTCATTCCAGCTGGGCATCAGCAGAGCATAGCAGGAGAAAGGCAGGATATACTAATAAAAATCTGTGCTCTGTAGAGCCCTCAACTACAGAGCTGCCCTTGCACCCTGAAGATGCACGCAGTCATATACAAGATTGATCAGCAAGTATGGACTGGAAGGGGAGTGACATCTACTCACCAGCATCAAGCAGGATATTCTGAGAATGAACCACATGTGTGAGCACTTATCCAAGGATATACAAACTGATTTTTTTTTCCCCCTCAAGTATTTAACTAATCCAGGCAAAACCCTTGGCTCCCTTTCAAAGTCCATCTTTTGCCAGATTTGCACAGAATCTTCTTAAAGGAATTATGAGTTCCTTTATGCAGGGATGAGGGGAGGGAAACAAAACACAAGAACATTTTTCCTTGTCTTGTTCTTGGGCTAACATAATTCTGCTATTTCTCACGTTAATCAAAGTTCATAGAATCATAGAACATCCTGAGTTGGAAGGGACCCTTAAGGATCATCAAGTCCAACTCTTGACACCGCACAGGTCTACCCAAAAGTTCAGACCATGTGACTAAGTGCACAGTCCAATCTCTTCTTAAATTCAGACAGGCTCGGTGCAGTGACAACTTCCCTGGGGAGCCTGTTCCAGTGTGCAACCACCCTCTCTGTGAAGAACCCCCTCCTGATGTCAAGCCTAAATTTCCCCTGCCTCAGCTTAACCCCGTTCCCGCGGGTCCTGTCACTAGTGTTAATGGAGAAAAGGTCTCCTGTCTCTCGACACCCCCTTACGAGGAAGTTGTAGACTGTGATGAGGTTGTGATGAAGTTGTAGACTGTGATGAAGTTGATATGAGTAGGACAAACGGGAAGGAAGATCTTAACTTGAATAATTACAAACTAGAAAATGGTAAGTAACTGAGAACAATTTAAGAACATTTCTTAAAATGAAAACTGCTATGTAGCACTTAAAGCAATTTCAGTGTCCCAGTATAATTCCTATTATCACTGCTTCAGCAAACAAAGATTTTACCATAGCTAAAACCAAGCAATATAGCAAAACAAAGAGGAAGGTTAACACAACAATATTTTTTGGTTGGTATTATCTTTTAGTATCTTGCTTGGGAGACCCTTTAAGATAGAAAGGGAAGATCCCTGAGGTTTTCTTCTGCTGCTCTTGTCAACCAGAAAGAGTTTATTCTCCTAACAGAGAGCACAACTGCCTGCTTCAATCTCAGGTGCATTGGCAGGGGAAAAAATGCTTTCAAATGCAGGGGAAAAAGTGATATAAATATAAATGAAGTAGTAAAACCATGATATGCTTTTGTGGCCATTTTTATAATTACAGAATGTGAATGCCCTGGAGGGCAGTCACGTAAATACATTTTTGTATGTCATAGAGGTTATAATATTGTTAACTGAAGCAACAGCATCACTCTAAGGTAAAAGTCTTAACAGAGCAACTTAAGCTTTTAAAACTCCTATGTACAGCTCAAGAACACATGATTCAAGACATCCATATTAGAAAAACATTCTTCCAATGTACTGAGATTACTGCTGCCTGAAAATTATTTCAATTCCATTTCACTTACAGCTACTGACAATGTTAGTGACAGCCATGTCACAGAGCATTAGGTAAAATTGTGAGAGTTAATTACATGTTATTTGTTTAACTTCTCTTGAGATCTGCCTCTGGTCCTTCTGTTTGACAATTCATTGGCTCACCTCAATCATCTTTTTTTCACTTGCATTGTGCTACCCAGCCCCACATGTGCATTAAGCACTTATCTCCTTTTGTTCAAGAAAGGAGAAAATTTAAACAAATGGAAAACGCTTGAAGTGTTTATGCTCCATTAAAACTTAATTCTGCTTTTAATCCTGGACTAGTCTTGATAGATTCATTCATATTAAATAGAACTTGAGTCTCTGTAGTCTCTCTCCCTGATGAGGCTAATGGAGGAATCCTACCTAGCATGAGTAAGGGTATTGATTTCTGTTCCCACTATTTGATTCTACATTATTACAAGCATTCAAAACTATTTTATATCTTCCTTCTCAGCTTTCTCTTGTTAGATACATTGTCACAGTTTACAGTTGTAATAATATATTATGGGCAAGCAATAACTACAGGGGACAGAGTTATTTACGGAGAAGAAAGCAAAAGGAGGGGTAGGTGAAAAAGATATTCTTCCTGATTACTAGGGCACAGTTGTTTGGCTCTAATATTACTCTTGTCATGACAGGCTATTTCTATTTTTAACTGTCAGACCACCCCATACCTCTTCAACAGTTACCTGCTGATAAGCTGCAACACCAGCACAGCATTGCAGTACCTTAGTACAACAGCAAAAAAAAAAAATAAAATAAAATAAAAAATCACTGAAGAATGGTCAATGCACCATGTGACTGTTTTAAAAAAAAAACTGCCCAGGTATCTGCCAGAATATCTCAGGCCCACTGGTTCAGTTCCGACTTCTCAGGAAGAAATCCAGCCCCAATGACACCAGACAAGCAATAAACATTCAGCCAAACCACACAGTTTTATGATGCATACCATAATATGTAGTATTTAATGCCTTTAAGCACTGCACTGTCTTTTTTTTTTTTAAAAAAAAAAAAGCTTCTGTTCTTTGTATGAAGGCATGATATGACTTTGCAGGTCACTAGACAATAAGGCTTCTTGCAATGCCCAAACCTCCCTTTTGCATTTGTTAGCCATGGGGGGGAGCACAAGCAAATGGTGACTCCTTTCCCTCTTGAATCTGAGCTGCACTCAGAGAAACCTCACACGTGGTAGAGCTCATTTTGGGGGCTTGGATCCCCAGGGTGTTTGCTCTGGGGTCATCAATGAGCAGAGACCCCAGGTGTCCCCAGCCAGCCAAGCACAGAAGCACAGTTCCCTTCCCATGATATTCTGCCATCCAGATAAGACAGGTGTTCCTCTTGTTAGGGGTGGCATGCTAACAGTCAGGACAACATCTTGCCTGCAGGACAGACATCTGCTCCCATTGCTGCAGGAGACACACATCAGCAGAGCCCCACTCATCTCTGCCAACTCTGACACTGCACCAACTGCTGCCTCCCTAAACCCAATAAATCATGGGCTCAGACAACTCCCACAGACACCCCCAATGAGTGCTAAAAGCAATGGGGACAGCAGAGGACTGATTTTTGCATCTGTCATCCCTGCAATTGCACCAGCCCTGACTGCTGCCTCACCATATTCTGTCCTGAAGAGGAACATGTTCCTGGGGAGACCAAGCTCTGCCTTCTGCCGAGGACAAAAAGCACATGGGATGACCAGACCTTGATTGCCACATGGATTTTCTTTCAGCAATGTTCTTCCAGAAATACAATGTGTTTTCACTCAAGCAGACACACATAGCAGAGGCCTGATTAAGCACACAGCTCAAGCACCTTGTGATGGTGCTTCTGTTCGGGTGCCCCACGACATCTCAGATACTGACCAGGAGCTGTCCATGCTTTGCTGCCCAACAGACGAGTCTGAAGAAGACACGCTTCATCTTCCCAGGAGGGTAAGCCTTGCTGGCAGACTGGAGCTTCTGAAGCTCCTTTTCAATATTCACCTGAACACAAAATGTTGTTTTCCCTGCAGACAGGAGATTGCAAAATGCAGGTGAAAGAAGAAAACTGAAGATTAACTGTTGTCTTGCCAGCAGAAAGCTCCCTGGATTTAAATCCCATCACTGATGCCTATTCTGTCATTTAGAAGCTTTCAGCTACCCTGATGTGATGCATGTAGAAGCAGCAACATATCCCAATGAGTCAGAGTGCCTGCAGGTCCAAGCTGTAGTCCTTTAGACGTGAACAGCAAGAATTGTTGACAGGATAACACATGAACGAGGACAAATGAGTCCATAAGCAGACTCCCTAGGCATACCCACAAAGGCATTGAGATTCACAGCCCCCACCACTACAAAACCTAAATCACATTGACCACTGTGATGGTCATCCACAGAACAATTTGCTTTTCTACTTCAGAATCATGACCGAGCCTGTAATTATTTATTGCCACCTGCCAGCCTCTAAGTGAATTAAAGGCAAGGTGCGTTCAGAAGCGCTGCAACTGGTCTGCACAAAGAACCAAAGCCAGCTGCACAACCAGTCTGTGGATCAAGCCACCCTTGATCTAGAAGCTACAAATAAGACAAGTGTAGAATCACCTAAAGCAACTCTGAAACCCATGAAAATAATAATAAAAAAATACAATAATATCTGCCAGAAGCAACAGATTGTCTGTTTTGGGTCAAGATAATTTAAGTAATAATTGCATTTTTGAGCAAAGTCTGACAGGTGAAAAATGAAAAAAATAAATAATAACTGACTGAATTTGCTCAGCAGCGCTAGGAAACTCCCCTCACGGAGAGGAAAAGAGGGAAGAGCCGCCACCTCCTCATCTAATAAAGAAGAATTTGAATTCTTTGTTGTAGCCTGTTCAAAATGCTATCCTTCTTGAAGGCAGCATTATACAAACTTTATGTAAACATATATTCTTCTGGATTCATCTGTCTTTATAAGAACACCCTTCCCTTCTGTGCCTCCACAGGAAACCTCAGCTTCCTTCCATACCCCTATGCAAACACTCACAGCCAGCATTACATCAGACAAACAGCTGCCTCCTTTTAATTGCTGCCAGCAACCATCAGGACAGGGAAGAAGGAAATGCACATTCACCAAGCTGCAGCCAGCAGTGCAAGGTAGGTAACTGCTGGCTGGCCAGGGTCCCCACATGCCTCCTCCCTTCCCCCAGGAGGCTGCTGGAGATGTATTCAGATAAGCACCTTCACGCCTCTCTCGGAGAGGGGTAAGGATCTTAGGTCAGGAGTTGGCAGGGCTGATAGATAGGGCTTTAAACTAGAGTCGAAGGGGGAAGGGGCTAAAACCAGGCACGCCGGTGAAGACCTAAGGGATGGTACGCTAGAATCAGAGGGGCTGTGTGCCAGTGGGGTCCTTTGGTCAGATCCACAAGGTGCTGAGTGTAAGGAGACGCACCTGAAGTGCTTTTACACAAACGCACGCAGTATGAGGAATAAAATAGATGAGCTAGAAGTCCTGGCCCAGTCCTGCAACTACGACATCATCGGCATAAGCGAAACCTGGTGGGATGAGTCCTGTGACTGGGGTGTTGCGATAGATGGTTACAGGCTCTTCAGGAGGGACAGGCAGGGTAGGCGAGGTGGTGGGGTGGCGATGTATGTGAAGCAGGGGCTGGACTGTGTGGAACTTCAGGTTGGCGATGGCAAAGTTGAGAGCCTCTGGGTAAGGATCAAGGGACGAACGAATAAAGGGGATGTAGTTGTGGGAGTCTATTACAGACCGCCTGGCCAGGATGATAGCGCCGATAAATTATTCTTTACAGAACTAAGAGAGGCCTCGAGATTAACTCCCCTTGTCCTTATGGGGGACTTCAACTTGCCGGACGTTAACTGGGAGTGCCACACGGCTGACACGAGCAAGTCCAGGAGGTTCATGAAGCACCTAGATGATAACTTCTTGGTACAGGTGCTAACGGAGCCAACTAGGAAAGGTGCCCTCCTAGACCTGTTGCTAGAAAACAGAGAGGGTCTGGTGGGAGATGTGGTGATTGGTGGCCACCTCGGTCATAGCGACCATGAAGTGGTTGAGTTCAACATTTATGGTGACAGAAGGAAAAGTGCCACCAAAACCTCATCCCTAGATATGGGGAAAGCGGACTTCAGGCTGCTCAGGGAACTAGTCAGTAAGGTCCCCTGGGAAACTGCTCTTGAAGGCCTCGATGTCCACCAGTGCTGGTCACTCTTTAAGCGATGCCTCCTAGAAGCACAAGATAAGGCAATTCCAAAATATCGCAAGTCAGGCAGGCGGGGCAGGAAGCCGGCGTGGCTGACCAGGAACATTCTAATGGAGATTAGGCGGAAACAGAGAGTGTTTCGCTACTGGAAGGAGGGCCAGGCGTCATGGAAAGAATACAGGGATGCTGTTCGTGTTTGTAGGGAGAAAGTTCGAGTGGCCAAAGCACAGCTAGAGTTGAAGCTGGCTGTGTCTGTGAGAGAAAATAAAAAGGGTTTTTTTAGATATGTAAATGGAAAAAGGAGAACTAAAGAAAACATAGGGCCACTCCTTGATAGGGAAGGTCTCCTCACAGACGATGACGTAGGCAAAGCAGAGACGCTTAACGCCTTCTTTGCCTCTGTCTTCAATGCCGATGATGGGCTTCGGGACCCAGGGTGCCCTGAGCTGGAGGACCGGGACGGTGGGGATGACAAACTCCCAACTGACCCTGAACGTGTGCGGGATTTGCTACTCCACCTGGATCCCTACAAGTCCATGGGTCCGGATGGGATTCATCCCCGGGTGCTGAAAGAGCTGGCGGATGTCATCGCGGAACCTCTATCAATTATTTTTCAACGATCCTGGGAATTTGGAGAGGTCCCAGTAGACTGGAAGCTGGCAAATGTTGTGCCAATTTTCAAGAAGGGTCAGAAAGAAGACCCTAGCAATTACAGGCCTGTCAGTCTCATGTCAGTGCCTGGTAAAATCATGGAGAAGTTGGTTCTCGGACTTATTGAGGCGCACCTGGGGGACAAAGCAGTCATTGGTCCCAGCCAGCATGGGTTTGTGAAGGGTAGGTCCTGCCTAACTAACCTGATTTCCTTTTATGATAAGATCACCCGTATGGTGGACCAAGGGAAACCAGCTGATGTGATTTTTTTGGACTTCAGCAAGGCTTTTGACACGGTTTCCCATAGGATCCTACTGGACAAAATGTCCACCATACAGCTAAATAAAAACATCATACGATGGGTGAGCAATTGGCTAACGGGCAGGGCCCAAAGGGTTATGGTAAATGGAGCTGCGTCAGGCTGGCGGGCGGTCACCAGTGGGGTCCCTCAAGGCTCCATTTTAGGGCCGGTACTTTTCAATATTTTTATAAATGATCTGGATGTAGGAATAGAGGGTATTTTGAGCAAGTTTGCTGATGACACCAAACTTGGAGGAGTTGTGGACTCAAATGAGGGCGTAAAGGCCTTGCAGAGGGATCTGGACAGGTTGGAGAGCTGGGCGATCACCAACCGCATGAAGTTCAATAAGAGCAAGTGCCGGGTCCTGCACCTGGGACGGGGAAACCCTGGCTGCATGTACAGACTGGGCGATGAGACGCTGGAGAGCAGCCTAGAAGAGAGGGATCTGGGGGTCGTGGTAGACAGCAAGTTGAATATGAGCCAGCAGTGTGCCCTGGCAGCCAGGAGGGCCAATCGTATCCTGGGGTGCATCAAGAACGGCATCGCTAGTAGGTCAAGGGAGGTGATTGTCCCGCTCTACTCTGCGCTGGTGCGGCCTCACCTCGAGTACTGTGTGCAGTTCTGGGCACCACAGTATAAAAAGGACATGAAACTGTTGGAGAGTGTCCAGAGGAGGGCTACGAAGATGGTGAAAGGCCTGGAGGGGAAGACGTACGAGGAACGGCTGAGGTCACTGGGCCTGTTCAGCCTGGAGAAGAGGAGGCTGAGGGGAGACCTCATCGCAGTCTACAACTTCCTCGTAAGGGGTTGTCAAGAGGCAGGAGACCTTTTCTCCATTAACACTAGTGACAGGACCCGCGGGAACGGGGTTAAGCTGAGGCAGGGGAAATTTAGGCTGGACGTCAGGAGGGGGTTCTTCACAGAGAGGGTGGTTGCACACTGGAACAGGCTCCCCAGGGAAGTGGTCACTGCACCGAGCCTGTCTGAATTTAAGAAGAGATTGGACTGTGAACTTAGGCACATGGTCTGAACTTTTGGGTAGACCTGTGCGGTGTCGAGAGTTGGACTTGATGATCCTTAAGGGTCCCTTCCAACTCAGGATATTCTATTCTATTCTATTCTAATTTTTTCCCCAAAAAGTACAAAGTTGGTGGTGGCTCACCGGGACTCCAAATTATATTTCATTAACTTTTCTTTACAAAAGGCCTGCAGCTCTGGAGAGGAGGGGGAAGGTGTTCCTCCTTTCACAGGGTCAGGCTGTGAATGTGCAGGTACATTTGAACAGCTTGAGAACTAATTCAGGAAGGTCTGCAGAAAGACAAGTTGTTGTAAACACATACTAAGATGGAGGGATTTCAGCATGACATACCTTTTTCTTTCAGTTACCTTGGATATTGAACCCTTCATCTGAACATGAACTCAGCAGACAATCCACAGACAAATCCCCAGGGTGATATTTAAAGGCAGAAGGTGTAAATAATGCATAAGAATAACAGCTGGAGTCTCTGGCTGGCATGGGGTGATTCAAGTTTCATGTCCTCAGACTCTGAATTTGGCCTATTGTATCTTATTGCAAGTTCTGCACTGAGGTATTTGTGACACTTCACTGCCACCAAGAGCTTCCAAACCCATATTGTGCCATTTTTTATTTTTATTTTTTTTTAAACAAGCCTTCCCCCTGACTTCAGGGGAACACTGAAGACACTGAAAATAACAATGAGAAAATGCTATTTTGGTTGGAGCCATTCTTTTCCCATGTCACTGCAAGGTTTCTTTTTCCAGCCTGTTATAATACTCCCTTCCCCGTGTAATAGGGCTTCCTGTGCTTGTTTAATGTCAGTGACTCTTATTGCTGATACAAAGATTGTTATGATTAAAGTGAATCAGAAGTTCAAGAAACAGGGAGAAAGAACATACGATATTGTTTGTTCAGGAGCAGAGAGACCATTACCAAGAACAGATTGTAGTAATAAAAGGCAGAAGACAAAAGAGAAAGTTTGTTTGCACTGAAGGATGGTCATTAGCAACCCATACCCAAAGGTGTTTCATGAAGAGAAGGCCTATTGCAGACTGTAAAGTCCTTGGTGACCTCTCATCCAACAGTTTTTGGAGACAAAAACTTTTATCCTCAGCCATAGAACTCTTGCATTCCCACCCACTGCACAGCTCTGACATTTCACGTGTGAAAAAACTGATTTGAAGCTGTCGCAGAAGGTCTGGTCACTAACCTTGCCAGTTCTCCCTCCGAGTCATGACATGGACACCTTAAGAGACAAGCAACTGACAAAGCATTATAATTTCAAAAAACAAGCCCTTCCAAAGATGCTAATTTTGCCTTTTCTTTTCAAGGAGAAAAGATTTATTATTTGATAAGATGAAAAGTGAAATGCTCAGCAGAAGTATCAGTTTTGATACTATGTGGGCTCTTTACAGCATTTAAAACAAAATTAGTTCCTTTCTAATCTTTCATTTGAATATGTGACTAGTGATACTTTAAATAGGTAAGTACTGTTTTACTGGAAAATACTAGACTTTGGGGAATTTTAATATTTGTTTCTATAATTACTGCTAACACAGGAGCACTAAAAAAAAAAAAAAAAGTAAAATAATAAAAAGCACTCTGTAGCATAAGACATTGTTTCCTGGGAAAATTTCCAGTGTCTTTAGAACCTTGCATTACAGGACACAATATGTCACTTAGCTAGACCCTAATTACATGTTTCCAGACTAAGTAGCAAACATTTAGATGATAATTTCCTTCTTTGACTTCTCCTTATTTGATTAATTCATAATGACAGAATCAGAATTTCCTCCTTTCTTAAGCTTGAGATAAACCTTATTTCTGCAGCTTAGAGATTAGGACAATTCAGATAATGCCACATTTCAGATGTTTTATAAGCACAACAAGAGAAAACAAATTTGTACGTTGTTTACTTAATTAACCAGATGTCAAGCAGTTATTAGTTGTGGAAGGGATAACAGTAATGAGTTATAAAGTATGTAAAAATAGTATCTTAAACTATGTAAAAATAACATCATTATTGATCATGCACAGTAGAACAATGCCTGAAGACAAACATCTCATAGAAGGCCACTTTTCTGGCAACACACAGACTCATCCCTTACCCATTTGGAGTTTGTTAGGCTTTAAATACATTAGGCCAGCAGAGGAAGAGGACAAAATGTTTAATTAAATAGGATATAAGTAGAACAAGCAGAGTTATTGTACTTATGTTTTTGTCTTTCTTTCCCTTATAAGCTTTTTGTTCCAGGACTTTGGAAAATAGCATCTAAATAAGGGAAAAAAAAATATGATGAAGAACAGGAAAACAAAGAGAACAGACAGAATAAGAGGAGAGTCAGCCTAGTTCACAGAAAGAAAGAAGCGTGTCTCAGAAAATAGCCCATTCCCACAAGGCAGAACAGCCTCCACAACCACAGCAGATGCTCTGAGCCTGTTACCAACAACCACAGTACCTTTTACCTAGCACCCTCTAATTCCCAGTCTTCAGGGTATAACTTCTTCCTGGATTGTCCCCAGACTCTACCAGCCAACATAGCTGAAATAGAAAACAGTCCACAACTACTAAATCTCTCAACAAGGCTGTATCCTGCTCTCTTGTAGATTAGGGTAGTAAAGAAATGGGTGGTCCCAGCTGGAGCTTGTTGCCTCACGAACGGTACATGAAGTAGCACAACCTGTTTTCCCATCCTTCACAGGTGGGAAGAAAGCTCATCATGTTTTTAAGGAAAATAAGCTGAATAACTTGGTAGAGTCTTATTTAAACATACATAAATGTTGCAACAACAAAGACAAGTGATTAAGCTATGCTTAATTAGTATAAATATATATAACATCTTTGTGAAGCTCCTCATTTTTCTTCTTTGATGTTCTGATTTATAAGCTGGTGGAGTGTATGAGTGTATCAGGGGTCACTGTCTAGTCCAAAAGAGGCACATGAGTGTAGGCACGTGTACGTGTAGAGAGATGGATAGTACAGTAGATGAAGTAATAGCTAGATTGCAATGTTGAAAACACTGGG
>NC_048894.1:106955883-106970270 GCF_011077185.1 Oxyura jamaicensis
AACACTAATAAAAAAGAAATGTTAGCCTTGAGCTCTGAAGTGTGATTCTTTCACTTTCCGGATGGAGTAGGAAGCAATTCGGTAATTTTTGCAGCTCTAATATATATATATATATATATATATATATATATATATATAAAGAGACTGTGTAGCCATTTAGGTATCTAAATGGTAGGTACTATTTAGCCATCCATATGTAAGGTAGCGCTAAAATCTTTTATCTTGGGTACCAACTAGCATGAGCTCTTCAGGTTTCCTCAGCGCATGGATACCACCCCTGAATGGTGTTCTTATACTTGTGACTTTATCTAGTAACAAAATTAGACTGATTTTTCCTGAAGGACACATTTACATACTCCTTTAAGACCTCACATGGTCTCCCCAGAGCAATGGGGAGTGTCTGTGATGGACTGCAGACACAAGCAGACCACCCCTAGAAATAGCAATAGAAGAAACATGAAGGGAAAAATCAGAGCTGGAGCTGGGAGGAGAAAGTTCCCGAGGTGGAGGCAGGGATGGCTCAGGCAGGGCTATGGGTCTGGGAGGCAGGTCAATACAATATACATGATGTGAGAGAGAATTTAGGCTTCAAGTAGCCATTGCTGTTCTGAGGAAGCTCTAATTGTCACATAAACCACTCAGGCTTCCCTCAGGCTGAAATTACACCCTCAGAAGGTGGTTACTTGCTGGTAATGAGCTGTATCTTCATCTGCTGTAAATCTGTGTGACTGCAAATGCCGAGGTAGTTATGCTGATTTAAACCAGCTGAGTAGCTGGCCCTGAACACCATTCAAACACTGACCACAGAGGTGTCCTGCATTTGATGGATTTACAGGCATTCTCTACTAACACAGATGGGCTTTGTCCTTACACTTCACTGCATTGTACAGCCCTGGCATTTTGAGTCTGGAGCTGGCATAGCCATGCCTGTGTTATGCAGCTGGCATGCTTGCTCTGGACCAGAACACCTTGCTCATTCTTTTGCCATGCAGAGAGGTAGGGATGTTGCATACTGATACCTAGTCAGGATGTCCCTTCCTCCCTTCTTGATACTGCTCCTCCAGAGCCCCCGGCCCCCTGAGGGGCATCCCTGACCAGCTGGGCTTGGTGGTTTGGTTGATGTTGTGGTGGGAGCCAGAGGGTTTATGAGTCTGTGTGCAGCACTTCCCAGGACCTGTGTCCCAGCTCAGTCAGGCCATTAGTGAGCGGTAGAGAACGCATTAGTTGCTGCCTGGTAAATTACAGTTTTTCCTGGCTATTTTTGTCTCTGTGCAAAGCCAACTTGGCACCGTGTCTCTATGATGTCTATTTACATAATTATGACTGGCTTCTGCTCTAACCCACCACCTAAGGAGTCCCAGGCTTTTTCACATGGATGAAAGAGGAGGAAACACGCACACTGCTTTTGAAATCTGTCTCAGAAAATTTATTTGAGCAGCAAGCACAGATTACATCTCACAAACAGCCACCTTTTTCAATCCAGATTTTCAGATTTGTTATTTCTAATTATTTATAGAAATGCCCTTTCCCTCTGATCTATAATCTTCTCAAACGTTAGAGCTTTCTTGCTGTGAAAAATGATTCACACAGGGCAGCGTGTATTGTGTTAGCTGCGTGTTTGCTCATTGCCATGCAGTGGCTGATCTAGGGAACTGAATCTAAAAGAGGTTTCTGGGGAAGGGTCCCATCAGGAGCACTGCCAGTGGCCTCACCCAGTCCCCAAATGATTGGGATATGACTGAAATTAACTTGAAGTGCCTGCAGAAGTATAAGTAAATGTCTTTACACGTTTTCTATCAAATATTTATAGCATCTACTTTCTCCTCATTGACAGATTTTGCAACAGACGTTTTAATGAGTTTACTCTCACGGAAGATTAGCTCTTTTAATTTACAGACTTAATTCTAGTGCTGGATGAACCCACACAGATTTAAGCAGGCAGTCAAAATGAGAACTGGAGTTTGTATGTTTATGTGAACTTTGATCAAATCGGTCTAGTCCTTGCAGCCAGCCAGAAGGTTTCCCCTGGGGCTGGGGTAAAGTTCCTGCCAACAGGTTGTGGAGGTGCAAAGGAAAACAAATGCTCAAGAAGGGACTTGAGCCCATTTCTGGTGAGCTGAGAGTTTAATTCATATCTGGTTCACTACAGGATCAGACTAGTCTGCAGTCAGTCAGAAAAATGTGCGTAGCCTTCACACTGCCCTTTTCCCCATTTCACCAAAATGCAGTTGCTGCACTCAGGAGCCAAGCAAATGCTGGTGAGCAACTGGAATAGGGATGCCTCCTTTTTGCTGAAGGCTGCCTCCCAGGGCCCCACTCTTCTTTACTGATTTTCCATCAAGCATATTCCTACCCTGTAGCTATGAAGCAAAATCTCATTCTCAGCGGTGCTGAGATGGCTCCTGCAGATCTTGGGAAGGCTGCAAACAGCAGAAGCCTCAGTGTGACTCGGTGCCATGGGGGGCTTTGCTGCTCCCTTTCACACACACCACTGCCCGGTAAACTTGTCTACAGCAGATTTTTAAAAGCCCTATTGGAGGTGAAAGTTTCTAAGTGGCAAATGTTGCTTTCTCCTTCAAGACACATTTTTATCTTGGAGTGGAGAGAGGGCCCCACACATATATTTCAAAGGATGGAACTATTTGTTATGAGAAATCACTCAGATAATCCATATTGACATGTTAATTATGATTCAACAAGTTTTCCATAGCAGCCCCAAATTAATGCTAATTTATTTGGGCAAGTTTTGCTAAGAAGTGCTGTAGCACAGTAAATGGAAAAAAGATCAGTGCCAGCACAATTTGCTTTGTGAAGAGCCAGCCTCGCTGGGGAGCAATGCAACCACAGAAAGAGCATTAGACATATCAGGATGGGGCAGGGGGAGGTTTTCCTTCAGTGGTGGGGCTGGTTTGTACAACCACAGCACCGGGCAGGCTGCAAAAAGGACTGCTGTGAGGCAGCTGCAGTCCCATTGATAATTGAACTCATTAGCAGTGTGTGGTGACTTGGCCTCCTGTATACCTTGGTAGGCTTGGGGTACTGAATTGTTGTCTTTTCTGTTTTCTCTCTTACATATTGCTGCTGCTCTTCGTAGATACTTTTTCACAGACAATTAAAAAACCAAAGACAGGAGCAGGAGTGAGAGGGAAGACACTGGGTGTTAATTAGATTTTTTTTTTTTACAAGTAAATGAACCTGTCACGCAGAGGGAGTGTCTGAGATTTGTTGTCACTGTTACTATTTTCAGCACTCCCACATGTGAAACAGTTCTGCATGAAATTAACTTCAAGCCTTTACCAGACAGGAAGAGTTTCAGTAATGAAAGGTTTTGTTCTTTGGGGCTGTGGGATGGAAGACAGGAACCACTTCTGCCCAGTATCTAAAATTTGCTCCCTAAAAAACCTATACCAAAATAATGCTAACATTGTTTTATTGACTGGGGAATATGAATATATATATATATATAAACACTATTTTTGCAATGAATCAAACATTTAAAAATCTGGTATTTTTACCCCAATAATTTATCAGTGAAACCTAATTTTTATTTTAAATGAACATGAACAGAAAAATTCTCCGTCTGAATAACACCCTTTACTCTTACATCTTCATATGTATATATATATATATTTATATACACACATAAACTTAGTGAGGAACAATGATAAAAATAATAACTTATTTCATGAAACTAGATCTGTACTCTCAAACCACTTGTGTGTCTTCAGTGCCCCATACCCTACAGAGAAAAAAAAAAAAAAAAGTGCAGA
The DNA here is from genome assembly GCF_011077185.1 of Oxyura jamaicensis. Lineage (NCBI taxonomy): Eukaryota > Metazoa > Chordata > Aves > Anseriformes > Anatidae > Oxyura > Oxyura jamaicensis. The sequence goes on from NC_048894.1 coordinate 106,959,654, forward strand.
AAATCAGATTTCACCACCTCTACAAACATCAGGAGGTGCTGTGCTCACGCTGTGGTGGTCTCTGTGCTTCAGAGCGGAGCAGCTCTTCACACTGGGTGAGCTGAGGAATATTAACAGAACCTGAAACAATCACAGAAGGAAGTTTAGACAATACTGAAATGTGTTTAAATGGGAAAAAAAAAAAAAAAAGGAAAAAAAAAAAAAGGAAAAAAAAAAAGTGTTGTGCTTCTTTTCCATAATTTAGTCTCCTAGGTGGAACTTTGGTGGCTAAATCTTGTTCCCCAACCAATCACTCAAGGCTTACAGGGGCACTGCATGTTTAAGTAAACTAGAAATCTAGATTAAGGTGCATATGGCCTTCTTTCACACATGTACTGGATTTATTCCAAGAACAGGACACCTATCCCTTGCCCAGGCACCATACTGAGGCACTTCTTCCCTGCCATGTCACTAAATCCCACCTCCTTATCTAGGGGCTGCTAATTCCCACCGCACCTGGAGACATGTGGCTTCTGCCCTGGCAGTAAGGCTGTTCTGCCAGTAAAAGGACATTGGTTTGTGTTAGCAGTGAGTGTGAGCAGAGAGGCTGGAGCATTAGCAAGCAGAATTAGTGGGTTTACCAGCAGCTATTTAGATTAGATTAAAGAAGGTGTTAGGAGAAATTAGCTGGGGATGGGTTTGGAGATAGTGATAGGGGTCAGTGGGGACATTAGGGAGCACACAGGGACGAGACTTTCTGTACTGTGGCATCCCCAGGCTCTAGATAAGGTTTGTGTCAGCTGCCAGGGGGAGATGAGTGGGCACAGGGTGAAGTGACCATGTCCTGTGGGCTCTGCATGAGCATTGCTACCCACTCCTGTCCTGACCATGAATCCATCCCTAGAAATCACCTGGTGTGATGCCTTCAGAGTGCTGGGGAAATCCACAGCAGCATTGGAGAGCCTTACCTCCTGCAGCATCACTGCCTTCATCAGCCAACAGCAGTACTTCACTATGAATATTTCCTGACACATCATCCTCTCCCTCTTCAGCCCCTGCTCCATGCTGTTGGAGCCCATGGCCCATGTTGCCATGCCATGGTTGTAATCCTGCTCCACCTCACACTTCATCTGGAAAGGACTATATTTGTCTTTCCTCTGCTGCTCTTCCATCTCTTGTCTGAGGTGATGGAAATGAGCCTTGAGGGGATACATCTGGATTGTTTATCTCTATTCTTGTAGAAAAATGACTGCTGAAAGTGCCCTCTGCTTTTTCTTTTTTTTTCTACAAGGTAATAAATACTTCCTGCCTCTGAATCCTCCCTCCCATTTCAAGCACTTTGCAACAGCCCCAACAATTACAATAACCAGATCCACCACAGGTCGAAGCAGAAACACTGTGAGTTTGCAGTTTTCCCTTTTTCCCTGCTAGCACCCATAGTGGTTTGGGAAGATTTCTGCAGACTTCAGAAAGCTGAATGAGATATTTGGGTTCATACTTGCTCTGCATAATACACCCCGGTCTCAAAATCCACCATTCTTAGAGGACTAGTGTAATGTGTCATCAATAAAGGTGACTATGTAGACAGAGTAAGCCTCAAATCCAGAGGCTGGGGCCAGCAACGACTGCCTCCCTGAGCCATCTCAGGTAGGAGGAGGATGGCAGGTTTAGGATAAAGGTCTGTCTGCATGGAGGGGAAGTCTCTGCAGGTGTAATTTACATGGTCTGAAAAAAAGATGACCTGCAATAAGCTTCTGGGAAATGAGACTCAAATAGGAAGGTAAAATGCTTTCACAACTTTAGGAAAAAAAAAAAAAATAAAAGAGTAATTATTAGGTGTTGGCTCTGCTCAGGGTATATAATGAGTACCAATTCTGAGGGAACAAAGTGACAACACGGAATGTCAAGGATGTGCCATAAAAAACTTTTTTTTTTTTTTTTTTTTTTTCAAAAATACAGATGATACCATGAATGTCCATAGGGCTGATGAGTCCCTTTATTTATCTTCCCCCAAAAAAGAGTGCCCAGAGGTCAGCAGCTTTGGACCATCATCAACTCTGCAGACCATACTATGGTGGCACAGTATTCCCCACTACCATTCATCTGACCTACACAGAAATTAATTTAATAGTTCTAAAAATAAAAATAAAAATCCAACAATTCCAACTTAAAATGTAGGTATACAAAACAAACAACATTTTGCCATTGGCTGGGTAGTCTGCTTACATTGAAATAGTAACAGCACTAATGAGAATAGCAGTTTGGAAGTGAGAGAAATGAGTATTTGGAAACACGATGGTTAAATCTTCACAGAATCACAGAAGGGTTGAGGTTGGCAGGGACCTCCAGAGGCCATCTGGCCCACCCAGAGTAGGGCACCCAGGACCATGTCCAGGTGAATCTTGAATATCTCCAAGGAGGAGACTTCACAGCCTCTCTGGGCAGCCTGTGCCAGTGCTCGATCACCCACACATTGTTTTGTGATGTTCAGGAGGAGCCTCCTGGGCTCCAGGTGGTGCCCACTGTCTCTTATCCTGGTACTGGGCACCACTGGAAAGAGCCTGTCTCCACCCTCACTGCACCTTTCCTTCAGGTGTCTATAGACATTGATAAGATTCCCTGCTCCATCTTCAAAGAAACAGAATATAGCAAAACTTGAAGCCAAAGCATCATGTGTTTATTTATTTTTAAAATTTCATTTTTATAAGAAAAACATTTATTTTATTATTATAGTTTTATAAATGATGTTCTAATTTCAGCTTTATGTCTTGATTTAGTCCCCTTTGTTCTTTGCCGTCGTTTTTTATTTTGTTTGTTTGTTTGTTGCCTGGTTGTTCGTGTGCCTGCTGTTAGCTGTTTTGCAGCCCCCTGCTGGAGAACCAAGCCCCCCAGGAGCCCCCCAGGCCCCGGCATCCCGCGGTGTCAGCGCGGAGCCGCCAGGTGGCGGCATTGCACCGCCCGGGGAGCCCCACCGACCCTCACGATTCCTGCGGCCAAAAACCCGGCGTATTACATCTGGGTACATCGCCCGGCTTTATTAACCTGACGAACTTTATGAGGCGTTGTACCTGGCCCTTTTCTTCCCCCGTGCCTGGTTCCCGTGTGTTTATCACCGGAGGGATTCAGCGCATCTTCCCTGCAGAGAAATCGTTAGCCGGGTGTGGGAAAGTTTTCGTGAGAAGTTGGATTTCTCTTCTTCCAGAAGTAGAGGTGGTGTGTGTTTTCACAACTGAAAGTTAAAGGGCAGTTCTTTACCTTAACTGTAGGAATGTATTAGTCTGTGGTGCATTATTATATGACTTTTCTCTCAGTAAGTCCACATAAATGAAATGTACAAAATAATTGTTTTCTCCCTGCACAACTGTTTCTTGCTTTTCTATTATGAACTCTGAAGTGGTTATAAAAGCTCCATTTCTGAATGAATATATATATATATATACATATAAATCCACCATTTCTGGGAAACGGTTGGGATACTTCTGTTTCGTCAGACCAGTCAGCATTGTGCATAGAAACTGGTGCATGAAGCTGGATGAGAGAAAAAACATCAGCAAACACAGCTGCACAGAGCTCAGTAGGGTCCAGCCCCCTGCATCCCACCTGGCCTTTCTACACCCTGCATTGAGAAGAATTTCAAGGAAAAATAATAATAATAATAATAAAGTGAAGCAAGCATTAAAATGTTTCAAGCCATTGGCATATTTTGACAGATTCTGTCAGTTGTTTTTTTTTTTTTTTTTTCAGTGCAAATTATTATTATTATTATTTTTAAAACAATTTTATGAAATACAATTACTTAAAACCACTTGGCCCCAGCCCTTCCCCTCAAGAAAAACGTTTCTAAAATGTGTCTCAGGGTGACTGTGGAACATCACTCTTCAACAGAGGCTTGTGAGGATTTTCATGCTAGAGCAGCCCTAGCAGGGACATCGTCCTACAACCTCTTGTTCATGCAAATAGTAGATAATTTCCAAAGGACCCTTTTCAACTTAAGCTACTCTGATTTTGTGAGACAGCTTCTCCTTTCCTAGCTGGCTGCCCCCTCACCATTGCTTTATTCTTCTCCTTCTGTGTGGTGCTGCTTGTTCTCAGTGCCTACTAAAGCTGTGGGACTTGAATCGTTCAGCACTGTCATTTCTGGGACTGAGTCCAAAAATCTTCAACTAAGTAAGTCCCAGACAGTTATTTCCCAGAGTGGTTCTGAAAACATCAGTCATTTGGACATGTCTCAAACTGCCACAGCAATGAGACTGCTCAGTTGGACTGCCCCGAAATGCCCATAGGACACGGCCAGTGTGTCTGTTCCCCACCCAAAGAGTCTCACTTCCCCTCTAATTTAGGAACTAAAGACCATATTTGTGAAATAATTAATAGTCTCATCCTTCTCTGTCCGTCTGTGCCTACTTTGAAGCTCATGGCCTGAGGACCCATCAGAGAAACCTGAAAGGCTCAATGTCCAGACATGGTGGCCACAACGTGACACCTCCATAGGGAAGGGCAAAGCACAACAGGAAGGTGCAAGCAACAAAACTGAGCCTCAGCATAAAGCAAGCTGCCCCAGCTTTATGTTTAATAAGCAGTAAATAGCCAGTGGCAGCCTTGTTTATGCAGTATACATCTCCTTAATGAAAGCTGTATATGCTTGCTAGCTTGATACAGAAAGATCAGCAAAGGTTTATGCTTTCTTTTAAGCATGCTGTAGAATGGGTTTGGTATTCATATAATCAGTAGTCCACAAAACCTTAGAGGGAATTTTTATCCCAGAGATCCATTTCTGTCCCCACTGAGGGACCCAAGGAAATGGCATGGAGCTGGGACAGGGGAGGGTCAGGCTGGGTGTTAGGAAAAGGTTCTTCACCCAGAGGCTGGTCAGGCACTGGAACAGGCTCCCCAGGGCAGTGGTCATGGCACTGAGCCTGCCAGAGTTCCAGAAGCATTTGGACAACACTCTCAGACTCTAGGGTGATTTTTGGGTGGTCCTGTGTGGAGCCAGGAGTTGGACTTGATGGTCCTTGTGGGTTCCTTGCAACTCAGAATATTCTAATATTCTATGATTTAGTAGTAAACTGTGCTCAGGCTTGGGATGCATGAAGAAGGACACATTTCAACCAGAACATTCTCTTAAAATATTTGGAGAAAGAAAAACTGGAACCCTTTGAAGTGACTTTCAATTAAGCTTTTAGAAGAATTAGGATACCCTTTGTGTGTAACAGCTAGACCATAAATTTGATTTCTAATTAAATGCTGGGGAGAGACTTACATCACATGTCATTCTGCCTGAAAATTTATTAATTTTGAGATTTGACCAAAGTTACTTGGAGGTATTCAGATATACAAAGTTACTTGGCTCTTTTCTCCTTCTGCATAGACACAGCAACTATACAACTTCTGAGAAAACAAAGGAAAGCTGAAGGACTTGCCATTGCATTGCTATGCCAGTTTGATCACTGTAATCACAGAAGTCACAGATATCTTTTGTAGTTCTGGTCAGACAATGGAAAGGTCAAGATTCTACTGGAATTTCTCTCACACTTTGCTCCAAAGCCTGGCTATGGTCTCTGTATGAAGTCAAGTGCTTGGTATCACATTAGTCCTTAAAGAGTTAATGGCATTCTTTTTTACTGGACCATTTCCAGTCACATCATACTTTAAGACAAACATAAGCAGATTTCATTATCTTCTTACAAAAGTTAAGGAGCAGATAATGCTTATTCCCTACTGGCAGTGTTATGGGGCAAAGCATTTTTAATAATTACACAGTTTTGCAGGTATAACTATTTCTCTGAACATTAGGCCTGAATAGCTGTTTTGTCTCTGTACTCTGTTACCCTTTATTACTTCCAGCTCTATAAAGAGCTATTCAATTTCTTCATCTACTTTAAGTGAAAAATCTATTTCTGACTGCAAAAATAACCCTACCTTTTTTTCTTCTGTTCTCTTCTCTATGATCCCCCATGACATTGGTTCAAGTGAAATGGTGTGGTACAGTTAAACATTTTTTCCATTACAACCCTTATGGATTCCCAGATGAAAATACTCTACTGGGACAAAAACAACACAAATTACTTTCAGTTTACATAATTTGGTGACAGTAGTCACTGGGGAATTACCTGATGCTTTTTCTTGTGCTGCTCAGTTAAAGAAATGTCCCTGCTGTCACACAAACCTTTTAAGTTTTTTTCTGTGGGTCAAAGTGTCAAAGGCTTGGGACTGTCTGGTCAAACAAATGAGTACAGTGTGAACAGGAGCACTGTGTGCAAGCACAGTAAAATCCCTGACCCCGTCTCTCACAGCTCCTTAATTGCAAGGAAGTTACCACCTTACAACGGCATTGCAGAATGACTTGACCTGAAAACCCAGCCTTCAGACTTCACCAAGGATAATCTGAAGATATTTTGCTAACAAATAAACCAAGCATTGCTTCTCCTGTGCTGAGCAATACCCAAATGCACTGTGAACCCTACCCAACGTTTCTACCTATAGAATTTGTGCCATCCCATGCCTGCAGGTTCTGGGACACCAAATACACAGTCACAATTTTATGCTTCTGAATACTACAGTCTACTACTCTGCTTTGACCTTTGAAGGGCTTTGCTTACCATTTCACAATTTTTAATCTAAATCTTTTCATGCATCTACAGTTTAGGATTCCCCAACTAAAGCATGGATAAAGAGTTTCAGTATTGACTGTTCTTCCTTCTAGAAGCCAAGGAATTAAACTGGGCTTTTCTTGTTTTCTTGTTTTCTGCAAGCATTAGAGCACAGGTGGTTGTTAATGTTTAACTGTACCTTAATCTTTGTTCAGGAATAGTATTTACCCATCCTATGTGAGGGTAAGAGATGCTTGAGGCAATTAAGATTTGGAAACTGTCATCTATTTTAGTGTTTAAACAATTTGGTTGGAACCAGAAGTTTTCTCAGTCCCTACCATGTAATGTAGCCTAATGTTTTAAAAATGAAATTGTGTAATAGACACTGGTCCGTATATTCAAGCAATATTCAAGCACCTAGAAATGGATCTGTTTCTTAGAGATGATGCAAGCCTTGCACAATTCCAGAGAAGCTGTAGGGAATCGTTGCCTCCAGAAAAACCTCAGCTGGAGCTTGTCCACTCTTTTTCCATTGTACAGCTCAAAAAAAAATAAAACAAAATAAAATAAAATAAAATAAGATAAAATAAAATAAAAATCTATGTGTGTTATACCTGATAGAGCTACTGCAGTCTAAATCCTGCTACTCTTACATGTATTTTTCCTACCTAACAGTCTTTGTCAATTTTTTCCCCTTTTATATTTTAATATGAATATAAACCAAGATTTCCAAAATTATGACTGATTCTGAGTGGTTAATTTGCTGTCTCTCCAAGATTATCAGAGGGTGGCTGGTCAAGCTTTTGCAACTCTCAGACCACATTAAAGTGTCACAAGTTAGACAAAATGCATGCTCTTAAAATGTCCACTGATAAATGGCATTACTGGCGGTGCCATAAATGAGATGAAGAAATTCTATTATCAGGCACATTAGGAGGTGGCATCAAAAAAATGTTCAAATTAAGACTTTCTTAAATACATGGTTAGAGAGCTTTCTTGTCAAAAGAAATGTGAAGATGAAGTTTTCTTAACAGAAAAATATATATGGGCAAAACTGTGCAAGCTTGTATGGTGGTTTTACCAGGCAGCTGAACTCCACCACAGCCTCTCTCTCACTCTGCCTCCTCAAAGGAAAAGGGGGAGAATATGCAATGGAAGGGGCTCAAGGGTTCAGATGAGGACAAGGACATCACTCGACAATTATTGTCACGGACAAAACAGACTCAGCATAGGGAGATTAATATAATTTATTGCCTATCACTGGCAGACTAGAACTGTGAGAAACTAAAAGCAAAGTAAAAACGCCTTCCCGTCATCCACCCCCTTCTATCTTGTCCCCTATAAGGTGTGCAGGGGAATGGCGGATGGGGGCTGTGGTCAGTCCCTGATGTTTTGTCTCTGCCACGTCCCTCCCACGGGATGCCGTCCTTCCCGAACTGAGCCTGCAGGGGTTGCCCACAGGCAGCAGCTCTCCAAGAACTGCTCCCACACGGCTCCGTACCACGGGGTCCATCCCCCAGGAGCAAACTGCTCCAGCACGGGTCCGCCATGGGCGGCAGCTCCCCCCAGGCCCCCTGCTCCTGCGTGGGCTCCTCTCCACGGGCTGCAGCTCCGGCCCGGGGCCTGCTCCTGCGGGGGCTCTCCATGGGCCGCAGCCTCCTCCAGGCCACATCCACCTGCTCCACCGGGGGCTCCTCCACGGGCTGCAGCGTGGAGATCTGCTCCATGTGGGACCCATGGGCTGCAGGGGGACAGCCTGCTCCACCAGGGGCCTCTCCACAGGCCGCAGGGGAACTGCTGCTGCATGCCTGGAGCACCTCCTGCCCTCCTGCTGCACTCACCTTGGGGGCTGCAGGGCTGGTTCTCACTCCTCACTCTCCCAGCTGCTGTTGCACAGCAGTTGTTTGTTGTTTGTTCTCCCTTTCTTCAATCTGCTCTCCCAGAGGCCTTACCAGCATAATTCACTGGCTTGACTTTGGCCAGCAGTAGGTCCCTTTTAGAGGCAGCTGAAACTGGCCCTTATCTAACATAGGCAGCTGCTGGATTCTTCTAACAGAGGCCACCTCTGCAGCCTCCCGCTGCAAAATCCTTGCCATGTAAACCCAGTACAGCTTGTAATACTCCCAAATACACAAGTGGACAGGGGAAAAACTTTTGAATCATCTATGTCCAAATGTGTTGATTGGGGTTTGGATCTCATTTCAAGGGCAGACAGAGTATTTAATTTCACTTTTTTTTTTTTTTTCTTTTTTTTTTATTATCTTTAAGTCCCATAACTATTGAATCGCTTGTCTATTTTCATACAGCTTTGGCAAAGATCCAGTGATTAAAGAGAAATTAAGCTCTTGTAAAATCTGTGAAATGGATCGTTGCATAGACCATTCACATGCCCCAGCTCAGGGAAAAATGGCAGTGGGATCTCATGCATTAGTAGACACAGGGATTTGCTTAGGAGAGATATTTCTCCAGAAGCCATAATTCAGGGAAAATGCTTAGTTTTTTTAATACATCAACCATCAGATACCAATTCTGAAGCAAATTACCATTAGTATTGTGCTTTCAGAATGAATTTTTGTTTCTGGCTTTAAAGTACCTCTATTGTTTCAGATTTTTTTCCTCCAGCAATAAGTCCCTAATCAATTTCTGAGAAGTTCTTCTGCTGGCCTGTTTCTATTCTCTTTTCAGGGGTAAGGAAGCAATTTCAGTGGCCCTTTATGAAAGTCACAGAAATGCAGGTTCCAGGTCTTTAAAATGCATTGGGTAGATGAAATAGACTGTTCAAATGTCTCTTTTTCTGTTTTTGGAGAGACTCAGCTTCTACTAGAAATAGTATTATTGACTACATTACTGTGAACTTCAGCTCTTTCCTGTTATGATATTTACCACTGACTTGGGAACATAATTCTCATTAACTGCAGAGTAGTCTCATTTTTCATTATCACCGAAGGCTCTATCCCTTCTTCCTATTTGCTTTTACCTATCCAGTTTCTAGGGTTTCCAAGGAAAAAATTTAATAAATAAATCTTTCACTTGTCCTCAGTGTGAGTCATAGATCAGGGTTAGAAAAGAGGCACATTCACAAGGGATAGCCCAATGGTGTTAAAAACATATAAATATTTTAAAGTTTTCTTCGGGAAACATTTTCAGCTGGAAGATTTACATTTTTTTTTATTTCCAGAACACATTAAAAATGTATATTTAAAATTGTGATAAATATGCAAAAGGAAAATAATGATTTGAAATATCCTATGATATTTCAACATGTAATGGCAAGGAGCAGAAAAGGTGTGTTGATGTGGAAAATTCTCATTTAATATTTGAGTAAGTATTCTCTGTCTGCTTCCCTTCCCCTTTCACTTACTTTGCAAGGCTTTAATACAATCACATATTCTCTGTGCTATAAATCCTCAGTTCCACATAGAGAAGTGGCCTGTGATAGGGATAGGGTGATGCCTGTGACAGGGATGTGGTGATAGGGTGTGGCCTGTGTGATAAACAGATTCTCATTATAAATTGTGATGGACACTATAAGTCTATCTAGCAACAGAATACTTTCCTGTGACTTGAAATGAATATTAATTAAGCTATTATTCCTCTGTAAGAAGAAGAAAAATAGAAAAAGAAAGAAGCTTCTCAGTAATTGAACATAGTAATTGTCATCCGTATCCCTAAATATCAAATGCATTATTTCAACTGCAGAGCAGTTTCCATAAAAAGCAATAGAACATAATTCCCAAATATCAAAATTAATTAATTTTATAATGAGAGAACATGCAGGCATCTTCTCCGTGTGTTAAGTAATGCAGAAATCCTATTTTAACAGTGGTGAAAAGGTGTGCTGAACACCACTGAAACTCTGCATTTCTCCCTTTGGCTTTCTATGCTAAAAGGGATCTAGCTCATTCCTAATTTAAAATGACAACAGTAGGCGAAGCACAAAAGTGGGGGATTCATGGTAGGCTGAAGGACACACACCATATCATTCTGTTGCTGCCTTGTTTCTTTCTTTCTTTCTTTCTTTCTTTCTTTCTTTCTTTCTTTCTTTCTT
>NC_048894.1:106970280-106996119 GCF_011077185.1 Oxyura jamaicensis
CTTTCTTTCTTTCTTTCTTTCTTTCTTTCTTTCTTTCTTTCTTTCTTCCTTTCTTTCTTTCTTTCTTTCCTTTTTTTTTTTTTTTTTTTTTTTTCCATTTGTAAAATAAATAAAACCCTGGCCAGTGATCACTATTGTTACCTGCTGCTGGTAACAGCCTTTTGCTACCTCTCTTCCAGCTTCACAGCCCACACTCAGGTTTCCATGACAGACAATTTCAGGTCACAAAAACAAAACCAAGGGCATGAGCAACACCCTGGGGCTGTTGGAGCCGGCTGGAAGAGATGCGATGCGTGGGAGGCAGCTGTCAGAGGCAGGAGACAACTATGCCTCTTCTCTCACTTCTGGGCCACTTGAGGACCCGGCAGGAATCATAGACAATTGCAATTACAAATACCTTCATCTGGGAGAGTAGTTTAAGTGCTCAGGGAGAAAAAAAAAAAAAAAAAAAAAAAAAAAAAGAAAGAAAAAAAAAGCCTTGGCAAGTAAGGTAGGAAAGATACTCAAGAATTACAGGAGAGCTTATTCTTCTTGCAAGACAGTCAAATTTTGAATTGACTTCCCATGTAAACTGAGAAGAGCCTAAAGTAAGTGATAATTTAGTGAAAACCTGTAGTCACATGCTGTTTATTTGTAAATCTATTGCTATTATCTGCTAAAATCACATAATTTCATGAGGAAATCCACACTTGTATTTTCCTCTCCTTTTTGAGGAGAGGGAAATAATGGGATTTATATTGGCATTTAGTTTGTACTTCAAGAAACTGGTGCTTATTAGTGCCATTGCAAAGGTGGGAAACTATGAGGAAAACTATGCTTAACCACAGAATCTGAGTAGCATAGCTTTGCTTTCTCGGGCAAACTGCTCGGTGAGTAGTGAAGCTGAAGAGTTCACATGTGGTTGCACACAACTTTTTCCCAAAGGATATCCCATTTTTTATCCTGCTTCTATTGGGAGTTCCTCAGATTTATGCAAGGCCATGGAAATAGGTCTGACTGTGGTACCACGCTTTGCCATCTGCTTCATAAGCCTACCTTTTTCTGATGAGCCAAGTGAAAGATTTTCAGTTGAAAGCCACCTGGGGGAGGGATAGCTACAGGGACCCCAAGAAATGCAGGCTCAAGCCATTGGTAGCTATTAGAAATATACTGCAGTGGAATCCTGAATCCCACACCTTATTTGCTTTCACAGATGGGTAGGAGTAAGTTTTTCAGTTTGGAGGCGAGACATAGGCTGCTGGGCAAGCCCTGCTCTGTTCCATGTTTTGGCAGAAGGATGCTGTCACTCAGAAGGGTCAGGATATCAGTATGTACTGAAGCAATGCCTGCAGCAGGCAGTAGGAAATGCCTGAGCATCTGAAATACTTTCTTTCTCCTAGACCCAACATAGTTTCCTGATCACCGTGCACAATGCAAAACTCTTCCTCATCTTGGGCACCAGAATCATCCTCCTGAGAGTAGAAGGCAAGCTCGCAATCTCTTTGAGAGTACCCTCAGTGATCACAGGTTATATAAAAATTGTGGGCTAGAGATCTTGCTCCACAAAAATGAAACCTGGATTTAGGCCCTTCTCTCTTGAAATTCAGATATCCCCATCCCACACACAGCCCTATACCCACCATGGCCTAAAAGAGGCTAGACCTACTCTTCACAAGCCGGTTACCATCCAGATAGCAACATGAGAACCACAACATAACATGGTGTGGGAGTGTACAGATGGCTTGGGCATTCACTGGTTGATGCCATGCAGTTTTCAGGCTGGGTCTTCACCAGGCCAGGCTTTCAGCCTGCTCCTGTACTATGTAATGAGCAGTCTTTAGGTAACATGGATCAGCAAGATGAGGAGCTGGGCCAGGGAATGCTGCTACATGAGCACCTCAACATCAGCTTATAGATTTCTGTACCTTCAGAGTTTTTCTGCTCAGAGTATTCAAGGGAAAGGCAATTTCTCTGCTTTAAATCCTACCTATATATTTCCATCTTTTTCTCTTTTTGGATGAAACTATAATATCATTTGAATTAGCTGAAGTGCAATAGAGGAACAAAGAATTCAGCTGAGTGCATTTTTCTTTCCTGTGTCCAGAATAATCTGTTCATTCAAGGAGAAAAATAGAAAAAGATCATCTGCATTGCTGATTTGGAGAAGCAGCCTGATCACGTCTCACAGGCTGAAGAGATTCTTGGGGTGGTGTTCTTCAGATAGAGGCTGCCTTATTGTGCTGTCAAAGCACAGGCAGCTTTGGATTATCTGCAAGTTTGGAGATATCCAGGCAGTGTTACTGATCTAAAGTATTGAGAGCTTGCATGACCCCTGTAAAAACACCATAAAAGTACACACAGCAAGGGTGAGCAGAGGGAAATTAAACCTTCCCATGTGAAGAGTTCAGAAGATCATGTTCATGCACAATTTAACTTTAGGGGGTCTGATTAAGGATTGGTTGATGTGGGTGCTATTCTTCGAGAAGCTGTACCACTTGAAAACCTCAACTATCACCACTTGCAGCCTCAAAAATAATTTAAATGTTGAGTTAATACTAATTTTTAATTACTATTATTCTTCATTTGGGCTGAACAACATGGAAGGGAGGACGGCAGCAGACAACATGTGACCCAATTATGACAACCAAATTGTCAGACTAAGAAAGTTCTTGGAATATCAGTAATGGCTTTACTACCTTGTTTGCAGTGTTATTTTCATCTTTGAAAACCTCTAAGGACCCCTGGAGACCACAACCTTGGTTAAGGTTGTTCTAACCAGACATGTCAACCAAACTAGACCCTGCTGCTGCAGGATCTCTGTAAGAGCACCCATCCTGCATACCTGACTCTTCCTGGGGCAGGGCGGGGTGAATCAGGCTCTGCAGGAGCCAGCAGCAGCCTTTCTCTATGCATTTCATTGGTGCAGCAATTAGCTCATTTTACACAGCTCTCAAATAAACCACACTGCAGTCATGTTGGAAAAAAATAATAATAATAATTTTTAAAAAATATCTGTGTCTGAAACCTGACTGCAATCCAATTTCTTTAAAGGTTGCATGACACAGATATCCCAGAAAACAGCTCTGCAGCAGAAGCAGAGATTGATTCCACTTCCCCTCTTTTGCTAGGGAATAGCCTTAGCAAAACTTTCAAATTGATGGTAATTCACTAGTTTCAAAGGGCAGACAAAATAAATCTTTAATAAAGAGGTTTGCCCCAAGAAGCAACTGCCAGTTTAAGAAGCTTAGAGCTCCAAATCATCGGACTGTGTTCTCTGTGTAATTTAATACTGGAGGATCTTGGCTAACTTCATTAAGAGGATGACAGTGAAATTGAGATAAATCATCCCATGTTGGGGGGAGAGACCAGTACAGAAAAAAATATAATCAGCAGAACAAGTAGGTTATATTACTGCACAGATAACTTGCTTCCACATTAGTGTTCAAGTGAGTTTCATTGACACAAACTATACATTTGGCACAAGACCCCATGCTGTTGTGAAGTCAGGTATGTTGTATAATTCACGTAAAAACATCTGTAGTTGCTGGACCTTTAATAGGTTTAGTTTTTGATTGTTTTCAATCCACTGAGTTAATTTTTTTTTTTGTAGTCATTTTTACATCTTAACTAATATCTCAGAAATGTCTTTACAAATCATGTAACTCTAATAATCTGAGATTTTTAACTATTTAACTTTAAACTTAATTTAAAATACTTATTTTTTTTTACTGTATGGAAAGATTCTCACTCTCTACAACCTTTTAATACAGTCATGCTAAGCAAATACTTGCTAAAACTTCAAAAATGTCTCACAATGACCAGAAAAAAACACAGCTAAGAAAGATATGCCCATTGTACATACAGAGCTGTAATTCTATTTTGTAACTGCTGTTGTGGTTTTTTGATTTGGTTTTGTTTATCTTTTTTTCCCCCTACACAGAATATCAACCATTTGTGTAAAGACTTTTTCTCCAGAAAGCTGAGTCACTGGTTTTATTAAACACATTCAGCATAAAATGTGCATTTAAATACTGCTTTTTCTTACATTTTGACAAAATTTGTCCTGCATAATATTCAGTTCTTCCAACTGAGCAAGATTTTAAATTCAGAAACCTTATTTCTGGTGTTGTCTTCACAGCTTTTCAGCACCAGCCCTCTGTAGCACCTCTCTTGCTTGTGCCTATTCCTTTTTCAGAGGCAGGGTGCTGGATGCTGTGGGAATGGGTGCTCTGGTTTAACCATTCTCTTATCTCAGCTTTTGCCCATCATTGGTGGTGCACATACAGGATCATTTTCACTCCATTTTAGAGGTAGCAGCCCAGGACAGGTAGGTATGGGTTGTGACACCTGTTTTGGCTGAGCACTGGATGTATTAATTTCCTGAAACAAAGAGCATGAACAGCCCATGCTTTGGCATAAAATATTATAGTGTAAGACTGAATGATACCCAAGAGCCTTGGCTGGAACGGGTAATCTCTTTTTAATGATTTTATTCCATTTGCATTGAGTTATAATACATTTCCTTAGTATACAGCACAGGAAAATATTCTTCTTAAAACTGATTGATTTAAAAAGGTTCTGCTCTACATCAGCCATGAGGGACAACGCAGGCCTGCAGTGACAGATAACCTAGTCTTGAAATAAGAGCACTAGGAAGCATTAACTCCTGCAGTAACTGACCTGTCGCATCATCTGCTTGAAGAGACTTAAACGGGGACTTACAACCTAAATTACAGAGTGGATTGTCACTAGTTATGTCTGATTCCTTGCTATTTCATTCTGAGGGCTGATGGATGCTCTATATAGCATAAGGGCAGTTACAGGGCTGTGCAATGCTTACCTGCTGCCACCAGCTATGATGTGTCACCTAGCTCCACTGTGGGTGTGTGTCATGGTAGCCAAGGTCCTCCCTGGGCTGAGAGCTGGGCTTTGCTTCCTCTGGGCAGATGGAGGAGGTGGCTGATCCTCCCCTGGCTCATATGTGTTGGGGGGGGGGGGGGGGGGGGGGATGCTGCCCCTTCAAATTAAGTTCCTATCTTTATGCAAACACCAAGGGAAAAGCGAAAGCAAGCAAGCAAACCTTATCTTTTCAGTATCCTCCTCATGGTCTCTACCCATTTTCAGCTCAAATTTCCATGTCTCTTTATTTATGTATTTAGTAACCCTCAATTGAATTCTTCTCCATGCCTGTTCTCCACCTTAAATCTACTAAATCTTTTATCCTACAGCCTAAGGAAACTTCTAGTGTTCAGTAGGAGCTGAGCTCACACTGAGATCCCTTTACCACTCTTCTTATTGTAAAGTATCCTTTATTCAGATGACAGGCCCTTAAATTCTTTATTTTGTTTACATTTCATATGAAAGAGGAGTGACAAAATCAATCAAATTTCACAAAATCACAGAACAGTTGAGGTTTGAAGGGTTCTTGGGAGATCACCTGTTCCAAACCCCTGCTCCAGCAGGGCCACCCAGAGCAGGGTGCCCAGGACCATGTCCAGGTGGCTTTTGAAAATCTCTCAGGACAGAGACGGAGACTCTACAACCTCTCTGGGCCACCTGTGTCAGTGCTCCATCACCTACACAGTACAATGTATACAGAAACACTAAACAATCACAGAATTATAAATAAATAAATAAATAAATAAATAAATAAATAACCCTGAAAGGTTGCTGAGAAGGTTTCTAGGCCTTTCACAATCACAGGGCAGGAACAGTAATAATTATTTTAGTTTTGATATTTTTTTTATCTGTTCTCCAGGAATGCAGACTCTACTATGCCTCCCAGTAGCCTTTTCCATCCTGACACAGAATATTTGCTGTTTTTCTAATTTTTAATCTCTCACTCACTTTTTTTTTTCCAGTTTATATCCACTGCTTCTCTTCAGAAAAAAATTGTTCTTTTGCAAAAACCTTTAATTGTGTTTGAGTTAACTGTTGGTTAAACTTCACATTCAGCATAGAAAGCAAGCCTGACAAACTCAAATCCTTTAAGAAAACCTATGATTAATTTCAAAAGTTCTCTGTTTGTACTGACTGAATTAAAAGTATTCAAACAGAAATGCTTAACACTATGCCATATTTAAGAGTTGGCTTTTGCATTATATTTCCCCAAACTGCCTCTCTTTTAGCACTTATTCCTTGAAAATAACTACACAAGGAAGAAAATTTCTGGAAACTTGGCCTCAAAAATAGGCTTTGCCACATACTGACTCCAATTGTTTTATTAAAAATGTTCAACGAACTAGGCCCTCTGGAGAATTCTAGATGTTTTCAAGAGGACACCACCACCAGGACTCCCCAAACTTTCCATGAAGAGCTGCCTTGCTATGCAAATATCCATGCACAGCTCAGGGGAGTTCTGCAGTGTGGCAGAGCAAGTTGCAAAGCTGCCTCAACAAAAAAGAAAACAGCAGTGCTCTGTGATGGAGAGGTAATCTTGCCAGTTCTGAGATTAGAACAATGTTAGAAATATATGGAAAGTTTTTCCCCCTACAAAGGGAGATACTGACTTCTTCTGAACTGCTTGACTGCAGCCACTTATGAAACAGCCTTGTTTTCTAACATCTGCAGTTGTTAGCTGCATATTCTCAGACAAAACTTCTTATACTGCCAGCATTTCTCTATGTGAGAAGGAATTGAAGACTTCTTTAGGAAAGGCATGTTTTTCCTCTGATGCCTCAGTTCATGGAAATATCAAATACTCCAAAGTGGTGTTTTTTTTTTTTTTTTGTTTTTTTTTTTTTTTTTTTTTTAATGTCCGTAAGAGCTACTGCTCATTAGCAGGGATAGGAGCACTCTCCATTATCTGAATATCTTCACACAGCAGGGAAAGGGAATTAGGAATATTTACAAATACAGAGATCAACTACTGTGATAGGACTTAAACTTTGGCAAAAAGCCATGATGGTAGCTAATTATACAGGAAAGCATTATAATAGGGAAAATATGTTGTATATAAGACATCACTTGAATTTTCAATCATGTTTCAAGTGTTTTGGACTGAAAGGGATATTTCATTTGAATATGCAAAAATGCCGAAACATATCTTCACCAAGCAATTTATTTTGTATTTGCAATTGAAAGGATCTTAAATCATTTTCTATGTTCTGGAGATTTCTACCTGTCCATCAAGTGAAGACTGCATAGCCACAACTTGCTTTTTACAAATGAAAAGAACTCAGAGAAAACTGGAGGGAATGAATGTTTCATACCAATATTGCTTTTACAATATGAGGAGTTTCATATGAAATAACCGGGATGTTATCAGAACTTATACTTGATGCAGTCTATAATCACAGAATCATGAAATGCTTTGGGTTGGAAGGAAACTTAAAGTTCCAGCCCCTCTGCCATGAGCAGGGACAGCACCCACAAGACCAGTTTGCTCAAAGTCCCATCCAGCCTGGCCTTGGTGTTCAAGGGGCGATCTCTCCAGGGATGGGGCATCCACAATTTATCTGGGCAACCTATGCCACTGCCTCACCACCCTCATAGTGAAGAAGTTCTTCCTAACGTCTAATCTATATCTACCCTTCTCAGTTTCAAACCACTACCCCTTGTCCTATCACTCCACTCCCTGACAGAGTCCCTCCTCAGCTTTCCTGTAGGCCTGCTTTAGATACTGTCAGGCTGCTGTAAGGTCTCCCCAGAGCCTTCTCTTCTCCAGGCTGAACAACCCCAACTCCCTCAGACTGTCTTCATGGGAGAGCTGTTCCAGCCCCTTGATCATCCAGCCCTCCTCTGGACTTGCTCTAATAGGTCCATGTCCTTCTTGTACTGGGAGCCCCAGAGCTGAACACAGTGCTCTGTGTTTTTTACTAAAAACACACATTTACTAAACATTACATTTACTAAAAATGGTGAAATTTATTATTTCAATTAATTTGCCAAAAGCACTAAAAGAAGAATAGTTTTTCTTGTAAAATGCCTTAGCACAAATCTGTCAAATATTGGTGTCTAAGTCTGAAATAGAAAGTGTTCCTGTAATTTCTGTAAAGAATTTAAAACCTAAAAAAAAAAAAAAAAAAATCCCAGATGTACTGAAATGTATAAAAATGAAGACAGACACATTGCAAATTATAACAGACCTTGTAGTAATTGAGATATACATCAGAGAGTAAAGGAGTATGTAGTTCAGATATGCTGAGGGAAGCAGTTTTTTCTTAAAATGCCCATCAATTTGCCCAAATGCCCAAAATGCCCACAATGCCCAAAAATTCCCCCGGATTTTTCCCATGATGGAAAGGGTGTCCTATCCTGAGACCCTTCTGTCAGGTTTCATTGCACGGGCCAGCAGATACAAAAGTTGTTAGGAGGCACAAACACAGGCAGCTAATGCGAGCATGAAAACCTTTCTTTCTTGGGAAGTCAGGCAAAAAACTTCCATCGCTGACCTCAGATGGCCCAATAAATGGGTAACTCAAGTTCAGCCAAGCTCATTCTACATAGCTGCATATGGTGTGTTGCCAAGATATAGACTCTCATTTATATAACGTGTAAGCAGCAGCAGCAGCAGCTTTGAAGCTAGTGTTAGAAGTGTAATTGGGTGAAATCCAGGCTTCTTTTAAGACGATGAGAATTCTGGCAGGAGTTTTTAGGAGTGAGGGCTCCACTCATTAACTGCAACCCAATTCAGCAATAGGGGAAACATGACAGATTTCTCAGGTTTCTCAGATTTCTACACCTTATTCAAAATATTGATTCATATATATAGCTCTTCCAAAATACTAATAACAATAGTAATAATTATAAATAATAGAGGACATACTACAGGTTTCATAATGGGAATGAGCTAGAGCCAGTGCTCCACCAGATGCCATTATCAGAGAAACACTGGGTGCCTTTGACACAATTAAACCGTAAGCACGTACAATTTCTAAATCTCAGCCTGTGGCGATTTTTCTTGATTTCCAGTGATTGGTATAGAGTGATGCATAATGGCTCACTTGGCAGACTGCCTTTTTGCAAAGGGACAGGTAGATCTTGTCTGTAAAAAGAGATAACATAAAAATCCTTTATCCCACACACTAGAAAATAATGACTCCCTATCGTTGATTTATCACTAGGAGGTGGATTTGAGAATACATGTGAAACGAGAATTGCCTCATGTGAAGATTTAGGACCACTGTAGGATCATAAGTAGTTCATTTATAAGTACACAATAGAGGTTCTTGTTGAGAGTAAAGTCTGAATATTTATTAGCTACTCTTGCTTTAATATGCTCCAGATTTCCGTGGAAATTTTCTGAAGTTACTAATGGTTTCTGAACATATGAATGAACCAAATACACACACAAAGTACAGCTGCTCCCTCATGCCTCCATCTTCTTCAGCTGCAGCCAGAACAATTTTTGTTTCCAGATAAATTAATGGTTTTCCCTTAACAGCAAAAGAAAGATTTATTTATTTATTTATTTATTTATTTGAAAAGACAAAACATGGTATCAACTTGTTTGCCTCCCTCGCACATAGACATATAAATCTAATCAGCAAAACAAAATCAGGAATAGTTTATAAGGCTCTTGGTATAGGCTTGCAACAGATTCTGAAAACAATGCTGATTGTCTGACACTTCCGTTGAGCTGGGCTTTTTGTCATGTAATACCACATGGCTTTTGTTACTATGCACAGGCACAATATTTCACCTAAGACAAGGTGCTCACTCCCAAACTACTTTTTTTTATTATTATTTTTTTTTATGAATAAAGCAATTAGCAAGCAAAAACTGAGTAGGGAAGATTTGCCTGTTTTGTCTCACCAAAGTTTCCTTTGGTGAGTAATTTATTTCACCAAAAGAGAATGCTGCTTCATTTCACCCAGAATGTACTTTGCAAAAAATGTACCTTAAGTGGTCTATGTTACAGGGAATAAAGTGATATAGAAAAAATCTGTAGGAAAAATCTGTAGGAAAAATGATTCCTCTGACCAGTCCTGTAGCTCTAGCACAATCCCAGAGTTTCGCCTGATGTTTTCAGGGGTCTTTGGTGTCCACTTGTGGCCTTTTTCCTGTCCCTTTCTTCCTTGGTGATCTTGTGAGATCATCCTACCTATACTTTGGTCAGGAAGGTCCTTCAGCTGTTGCTCTGATACAGAAGACTGGGAGGGGACATACTTTTTAGCTATGATCTTGCATTGCTAGAGAAAAAAAAAAAAAAAAAAAAAAAATCTCTGTTCTTCATTTTTTAATGGCCCTTGATACTATATATTCTTTTGTCTGCACTTTTGGAGTTTCAGTCCAAGATGGAATCAAAATGACAGCAGGAGAGACATAGTATGGTCTAATGCTCAAATGACAGTCACAAAACAAAAAGGAGTTGGCTGTTTCCTGTAAATGTCTGCAAACATACACTAAATCCTTAGGATGATGCATTGTTCCTCTAGAGACACATACATACTGAAAGAGGTAGAGTTTCTTTGCCCTTCTGCAGAGCATTTGGCATCTCCCTGAGTGATGACGTATTTGTTTTCACCAACAATCTGAAAATTCACGTGTGGAAATGTTTTTTTGCTTCTGTAGACATGGGTACTTGGGTGAAATGAACAGATCACAAAATAATAAGGAACAGGACGATTATGAGCAGAACTCATTTTTTTTGTCTGCTGTCAAGTCTCAGCAGTGGAGGGAACACAGTCATATGTGCGCCCTAATGAAATGTGACAGGCGTTTAGAGACCGAAGGCTGACATTTACTGACAGCATAGCCATCTGCACACTGAAAGCTGCTAGCATCCGGACATCATAATCTGTTAAGGACTGTTTATTATTGTACCTCCAAATTGCAGGTCACGCAGATCCTGGGGTTGTATGGCATCATCTCTGTGTGCAGCCCTGTTACCTCAGCTAGGACTGTAATTCTCAATCTCTCAATGTGCTCCCTAGCTGCGTGTTTAACTTTCCAAATAATCAAGACACTTGCATCCTAATAGGCTAAGATACAGATATTTGAAAGGGGACAGAAAGAAAGAAAGAAAAAAAAAATCAACAAAATAAGCTCACCAGCCTCCTAGCCTGCCAGCAGGCAAAATAGATGTTAACCTAATTCTTACCAAGGCAGATGGAGTTATATAATCTGATTTCTAAGAGTAAGGGTTTTCTCAAAGAAAGATTTAGCATATATAGTATATAGATGTTTTGACAGCTTCAGAGTTGTAACATGGCAGTAGTTACTACAAACCTATCTCTACACACAATGCAGGTACAGACAAAAATATTTAAAGAATGAAACGTGGTAAAGATAATTTTTTGTTTGTTTGTTTGTTTTTTTCCTATACCAAGGAACAATGTTACCTGAAATATGCTGGAAAACAGAGATATAAACAGGGACTAGGGGACTGAGCCAACATTTTATTCTAGGCTTTTTTTTTTTTTTTTTTTCAGAGCAAGGAAGAAGGTGGCCTTGAGAGACAATAGTACAGGTTAGCTGGAATAAATAAGAGCAGGGGAAAAAATCAATGGAGGTTAACTTAATCTTCAGTGTTTCCTTGCATTGCAAGGAACAGAAGAGGCTGAAGCCACATGTCAAGTTATGGAAGCAGGTGTTCTGATTTTAGCCTGGAAGAAAATGTATTATTTTTTTTTTTGGTCATATTAGGTACCCTGAAGAATGGTTCCAAATTCCAAACTTGCTTGCTTGCTAGAGTACTGTGTTTGCTTTCCTGCCTGGCAGTGAACAAGGAGCACTCAGGGGCTTTATTATTTTTTTTTCCTTGAAAAACAAACAAACAAAACACCACCACAGCACAACACAAGGAGACACTTGTTTAGCTGCTCCAGGTGGTGGAGGAACATTTCTGGCCAGGTAGAAGCACAGTGCTTTCTGCAAAGTTTTACTCCTTGGAGATTGGCTCTAGACATATTTCTGTTCCACCCAGCCAACTCCTCTGAGCACAGTGATGAGCAAGGTGCCACCTGACCTGGGCACTGATCTGTGAAGCCAGCTGTAGCAAACAGAGGGAAGAATTTGCACCTTCTGAGCTGAAATAGAGCTCTCAACTAGGTGGCATCCTACTGTCTCAAGTGATGAGGAAATATGGGAATTTGGAGCATCTTGTGCTTTCATACACTTATGAGAGGGGAAAATATTGTGGGGCTTATTTGTTTAAATTAGAGAGTTATTCAGGGATGTGCTGGGTCCTCTCAGGTACCCCTCCTTTTTTTTTTTTTTTTTTTTTTTTTTTTGGATCTGCTCATTTGACTTTTGTCTGGAGGTGAATACATAAAAATAAAGAAATGTATGAGGTCAAGAGAAGAGCTGCAAAAGCAGCTCAGCACTGAGAAGGCCACTTTGTTCCTTGTAGCTTTCAGTGATCTAAACTAAAAAA
This sequence comes from Oxyura jamaicensis, assembly GCF_011077185.1. Taxonomy (NCBI): domain Eukaryota; kingdom Metazoa; phylum Chordata; class Aves; order Anseriformes; family Anatidae; genus Oxyura; species Oxyura jamaicensis. Next base: position 106,982,579 of record NC_048894.1, read on the forward strand.
GTACAATGAGTCACCCTGTTCCTGCGTATAGATCCAGAAAACCTAATGCTCACTGATACAGTCTGTGGGAAATCTAAAGTCAAATAAACCTAGTCAACAGCCACAAGTCAGGGCAAACTGTGCCCTAGGAACAGTTTTTGCCTTGTAAGTATAAAAGATCACTGTTTTAAGGGTAATCCATCAGCAAGAGAATGTAAAGAAGCACTGGCTAACAGAGTTGTCCTTTTTGGAAATAAACACATACCGTGAGCTGTGGGAAAGGGTCAATATTTTACCAATGAGACAAGTAAGATTTATTATATTCACTTTCCTTGTTCTGGAAGCAGGTGGTTTTCATAGTCCATCATGATGAACTGATATCTTTTCAGAATGAGCTGTCCCAGGTGGAAAAAAATATTAAAAAAATGAGAGAGAGAAAACAAGTGTAAAGCATAGCAGCTATTCAATCCCAAGGGCAGATGTATCACTCTGCCAATGGATGCAATTCAAAATCTTCAGCAGACGCAAGGAAGTAGCATGTAAGTTTTCAGAGCAATGCAGTAATGTTCATTCCACCTCAGATCACAAAGTATGCGATTAGAGTCTTCACTAACTGTTGTTTATGAATGAGTTTCAACTCTGAAAGCACACATAGATCATTTTCCTTAAAGCTAATGGGAACATCTTACTTTGGTGTTTTATAATCAACGTAAGTGGGTTCCTCCTCTAGTCCATGAAGGATGAAAAAACAACTTCCTTTCCTCTAGGACATCATTTATTGACAGAGTTCAAACTAATCAAACCCAAACTTAAAGTGAACTATTATTTTAATGGTAAAACTAGGAAGCTCGTGTACAAAAACCAAGTAGTAGGCCACTGGAGGAAAAGCCATTGAAAAGACAAGTTGCTTATGTTAATTAAACAAAGAAAAATCTGCCTGGCAGACAAGAACAGCTCTGAAGCAAATTCCTTTAAAACACTCATCTATTTCTTGGTGTTTGTCAGATAACTCAGGCATAGCTAATACGTGTACTCATCCATCCCTTCTTAAGGATTAAGGAAGTTGTTGGTCAATTGACTAAATGTGGTGGACATGCATTTGTCTTTAAAAGCAGAAGCCCATACACATTGATGTCCTGCAGGTTTTGTGGGAGTAGCTACAGAAGTAGATGAAAGAGACCTTGCTTCTTCTCCCTTTGAAAGGCAGGATACAGTGCAACTTATTAGACCTCAGAAAATCCCTTTGTTCCAGAAAAACTGAAACAAGACAAAAGGTTTTGTCAGTGCTTATCTTATGGGGCCCCAAAGAGCCAGCCATGAGAAACCAATCCATTGGAAACCAGGCTACGTCACTACTGATGCTCACTCCGTAGTGAGTGTCTGGTGGCTGTGAGGAGAACATTATAAACAGCTCAGTTTTCCCCTTCACTCCCACATACTCTTTTAACAAACTGATCCAACAATTTCTTGCAAGAACCAATGGAGAGAAATTAGGCTATGCCAATATCCAGGTCTTCATAGATTTTTTATTTTTTTTCTCAGATCCAAGAAGGTAATCAAGAGAATAGACTAAATCCCATATTCTTTCAAAAATTTATTCTACTTCCCCTTATCTTTTTCCCCAAATTATTTTAAACTTTTTCATATAAGCCTTTTGTAATGACACATTAACATCTGCATTTGGCATTAGCACACATGTAAAGGACAACTGCAGCATATTTCAGTGTAGTCATATCAAGAATATCTACATTGCTAATTTTATAATCTTCTTATTGTAGACACACTACATTATGTGATGTTTAAAAACATGGCCAAAAAATCAGACATGATACCAGTCTACTTTAATTAAGATTTTTAGATGCATCGTTTGCTATTGAATAGGTATTCAAGAGTTTCCAGCTTTTAACTATAATGTTATCACACAATGCTATTATTTATCTGAAAAGATAAAATGAAGATGTCATTTTCCAAGTTAATTTTTTTTTTCCCTTCACATTTTAGAGCAGGAATTTCCAGTGTTACTACCCAGAGCTGACAAATTTATGAGCAGAGACAGTTAGTAATCTCTTAAAATGTCCTGCTGTGCCCATATGAATTTCCATTTAGGTGTTGCTGCTTTATGGACAGTGTCTGATTACATTACAAAGAACAGTCCAAGTACAGTAATAAAATTTTGATAATCAACCTAAATGAAAATATGGCAAACACAGTGCAAGATAGCCACAGACACCTGATTCTACTTCATGAAAAGAGATGCAAGAGTTGTAATTTCACATTTGTGTATCTTTCTACTTACAACTGACAAGTGCTAAAATGTGAATTTATTTTAAATACGTTTAGATACCATTTTGATTGTCTCACACTTTTAAGATATGAATTATTGTAGTGAATAATGTTCTCAGTACTCATGAACAGCCTCATGAACATACTACTTGCTTCATAAAAAAAAATATAGTGAATCTGAAAATTCCTTCCTTTCTTTTGTTAAGAGAAACAAGAGACATGTAAGACATTAAAGTTTCTTTATTTGTAATCGGACTTGCATCACATCTGTAATAATTTTTAGTCTGTATTTTTGCCAGAAAATATAATCTGTCAGTGAAGATACCAAAAATACCCGCTTTCACCATTTAGTGAGCATAAGTCAAGGGTTAAGTTTTCTTTTGTGCAGTTCTCTCACATGCAGTACAGATCTCAACTACATATACTGGATGCAAGTGGTGTGCAGAACATCCTTTGCCAATAGGCGATACTAAATGCATGCCTTAATTTAGGGATATATGCTACAGATAGAAGATGCATTATTTGGGTCTCAGGGAAAACTACACTATTTGTGCAAGGGTATTTTTTTTTTCCTTGATAGGAGACCATAGTAAACTTCCTCAAGGCTCTGCAGCACTTCTCTCTCCAAGATTAGAGTTCTAACAGCACTGAAATGTTATGCATGATGTACTGGTTGGGTAACATGGTGTCTAAAAAGACTAAAACAGTAAAGGGGTATTGGAAAATAGCATAGGAAGTGTGGAATAGGCTTATATGTAGCAGTGGCAAAAGCCTGGATTCAGTGGCTTTTGAAGTTCCTCTTTTTCTAACATGATGATTTAAGGAAAATATATGGACGTGCAAACTAATTTCCAGAATACTGTCAGATTACTAAAAACATAGTTACCAGGAATACATAAAGAGATTTGCATTGCAAATTTCTGAGGGAAAAAAAAAAAAAAAAAAGTAGAACAAGTAGAACAAAATGGTGATTTTGCTTTCCTTCCTTTCCATATCATTCTAGGTGAGTCTTTGGCAAAAATTATTTTACACCAGTCTCTCCAACAGACTTGCTTTTCCTCATCCACTGGGCTTGCCTGCTTATCAGCCTCAGAGCTGAAGTTTCCTTAGGATATCAGAAAGCAAAGATGCAGTGAGTGGTTAGAAAAGAGTTATCACACAGGTGAAGGCCAGTTGATGAAAAAGTTGATGGTAAAAAATGACTATTATGACAAACATGCACATGCCCCAAGACCCAGATATTTCCACATGTCAAAGCTTTTTTGGCTGGGAAAATTCACTCAGAATCTATAGAAGTGAACTGTGTACTTGCAGTCCAATTCAGTTTTCGTTATTAGAGGATTTAGAACAACTTTAATAATGTTGAATTTTTCTTTGCATTTTTAAGTGAAAGAAGATTGAGCTAGATCATTATCTGGTATGAGTCAGTGCTGGAAAAAAAAAAAAAAAAAAAAGGAATCAAGCAGAGCTCGGAGGCTTAATAATATAGTATGTGGCTATTCATGACTAAGCCCTTGGCCATCAGAAAGAATCCCAAAACTGTTTAACACAAGCAGTTGGACACACTAAGTAATAGCCAATTACTTAAACCAATAAGTCTCTTTGAGAATCATCTTGCTGAATAGAAAAGCAATTATGAATGTTTGTATCATTCTTTGCAGATCCTGTGCATCTGTTTCTCCATATTTCTAGGTATATTACCACAAGAATTTGGATACAGCACAGCTACAAACCTTTTCTAAAATGAAATATATTGTTACTCATTTCAGATGTGTAATAGTGCAATCATCATTACAGTAAGGGAGCATAAAAGTGAAAGCTATGTATGTTTAATATGTATTTTCAGAAATATCATGGATTTCTTCAGCTATATAGAGTAGTTTAAGGGTAAGTTCTGTATTACCAGCTTAACGCAGTGCTACTTAAGGTCAATCCATGTGACAATTGCAAATATCTGAAGTCACTTTATGCCCAGCAGGTGAGAAATATCTATCATGACAAAATTCAGACACAGTATATTTCTGTCCTTCAATATATTAATAAATTCAAAAACCTTTTTTAAAGCCACTCCAGTAGTCATTGTCTGTAAATCAAGCCACAGCAAACTTTCAAAACTGAAGAAGGAGCTAGTGATCTCCATGTCATTATATCAGTTTCTCTTCTTTCATTATCAAGAAAATTAAAAGCAGTAGTCGAGGCACAAGTGATTTTTATGCAGAAGTTCAGAAGTATTTCAAATAAGTAGACCAAAACTTCAGTACTTATTTTAACTTCTTTAAAAGAAAAAGACATAGATCACAGATCTATGATCACAGTCATAGATCATAGTCACTGCAAAGTTGCACTGGATTGCTTTTCTTTCCAGGATGAAAAAAAAAAAGTTGGTTCGTGGAACTTACCAAATCGACTTTATACTGCCATTTCACATAGTCCATGGTTAATAATAATAAAAAAAAATAAAAATAAAAATAAAAAATGACAGTCATGTTTCAAGGCAGCCTGAAAGCTACTACACTCAATAATAAACTATTTCTTCAGTGAAGACAGCTTCAGTGAACCCAATAACTCCGAAAAGAATCTGGCCAGCTGACCTGGCAGCAACACTGCGTGAAGAACTTATATGAAAGTGTGCTGACAACAAGCTTTCAAAAATAAGTCCATACCATAAGAGCTTGTGCTTGAAACTACTTTAATAGCTAAGATTATTGTTTCTGTTAAGAGGCACTGCATAAATATGGAGTTAGTCATCTAATGCACTTAATATTTCTCAGCCGAGGACTATTGCAGCTTTACTCTATGTCTAGGTGTGGATTATACTTTGGTTTGTTTTACAACAGTAACATTGCATTAGCAATACAGCTGATACTAAAGAGAAGGCTGAAAACACTGAAGGATCAAAATAAACAAGCTGCTCCTTTACTTCTTTTCATGCTTCTTGGTTAATTTCCCTCTTTCTAGCTGGAGGCTCATACTGCTGTTTGTTCGCTTCTCCTTTTGTTGGCTTTCCTGAGAAACTTGCTGCACTGCTTGGAGGATAGCGGTCTGCACAATCTGCTTGCTGGCATTCTGCAGCTTAACTTCGTCTTGCTCTGGACCTGGTTTCTCACCTGCAAGAACCAAACAACAAACAGACAAAGTAAATCAAGCACTTATGACCACTCTGTGAACACATGAAGGATAGAAAAAGAGAAGGAAAAAGAAAAACAAAAACAAAAAAAGAGAGAGAGAGAGAGAGAGAGAGAAGGGTGGAAGGGTGCTTGGGAACAGTTTATGACATAGGAAACCTGCTAATACAGAAGATGACATAGTAGGTTGGAAAGTTTCTACTGCATGTTCAGCACTACTGGACTTAATGAAGGGGCAGAATTTGAGTCATAGAGCTCAACCACCCAGTTCCCCACCCTAGGAACAGCTGTGATTTCACAGTTGAAACAAGTACAGCTCTATTTTGCATCATCAGAGGGAAAGAGTTTTGTTGCTGTTGTTGCCTTTTTTTATTTTTTTATTTTCTCATCCAGCTCTGAATCACATCCTTTTTGACTTCAGCTGTACTGCATAGGGAATTTGACTTCATTTTACAGATCTGATATGTCTTCCTTTATCCATAAAAAGAGAAGGTTTTCTATGAAAATTTCTATTTACTTTTACTTAAACTTAAAAGCCCTCACCCTAAAATTCCAATTGGTGAGAGAACAGAAAAAAAAATGAAAAAAAAAAAATGAAAAAACAAACAATCAACAGAAACTTAACAAATATACCTTTCTTATGTTATATTGTTTTTTGTTTTTCCACAATGCTAAAATCTGGAGAAAAACAAAGTAACGTAGTGTGACAGATGATATACAGTAATGAAGAGAAGTAGATTATGACAAGAGGTTTCTCTTTTGGAATTATTTTGACTCCTAGCAGCAATGATAATTATGAGGGACAATAAAGAATGTAAAAAATAATAAGTCTGAATTAAAGTGAGGTACACCCTCTGAAAAGCTGTATTTAGGAAAAGGTACGCTTGATAATTTAAATGCTTAGAGTAGGTGCTTATTTGCATCACTAGATTTGATTTAAAGGTTTTTCAGATATTAATCTTAATTCTTTCTTAATCAACTGTACTGTACTCAATTATTTCATGAGGTGGGATCTGTATTTTACTGTCTGTTTTGAAGATATATATTAGAAACTCTATTCTGAGAGGAGTAAAACAGAGTGAACTGAAAGTCAGATGCTCTTATGAGAAGTCCACATTTGGAGCTGTGATACATTCCTGATGTTCCTTAAGAAATATTTGGAAGAAAATTTAAGATAGAATCAAAAAGGAAAGTAAAATCACCTGATTATCTTACAGAAGACGCTATAAAGACCTGTGAGCCCAAACCAACCATTAGCAAACCTTATTATCTGAGAAAGAAATAATTCTCAGTATCTCCAACGTCTCTTTTAAATTATTTTAAAAATATACTTCTTTCTATCAATTATGCACATATTATACAAGTTCTGGCTAAAAGTAAAATGCAAATGTGTTTTATTTCTGTTGAAACGAAATACATGAAGAAAAACCCATAACTGTACTTAGATGACTAACTCTGGTAATAGTTCAGAGGTTAAGAACATAAAAACTTAGAAAACACATTTTAATTTGGAAATACTGACTGTCCTGGGTCTGGCTGGGATGTTACCTTTCCCTGCAGCAGCCCACACAGTGCTGTGCTCTTCACTTGTAGCTAGAACAGCAGTGGTATCACACCAGGGTTGTGTCTGCTGCTGAGCAATGCTGGCACAGCATCAGGACTTTCTCTAACTCATCTAGGGGGTGGGCAAAAAAGTGAGAAAGAAACATCAGCAGGGCAGCTGACCTAAACCAACCAAAGGGATATTCCATACCATACAATGTCACACTCAGCAATAAAAGGTGGAAAAAGGAAGAAGAAGGGAGGAGTGGTCTCTCGTTGCGAAAATGTCTGTCCTCCTCCCAAACACTGGCTACGTGTGTTGAGGCCCTGCTTCAAGGATGTGGTCAAGCATCGCTCATTTGTGGGAAGTAGAGAGTAATTTCTTTCCTCTGCACTTCCACATAGCCTTTACTTGTTTTGTTATTCCCTTTCCCCCTCCCTCTTCCCCTTTCCCTTTTTTCCCTTTAGTTGAATTGTTTAGTAATAATATTTCCTTTTTTTTTTTTTTTTTCTCTTAAATTATCCTTATCTCAATCCATGAGTTGTTCTTTCCTTTACTTCTTCCCCTCCTCATCTGAGAGGGGGAGTGAGAGCGGTTGTGGTGTTCAGCTGCCTAGCACGGTAAAACCACCACACTGACTGAATGGAATTGAATTCTTGGCTCAGTCAGCTTTCCTGATTCACTTTGTTCCACCCATCAGAACTTGAAACAGTGTTATTTGGATACAGTTCAGTTATTTAACAGCAATGTATAGATATTCCTTTTAAAATCAAATATTAACTCACATTTTTATTACAGAACAAATTAGTCTTCTTGCTGGGTTGAAAAATATCAGCCAACTCAGCTGGTGTCCAGAAGATAATATATTAGCAACAGTATGAATAAACATGAAATTCTAAATACCTGTGAAATTGTAAATACAAGTGAGTATGTTGCAATTGGTTATGAGGCAATACGAAATGTGAGAAATTTGTCAACACCCATTACCATAAAAAATCTGATTTTTTTTGTTAAAATCATACTGTTGTTAAGTGTGTAGCTGTTGAAAATTACCAGATTTTCTTTATTTGGGGGTTCTTCATGATTTATTTTGTTCCTGCTACTTAATCTACAAATTCTGGTTTTTGTTTTGTTTTGTTGCATTTTATTTATTTATTTATTTTTACATTAGGAAGATTACTTGAGTTTTTCAGTTGTTTGTCATGGAGCAAAACCTGCCTGTAAGTACTACTCAGCTAAGTGAGACCTTGATTATGTCTACTTGTTAGATTATTCTGGTTTGTGCTAGGAAAACAAACCAAGCAGAGAGAACCCAAAATATCTGATCTACTTCTGCCTTAATTTTGATGGCTTAATAAAGCAGCATAAGCACTTAACAATTTTACAGCCATACAACATATATAGCTTTGGCTATGAAGAAAGGTAAAGATGTTGGCCTGAGGTGATGTAAGCAATAGGGCCATAGGCAGCTTGTGCTGACCATCCAAACTAGAAAGCAACAATCAGTGAAAATAAGGTTATAAGAAAAGACTCAGGAAACTACAGACCTGTTAGTCTAGCCTCAGTAGTTGGAAAAATTATTGTGAAAGGCATTTAAAAACAAAGCTACTATCAGGCATAGTCAACATGTTCACATAGGGAAAGTCCTACCTTGGTAATTTGATCTATAATAAGGTCATCCACTTAGTGAATGAAGGGAAGGTTGTGGATGTAATCTTTCTGGATTTCAGTAAATCCTTTGATCCTGTTCCTCACTGCATCTTTCTGGAAAAACTGTCCAGCTCTGACATGAAAAGGTATACACTATACTGTGATGAACTGGCTGAATAACAGAGCTCAAAGGGTTGTAGTGAATGGGGCTACATCTGTCTGGTGGCCAGTCACTGGTGATGTTTCCCAGGGCTCAAGTCTAGGGCTAGTCCTGTTCAACATTTTTATCAATAATCTGGATGCAGGAGTAAAGTGCATCCTCAGCAAGTTTGCTGATGACACTAAACTGGGAGGTGCTGTTGACTCATTAGAGGGATGAGAGGCTATGCAGAGGGAACTAGATAGACTGGAGAACTGGGCAATCATAAATGGCATGAAGTTCAACAAAGGAAAATGCCGAGTTCTGTACCTGAGATGGATTAATGCTGTACACAGGTACAGACTGTAAGACAAGCATCTGGGGAGCATGTCAACAGAAAGGAACCTGAGGGTGCTTGTGGCACCAGGCTCAAGCTTTCAGTCAGTGACATCTTCAGGCTGAAGAGAGTCAAAATTTACTATACTTTAACTTTTATTTTCAAAGTATCACAGCCATGGGGTACTTCCAAAAGGAAAACCTTCCACTCCATTTGTGAAAGTGAGTTATTTTGTTATTTTGCCTTAACTATTGGTTAAAGAGTCTTTTGCATTCCATTATGTCCTAAAAATCTGAGGTTTTCTAAGTTGCTAAAAAAGAACTCTGCTTCAAGAAGGGTATCTCCCTCACTTTTCCCTTTTCTCCCTCTTTAGATAACCCATGGCATCATAAAGTCTGAAAATAGGAAAATGTAGCAGTCATTCACCTGACAAGCGTATGTTTGGTTGCCTTCTTTTTTTCCAGCAGGTGGAGGGAAGTGATCATTCCCCTCTATCCAGTGCTGGTGAGGCCAGCTCTGGGGTACTGTATCCACTTCTGGGCTCCCCAGCATAGGAAAGATCTCGGAGGTCTCTTCCAACCTAGATGATTCTGTGGTTCTGTGCTTCTGAAGACATGGAGCTATTGGAAAGAGTCCAACAAAAGGTCAAAGAGATGATGAAGTTCCTGGAGCACCTCTCCTATGAGGAGAGGCTGAGAGAGCTGGCAGTGTTCAGCCTGGGGAAGAGAAGGCTCCAGGGGGATCCTATCAATATATACCTGAAGGGAAGGTGCAACAAAGACAGAGACAGGCTGTTGCCAGTGGTGCCCAGTGCCAGGACAAGGGGCACTGGGCACGAAATGAAACACCAGATATTCTCTCTGAACATCAGGCAACACTTCAGTGCTGTGCAGGTAACCAAGCATGGGCACAGGTTGCCCAGAGCGGCTGTGGAGTTTTCTGCTTGGAGATCTTCAAAAGTTGCCTGGATATGGTCTTGGGCAATCAGCTCTGGGTGGTCCTGTCTGAGGCAGGGGCTTGGACCAGATGAACTCCAGAGGTCCCTTCCAACCTCAATCATTCTGTGATTTTGTGACTCTAGCTGGCAGGGCTGCCATAAAACACAACTTTTCCATTTCCTGAAGGAGTACACAGCAGTGTCTAGAAGGGTATCATGATCACCTCCTCTTCTTCCAACTATTAATTTCACAGAAAGCAGTCAGCACAAAGCTGTTTTCTGAGAAGCTCATTTCTTTGTTGATATTCTGCTCCTACTCTGAACAAGAAGAGAAGGATTGGCTAAGAAAAGCAGAGATGACTCATGCAAGGATCCCAAAGGGACTGAGCTGGAAGATATCTATCAAACTGCTCCACCTTACTGAGACTGTTGTGGACGTGAACAAAGGCAGAATTCTGAGTGCCTATGGAATTAATCAGGCATTTTAAAGACCACATACTTTACATTGGGTAAACACAGGCATCTCCACTGTTACCTAAGCATTTGGTGTTTAGCTAATCAAACCAAGAATGACTAGGGTGATAAGATACAACTAATTTTTATTTATGGTTTTTGTTTGTTTGTTTGTTTTGAAGAATAACTTTACATTTAATAAAAATTCTATGACAAATGTTCTGTTGAAGTACTTGCTGGTAAAAACTTGCAGGACAGTATAAACAACATTCTCCCAGTAAGTTATCCTTGTCTTATAGCTACTTTTTTCCTCTTGATGTCAGAAAATCTTCTACTTATTCTCTGCCTTTAAATGCTCAATTCAGTTATACAGGAACCCACTACACCAATTCTGTAAACAGAGAACTGAAAACTCCAGGCTCAATAATGCTTAGTACTTGAAGACAAGGTAGCAATTTTATCAGTAAGAAGTGACAAAGTCTCTTTAGTGTGTTTATATCTCTTTGCCTTTCACTTTGTGAATTTTATGCCAACTGACATAGCAAATTAAAAGCAATTTCCAAACTCCAGCTTGGTTCTGCAACCTAAGATACAGTTTAAGAAATTCACAAAACCTCAAAGTCTTGTACTGCCTTCAGGAATCAGTCACATATTCCTGTTTCATCTAGTTTATTAGTACCTTGAAATTTCATGAAGGCAAAATAAAATAAAATAAAAATGCTAACAGTTTGGAAAAAGAATAAAAACATTTAAAGTAGGTTCCAAATTTTCCTTTGAATTTCTAGAAGTAATAGTAGTTTTAGCCCAAGAATATCTTGTGTGGGAGATCTTATATTATCTTAAATTTCTGGACTATGGAATATGCCTAAAAAAGTATACATGGAAATCTATAACTACAGAGAAAGAACATTTAGCACAGATTAAGTCTTGAACAAGAACTTCAGTCTGGTTGCACATAGACCCCCTTCTCATTTACACACTTCACTTTCTTAAGAGCAGGATGAGTCACTTCCTTTCCAGTCTGCAATCAAATCAGTCTCCTGTGCTTTCTGTTATCCCGTGTCTTTTCCCTTTCAGCTTGCTACTTGTTTTATTTATTAAGGCTAATAAACACTCCTACCCAATAATACTCAGCAGCAGGTCATTTGTTTGAATCAGCAGTTCATTAAGTTCTCTACCATACCTTCTCACAGTATTGTTGGGGATACTATCATGAAGCTAAGTTACCACAGGCATGACCTTGCTCTCACAAATATGCAAGCCCATCTGAAATCCAATGATGCTAGCAACAAATGATGGGGATCGAGACAGCTTTCAGTTGGTGAATAGTCATTAATTTAGAAGGAAACAGAAGCAGTGTTTCTCACATGGAAAGAGGGCAGGAACAAAATGATGAATAAGCTTTGATAGGAAAGAACTTCAGCTTCTTGGAGAACATGGACTAGAAATAATTCATCCGATACTTTTTAAGAAGACATTAGTCACACATGAAATGTGTAAATGAACATCCAACCTCTGTTACCTCAGCAAATTTCTACTGCCCCTCAATAATCCCTTTTCCTTCTTCAGCAAGCTTACTGCATTTCCCAGGAGAAAAATAATGCCTTTAATTTCAATTCTGCTTTCCTCAAAGCATGCGGTCTTTATGAAGTTCATTATGTCTTCCTGCAGGTTAGGTCTCATTTGGTCTTGAGACACAGCACAAACACTGCATTTGAAAACAACTGCTTAACTCATATGTCAGGTTCCATGAATCCCAAGGGCCATGCATCATAGGTTCATAGGTTAAAAGTTTAGATTTTGCTCCACAGGAATGACAAATGCAGTTTAATTCCAGCAAGTGAATTCCTCTAAAGCTGTTCTTCTGGGGAAGGGGAAAAAAGGTTTTTTTTTTGTTTTTTTTTTTTTTTTTATCAGCAAAAATAAATATATTACCCAAAATATATTCCCACTAGCTACAATTTAAATTTATCCAAAATTTCTGAAGGAGGAAGAGTCACCAATCAAATATTCTTTCTCGATTTTTACATGAGATTATGCAGGTACATCCCTTAACCAGAAACTTTATTGCTTGTTTTATGAATATATTGCTTTGGTTTGGAATAGTTAACCATTATACTATTTTCTGCAGCATTATAACATTAGAATTAACTTATTTTCCATGATTAATAAAAATAAATAACAATATAATGAAATATTTCTTTTTGATATGTCTGTTTCAGTTCTATTGAAAATTGCTACTGTAAATTTTATAAGCAAACTGTCAGTATTGGTGACATTTTAAATTGGAATCAATATATAGGTAAGCAAGATTGTGATGATGAGGCTTCATCATGAAGTCTAGTATATACTTATGGGAAAAGTTGCAGTATATTCATTAATTTGTGTTTATAAACTATAGTTCTTTCAAAAAAATTCAAGTACCTGACAAGTTTGCCATGACATAATTGAATGTATATGTGGTAATAGTTAACAGTAACATTCTTTACTTCAATATTAATATTCTTCTACTACATGAAACAAAGTCAGTTCTTTAACATCCTTAACCTCCCATTTGCATTAAGCTGTGACATATCTCTCCATCTTTCCAGTCACAGCATGGAAATCCAGATAAGTATCTTCTGTGGAACATTTTGTAACCTGTGAATCAAAATGGTTAAAAATCTCCTTCTTTGAGTTACTTTGTAGGTTGATGCTAGGATTTCAGCACTGCAAGCCTAATTTGAAGAAGAGATACAAAAGATGAGGCTGCACATCATCCATAACCAGAAAATGTTGATGAGTCATGTTAATTACATCCATAATGAATGAACATGGCAGCCAGCCAGGGCTTTACGCTCTCAAACACGTATAAAAAATAATAAAATAAAATAAAATAAAATAAAATAAAATAAAATAAAATAAAATAAAATAAAATAAAATAAAATGAATAAAATAAAACTTTATGCATGAGTGTCACTAAGCTATTTGCAGGATTAGAGACAATTTTTAATGACATCAATAACAATGAAAGTTCAGAAATCTCATGAAAATGTTCTAGAATAAACCTTTAAATTAAGAGAAGAGAAGAAGAAGAGAAGGAGAGGAGAGGAGAG
>NC_048894.1:106996519-107023483 GCF_011077185.1 Oxyura jamaicensis
TGGAGCGGAGAGGAGAGGAGAGGAGAGGAGAGGAGAGGAGAGGAGAGGAGAGGAGAGGAGAGGAGAGGAGAGGAGACGAGAGGAGAGGAGACGAGAGGAGACGAGAGGAGACGAGAGGAGAGGAGACGAGAGGAGACGAGAGGAGACGAGAGGAGAATCGTGAACTCTTCACTGTATTATTGTTCAGTCGAGTACAGTTTCTCATGCCCAAAACTGGAACCTTGTGAGTTCCAGCTATCAAATATCTAAGGGCAACACTCAGTTGCTCTGATTCCTTGAGGAAGGAGGAAGTAAAGCGAAGGTATCAGAAACACTAAAAGTACTTTCAGGTAGGACTGCCATGTTTTCCCTGTTCCCTAATCTGCAATGCTTGGGAGATTTTAACACTCATTTACTTTCACTAGAAAAGTCACAGTTAAGTTCTATTTTCTAACCTAACCTCAGTACTTAGCTACTGCTGTTCAGCCATCATGGAAGAGGAATTCTGCATCAGGAAGAGGGCCAGCACAGACTGCTTTGGGTACACAAAAAAGCATAAGAATGAAGCAGGAAAAATCTTGGTTTGAACAGAAATCTAGGAGTGTTGGAAAGGGGAAAGAGAAGACCAGAAATGCAGATAAGACTGTTCCAAAGCACAAAATGATATCTCCAGATTAATACTAGTCTCTTTTTTCATCCAGACATCAGAGATATCCAAGCTTGTTCATATTTTTTATCCACTGAGTTTTTCTCTTTAAGAGAAAATATGTATAAATACCATTGCTTTTTTTTTTCCTATATGAAAATTATTTTTAAATTTCACTGTGAGTTATTTCATACTATTTGAAATATGCCAGCCAAAATGAAGCTTCCAACTTTAGAAGTTGATCAGATCTACAGATGCTTTATCTATTCTAAGCATGTATTTTCAATGTGTTTTCTAGGATTTATTGCCATACTTCAATTTATACGTTTTCTACACATTTTCATGAATAATAATGATTTCATTGTTTAAGGACTATGTCTTCTCAGCTTTGAAGACTGGATGTAGTTCAAGGTAGTAGTCACTGAATATATTCTGCTATACATAAAACTATGAGTGTGATATTCTTATTTTGGTCCCAGAATTCAATAAATAAATAAATAAATAAATCCAGATTTAACACTATAGAGTAACACTAAACAATGAAGATTTTGTTGTGGTGGTGGTTGTTTACTCCTAAAGTAGAGTTTAATTTATTAAAATTAAGTTATTTCCTAGAGAACATCTGGGACCAGCTGCTCCAACCTTAATGAAAAACTTAAATTCTCTTCATCTGCACAATTTTGCTATTTCTTTAGGGAACATACTTCAAATACTGAAGTGAGAAATATCTATGCATCAATGGCTGTACTTGTCCTAGGGAAGGAGAAGTCCAATGGCACAGATACAGGTGGCTCATGTGCCATTAAACTCCCTCTGCCTTCTATTTTCTACTGCTTAGGTGCTCAGAAGTTCCTAGTCAAGAAAAAAAAAAATACCTGACACAGAAATAAGATAACATTTAAATCTTCTGTATCTATACTAAAAATATCAGTGGTGGGCTCACACAAATTACCACTGAAATGCATAGCTTTCCTAGGTCTTAGAAGGTTTTTGCTATCCACCACTGTGTACAATAGGGGAAAGGAAATCTTTCAAATGCCCCATGCTCCACTACTAATGGTTTATTTTGCTAGCTGTTCACATTTCTGCAATATCTTGCATAATTTGATATTTAGCTACGTAGAACTTAATTAAAATTTGTGATGTCTGAATGGGATTTAAAAAAAAAAAAAAAAAGTAAAATAAAGTAAAGTAAAGTAAAGTAAATAAAGTAAGGAAAAGGTTATGTAACTTGTCATAAGCCAGCAAATCAGTGATAACATTCTGTTAGATTTTGGATAAGTTTCAATTTATATCAGAATATTCAGAGTCTAATTTCAGGAATTGGCTAGTTAAGCCTCAGCTGAAGAAGAGCCCTTCTTTGTCTCTTAAAAATATATAAATAAATAAAATAAGAAAAACAAACAAACAAACAAACATTAAATTTGCACAAACACAAAAGAGTACAGGAAAAGAGCCTTGCTTATTTTAGAATGTGAGCAGAGTTTGAAAGCTTTATTTATTAATGTTATTAATAATAGAGGCTGGGTTTATATGTATGTGTATTTATGTATGCATATATGCAAAGTCACAAGAGAAAATGAATCAAAGACTATGTAAATATAGAATGCACCTTCAAAGAGTAAAAAAACCAGAGGTTTTTCACAGTTGTAATCTTGTCAAAGTCCCTGTTTATAAGTGTTGCAAGAGACTGGATGCCTTGGAATGCTGTATTCCACTCTTGGATCTAATTCTAACCTCCAAGAGAAATATTTTCCACTCTATTAAGCAGATTTACTGCCATGGAGAAGATAATGTTAATCTGTGATTATTTATCAAATTAGTAATGGGCACTTACCCCCTCCATACTGACAAATAGTGAGAGGATTTTCTGATCAAAGTAAGAAAATACCGTGCCATTATATCAAATACGTGTACTACAAAGTGAAACAAATGTAAACAATCTACAGATTACTTTTGTCTTACCATTAGAGAAATATCTGCATAGAAGTGGTTCAACTTACTTCTTCAGGCAGAAAGTTTCTGACTCTCTTGAAGAAGGAATACAGCATCTTCTGACAACATGACTACAGGCATTTGTAGGATTGGATGACAGCAGCACAGAGCTCACCTGCCTTGACTTCCCTGGCAAGGCATTCTAAATGATCCTGAAGCATTTTACAGCTATTCAGGTCAGCCTTTCATTTCTGTTAACATCAGTAAAGATTCTGCTCCAATTGCAATCCCTTAAATAATAATACATCTTTTTCTATAGGAGCTTGCGAACTATTATTGAAAGAACATAACAGCAAATGGGTAACCAGTACTCAGATAATTTCAGAAAGCCTATAAATAAATTACTAATACATTGCATGAAAGTAAATTTTGCTTAACTTTATATTTGTAAACATAATGTAATAGGTTGTGCCCTTAATAGAATCCTTAATGGACAAGATAGAAATTATAGGAATAAATCTGCCTTTCAATGTATTTTACATTGTCTATCTAATTTGTGTTGTCATGTTAAAGCTTATAAGATTAGAATCATATTATTTATGTCTATAACTACAGAGCAATTCATCTAGAAGAATAACGATTTGGAGGGATAAGCTTAGCAGGTCAATGTAATTCATTCAATTTGTGCGCTCATTATTTGACTTTCCTGATCAATACATGGAGAACATATATAGTGCTAGTAAGGATGTTAATAATGACTGTACAACTTGACACAAACCCCCAGCAATGAACTATTTATTTGATATAAGTCACTACACAAACACTGTGAAGACTGAATTCTTTTCACAGCAAATCTGAATAGGATTCAACCCAGTGATCTGGAAGTGAAAGGTGCCGTCCCCACTTGCTTAAGCCTTCATTTCTGTTACAAATGATTTGAAAAAGTAAATTCTGTGCTATTTTTTAACACTGTGTTGATTACCTTAAAGTAATATTATTTCTAGTACTGTTACATCTCACTAGTACATCTCACTAATGAGACCTACTAGTGGAGTTTCACATCAGGGGAAAGATCAATGCATCACTGAGGAGATGCAAACACAGAACATTTTTTTTCTTCAGTGAAAGAGAACAAGAAAGTTCCTCCTGTATGATTTCTCCCTACCAGGTGACAATCATTTTGAAGTATGGTTGAGAGCTCTTAACTGCAAATATATTCAGATATTTTTTGGTTGAACTGGCCTGCATACTCACTACCAACTTTACTACCAGCCATCACAAATTCTGGACAAGAAAACCATTATATCAAACTGCATGACATATGCAAAATGGTCTTAACTGTAGCCTGCAATTTATGTCTGTGACATGGACTTTGCAAACACTAAGATAATGAGAAGGAATCCTATATGTATATACAGTTTAATCTTATATTAAGGTGGGTTTCATTTGTTTTTCTACACAGAATTTAGACCATTAGCAGAACGCAGCACAACAGGGAAATAGACTGTGCCCTGCTGTCCTGCAATTGTTCACATGGATGAAAGAAAGCTCATAAGTGACAGTGCCAGAGTACCTTACTTGGCACAAACACTGGAGATATTCCACAACAGTTTATCTTCAGAAAAGTAAAGTTATTGGTAGTAATCTTCCCATTCATTATGTCCCTCAATAGTATTTTGATCTGTGCATTGTGGACAGAGCTCTCCACAGTATCTCTACTGTTATATCAAAAAAAAAAAAAAAAAAAAAAAAAAGATATCAAGAAATTTCATGGCTTCGCATCCCACAATACAACAGGTTGTAGCTTTCCCAGATTTTCCACTTGAGAAGATCAGGACTATTCAGACAAGTAAGCACATCTGTTTCAGTGTGCAGCTGCTACGTCTTCAATTGCAGTTTAATGAGATTCTTAAAATGTTTGGTACAGGATGCGCTTCTGATCTCCAGTGTCATTATGCAAGTCTGTTATACTGTCCCTAGCTTAAAAATGTTACAAACAGCTGTGCAGCTGAAAAAACTATTTGAAAAGCTGTTGGAGTTGCTGTCATAAGAGAAAGGTGCTGAGCAGTGAATATTCTGACTTCTCTAATGTCTAACTATCTTTAAGCATTTTCACACATCTTTTTTTACACAACAACATTGATTAAAAAAAATAATAATAAAAAATTCTATTGCCTCCTCTTCCTTTTGGGATTGGAGTCACCTGAAAGATGGAATCACACAATTCAAAACAGATAAAAGCTTTAAGCTTTAAAGGATGAGAGTGTTCAGACAATGAAACAAACTACCATTGTAAATTTTGCAATTTTCTTTACATATTCAGATCAAAATTGACTCTTCTAAAATAATAATAATAATAAAGATTATTTACTAAAGAATAAAAATTCTTATTTAAACACAGAATAGTATGGTGCTGACTCAGTGAAACAATAATGGGTTACAATTAGACTAACTTGGTAGTATATTGTGGTCTTATGTTGTAGAGTAAAATTCTCAACATATCCTAAAATAATCACTTAAATGATATTCTAATGAGAAATTTGCTTAGGAAACCCATTAGGAAACATACAATTTTAACAAATTACTAACTTTATTCCCCAGCTAGTTTTGAAAATGCAGGCCATCTTTGTGCTACATCAATGCAGATACACAGAGGACAGAGGTTTAAGGCATAAGTGTTTGAATGATTCATGTGCAAAATTGCATCAGAAAAAAAAAAAAAAAAAAGTTTATTTTATTTTACCTTTACACATCAAAAGTTTTGTGGCTGCAAATTAGCATTGAATGTGCTAAAGACCATTTTTGGAGAGAAGGAACCAAAAGAATTGGCAAAGAAAGTAGTATGATGTTGATTAGGAACATTTCTAATTGTTGTTGAATCATAAAGATTCAATTAAAAACAAAAATACAAATATTATCGATAGATTATTGATATTGGAAGTGATCACTACTTTCTAAACTAATGATAAGACTTCCTTGCTGCATTCTAAAATAATATTTTCATAATTTTTGATGATGCTTCAGAACAAAGAAATATTTTAATAATTCTTCATTCATTACCTTATAATGTTCGATATTTAAGCTGTGGAATCATTTACAAATATCAACCTTTTGTAAGATAATCTGACAGTGCTTTTTTGTTGTTGCTTTGTTGTTGTTTGGGTTGTTGTTGTTTTAAGTCTAAAATCCAAAGTCTCCTAATAAAATCTGTCACTTCAGAAATGACTTCTCTTTTCTTTATGGCCTAATCCAAAAACTTGAAATTGCATGTTTCTCTACTGCAGTCCCATGCTTTCCTCCATCCTTACATTCGATGATCAGGAACATTTTCTTGTCTGCTTCTCAGGCCGCCTAAAGTAGTTCAATTCAGGACAGTTAAACAAGCTAAACTTTGCAATGTAGTAGTTGGTCCACATTTCCATTACATGGATCATCCTTTATTGTTAGGGTAGCATTATAAACAGTTTCGTCATGTGGGAATCCACTAGGTAGAAGGAATTCCCAGACATCTCATAGAGTTGGCATTGTGTTTCATATGTACCAGTCTATCATTAGTCAACCTGCAAAAAAAAGTGCAATGAAGCCCCAGTCAGATTAAATCGTATAAGGAAAAATGTCCTTTTCTCAGTTCCTTTTTTTTTTTTTTTTTTTTTCCTGGCAGCTTGTACAGACATTTAAGTCAAGACTCAAAGTTAATTAAAATTTGGTGTGAAGAAAGTTCACATATGAAGACTAGCTTGTGCATAGCTATAAACAACAACAAACTGATGAGAATAAGCCATAATGAGCCATAAAGTCCACTCTTCTTTTGTAAAAACAAATACCGGCCTTTGTGTAACAATTTTGACATATCTGGCTCAATAATACCCAAGCCCTTAAGCCTTTTTTTTTTTTTTTTTGAGATGCTTTTTAATTGCAATCCACAGACAGTTGTTTTCACTTTAAAATAAAATAAAAAGTGTATTTAAACTTAGTAGGTTTCTTCTAATTAACAGTTTTTAAACATAACGTTAAATCAGTGCCCTGCAATAACTCAGAACTTCATGTTATTGATATTCAAAATCTTAGCTTTGTCTTCAGCTTAACAAGTTATATTATTTTTTTCCTGGAATAGTATTTTTAGTTTGTTTTGTTTGTGTGTGAGTGTATGCACATGTCTTTGTTTTTTCCCCTTCTGGAGGAATGTTTATCTTTTTAAGCCTAAAAGTTGTAACATATAACCATTTATAAATAGACACACCCCCCCCCACCCCCCCCCCCCCCCAAAAAAAAAAAAAAAAAAAAAAAAACATATACATGAAAGTGAAAATCAGGTCATTCATCACAATGAGATAAAATCATAAGTTGAACCAAGAAAACAAAATTCAGCTTCTTAGTAAGTGAGTGCATAGAATTCCTATGTCATGTAGCCATAACTATGGCTACTATAAAAATACTAAGGATGTATGAAACCCTGATTTAAATATACGTACACATCTTATACATCCACAGAAGAGATAATGTCAGGGCAGGAGGGCTGATTTGCAGTGAGGAAAAGCAATCAAAACAAACAAACAAACAAGCAAACAAAGAAGAAGAAGAAAAAAAAACAGGGCTTACTGAATGCAAAATAAAAGTGTCAAAGCCTTCTGTTTTATCATCTCTTCTACCTCTTCTACATATTTAGTTCCCCTATGCATATTATGACATTTGCAAGGAAGCCAAGGTTTTTTGTTTGTTTGTTTGTTTGTTTTATGTAAAAGCAGACTGAAAAAGAACGATTATACAGGACAGATTTTTTTTTTTTCTTTATGGATTAGAGTTGTGAAAAGAACAATTTATGTAGTTATTAATGAGATTTGGGTTTTGTTCATTGTCAGTCTTTTGGGAAAAAAGCATGTGTTTTCATTATTTCAGAGGTAATCTCATCCTGCAGTACTCTGGTCCCATGGCACATTTCAAAAATGAGTACTGTTAATGGTGACAAACTGACAGATAAAAGGAGTTCAGAAGAGAACCCTTAATACTGAAAAGTGTACTACAAAAGAACAGTGGCTGGTTCTATTGAGATAAACAACGTGATCCCAATTTCAGGACAGACTGTGTTGGAAAGTATAAAATTAGCCTGCAACCAGGCAGTCTGAGAGACAAAATGAACTTCTGATTGTTCAAAAGGGATATTAATCTCTCAAAACTTTAGTTTCAGTTGTTGAGTTAGAAAAGTGAACCTCCAGGACTGCTTTTGTAATGAGGGTGTAAAGGCTTTGGATTTTTACCGCTTCTAAGACTGGACATAGAATTTCAAAGAAAAACAAAACGTCTGTAAGCTTTGCAAAAGAAAGGTGTTAATAGTTCTTCATTATCAAGTTGCTTCACTTTACCTTTTCTGTTGACCCATTATTTTACTGACAGTTACACAATTTTAAAGAAGTCAATTGCAAATTATTTCACTACAGAATGACTTTAGTAACCTAGAGCTCCTGGGCCTTTCTGAACAACAAATTGCCTATTTCCAAGCAGAATGTACTAAGTCCAATGCAGCTTCTCTGCAGCTTCTCAATGGTCTACTATATCTATACTCCTGCTGGAGTAGAAACAGAGGGAAAAAAAAAAAAAAAAAAAAAAAACCCCCAAAAAAAATTTTTTTTTTTCCTTCAAAAAAATAAGGGGAGGGGTGGGGGGGGGGAGGGTGGAATTTTGTAAAATAGCTCCATCAGCTTTGAAGCTTGTTTTATTCACAGCTGCCAGCGTGGGTGGACCCACTACCCAGGCACTGTGAGGCAACATTTCCATTCCTGCCCCTTCTTCGGTGCAGTCTGGTGTGCACAGCTCCCTGCGCACTTGCACAAGTAACACTCCCGTCCCTGACTGGAACCACAGGGGTGACCCTCACAACCTCTGTCTGCACAGCCGAGCGCCTCCCTTTGAGACCGCCTGCCTCTGCCCAGCAGCAGGGCTAGTTCGGCTGCTGCCCCCTCCTCTGCAGACCCCTAGGTAGCCTCTCCCGCACGATCGGGGCCTTCCCACTGCTCTCCCCCAAAACGGGCGCGGGAAACGGCTGCCCTTACCTGGAGCAAACACCATGGTGCTGCCACCCCGCACCGTCAGCACCTCGGACAGCGGCCGCGCCGCTCAGCACCACGGACAGCGACAGCGCCGCTCAGCACCGCGGACAGCTCCCGGCCCCGCACCGCTCAGCACCGCGGACAGCTCCCGGCCCCGCACGGCGGCGGAGGCGGCTGCGGGCCGCGGTCCCTCCCTCCACAATGCGGCGGGGCGGGGAGGGGGCCGGGGCGCCTCCGCCGCCCGCACGGACGGACACGCACACACACACACACGCACACACACACGCACACTCAGAGCAACACCGCTGCCACAACTCGCTGCCCCGCAGCGACAGAAGCGGGAAGGGAGAGAAAGGTAATAGAGGTCTGCCCAGCAGGGAGACCGGCTAATTGCTCCTAATTACCTTTCGGCACCAGCCCCGCTGCCTGACATTTCGGGACGCGCTGCTTTCACCACAAGCTAGCAGCCTTGCTAATAGGCTCCAGCGACGCTGCACTGTGTCACGGCATTGTAGCTCTCAAAGGTTTAAATGCTGAGGAATTTATACCGTGATTTTGCAGGCCTATTAACACAGCTCTAGTGACAGAAGCACTTTGAATTATGAGGGAACAGTAATGTTCCAAAATATAAAACACGACATCACGGCAAAAAGGTAAATAAATAAATGAATAACTATGTAAAGAGGAGGAGGGCTAACAGTGTGAAATGACAAAACTTTAAAAATATTCACAACTTTTTTGTTTCACCTTTAATTTGCTTTTATTTGTAAAACCAATGCTCAGGTTTCATGGGGTCCCAGAACTTCCACAACAGTAGGAAGCATTGACAACAGTCAGATGGGACAAAATTCAGAGGAATTAACTGTTCTGTTCAACCCTACACCTGAAAGAGGTAATTTGAAAAACATTGATTAACCACGGCAGATTAGAGAAAAACAGATTAAAACGACATTTTTAGTTGGTAAATTGGCATGTAAATTTTTGCGATATGCAATGCATTTTCCAGTCACATGTTTATAATCTACAGATTTCTACAAACCTAGTTAGTTATTTTCACAAGCAAGCATTGTATACACACACAGCTTTCCAAATAAATCTGGAATAATTTAGGTATCCAAATAAGTCCTTATTCTTAAAATATGGATATAGAAATGCCCTGACTCGCTTAAATAATTCTGCCTATATACTACAGCGAGAACTCAAGAATAGCATCAATTTCAAAGTCAAGCTAATCACGTGGTGACAGTTCTATTTATTTATTTATTTATGTTTGGAACACCGTATAAGATCATGTCTGGTTGAGAAGGCCTTCAAGATTTATCTTTACATACCATTTCTCGTATCTGATTTCTGAATGTTCACAAGATCTTCCCTTTATCATTTTCAGCTTCGTTATTGCCATTTGTTCCTCTCTTCTGCCTCGTATTTCAAAGATTCAATTTCACTTCTCTCAGAAAGCAACTCAATTAACTAACTCAAAGATTCTAACTCTGACTGTTTAGAAATAGTGTTGTTTAAGTATGCTGCCTTTAAAAATCTTTATTCTAACCCTTTTTTCATCTATTGTTGGTTTGTACCCACCTTAAATCTGAGAAATAATAGCATACCTATGAACTTAGAAAAAATTCTAGTACAAGTAGCCCACATAAAATACAGATGGAAAAAATCAGCTCTGTTATGAGAAAGACAA
Source organism: Oxyura jamaicensis (assembly GCF_011077185.1). Classification (NCBI taxonomy): domain Eukaryota; kingdom Metazoa; phylum Chordata; class Aves; order Anseriformes; family Anatidae; genus Oxyura; species Oxyura jamaicensis. The sequence goes on from NC_048894.1 coordinate 107,006,814, forward strand.
AAGGTACCCTATAATCTTTAGAAAAACAGGACTTTTGGAAAGACTGTAGGAAAATTCATACTGGTATTTTTTATGATGTATCTGTTACATGGCCTCTGTATACTTCACTCGTGTGTTCAATGGAGAGTCAGTCTTCATGGAAAAAAATGTTAACCCACTTTTCTCTAAAATAAAATAAAATAAACAAAAACACATCAAATCTATAATTTCTATTTTATACATCCTCAAAGGAAATTAGGTGTGTTTCCAAGACAGTGGGTTATGGTGGTACAGTTTCTAAAAAGATATTAAAAGACATTAAAAACAGTAAGTATGTTTCAGTGATCAAAAAGTTTGTAACCCACCTGAAATATTCTGAGGGTATCTTTGACTTTGTAATTGAATCTACAACTTTTTGGTAAAAGAATACAGATCATTAGCCATAACGTTCCGCACACATCTTTAACTGATATCTGCATTTAATCTAATGAATTACTGGGAATAGGCATGTTTTATTATAGAATCTTTAATTTTTCTTGCTCAAGTTGAAAGCTACCAGCAATTAATGTTTTCTGACTGAAGCAAAGATGATATACTGGGCTTCTTTTTTTTCGTTCAGCTAAAATGTTTTCAAATTCCACATTTGGTCACAGGTTCAGCGGCACAAAAATCACTGAAATAGGTGCACAGCACACAGTTCTGTTGTAAATTGTCACCTCAGATGAAATACTGATGGAGGAAAAATTTTCCTCCAATTTATAAAATCTTGGAAGGGACAGCAGTAAGCAAAATGTGCAGTTAATGCAACACAATAATGAAAACAAATAGTGCACTAATAATTATGCTCATTCATCTTCAGATCAGTGGAAAACAACATCAGTTAAGCTCAGTTACTCAAAAAAGCCCCTGAGAGTGAAGCATAGTGCTAAAAATGAGGTTATATAATTAAAATACAATACATGACCTTGTTCTTTTAACACCTTCAGAAAACAGAAAATATGAAAACACAGAGAAAAGTATCGTATATATCTTTACCATTAATTATAATGTAATTATAAAAGCATCTAAAATTACTTAGATGAATATTTGAAGTGTTAAAATTACAATTTGTACAGAGTGGATCATAATGTTCAGTGTCCTAGATTTAAACTAGAACAATTAATGCCTCTGTGATTAATATGTCTCTACCAAACAGATGTAGGGAATAAACAGAGTAGGGAAAAGAGAAAAATCTAAACAGGTAGAAGTATCATTCTCCTGAAAGAAAGGAATTAATAAAAAGCCAGTTACCTTTCCATGAGTACTCCAGAAGAACAGCAATGCACAGACTTCCAGCGGCCCAAGACACAAGACCTTAAAAGCCAGCAACAAGAACATGCAACATTTTCAGAGACAGGAGAAAGTGAACACTATTAGTTTAAAGACAAATGTGGCCATAAGAGTTTCAATGCATTAGCCTATTCATTTTTCTTAATTAATTTGATAAACTACATATTAGTAGAGGCTCAAGATTTACAAACATGGATATGTTTTAGAGTCTAGGAGAAACACCGATACTGTTTAACCTTTTTTTTTTTTTTTTTTTTTCTTAATTTAAATATCACAGAAATGAGTCCACACCGGGACTTCTCACAGCAAGTAAAGAGATCCAAAAAGTCCCATACCCATCTAGGGAATCTCTGTAGCTTCCCTAGATTCTCCATCTAGGAAATCTGTGATACACAGCTGCCATTACATCATCTGAATGCTTCACACCCATTAATGATTTCATCTTCCAACAGTCCCATCAGAAATTGGTATCTTTATGTTACAAATGGAAGTGAAAATTATAGAGAAGCTGAACCCAAAGCAAAAGCTAACCAATAAGAAATAAAGACCTAGATAAATTTAGAAGGTCTAAATATGAGACTGAATGATTCATCTCAAGCATCACCACACATGCAACAGCGGAAAAATCAATGAAGCCAAAGTAAGCAGCTGCTCCCACCTGCCACACCTTTGTAGACAACCAGCCCCTCCACTGAGACAGATGAATGAATCACAGTCCAAAAACCAGAGCCTTTAGATCACACTGGAATTATGTTATACAGCAAGGAATTCAGTCCAGTCAAGTCCTAGGCTAATGGATCTAGCAGAGACACTGTGAAACATAGGAAGAGACTTTAAAGGATCTCACATACAACTCATGACAGGGACAAGGACATACCATTCTACACCACTCTAAAGACTCATACGATAGGTTGGGAGTATGCCCTAGAAAAATTCTCATCTTCAAGCCTTTTCTGTTTTACCAGTATAACATGTCCATTAGGATAAAACTGACTACTTTTGCATTTATCCCTCTCTTTTGTATTAAAGGTGTTTAAGACTATGATCATACCACAACTTGTTGGTGTCTGTAACTTGCCTTAAGTCATAAAATTAGGCATATGCAAGAGTCTTTAAAAAACCTAAAAGAAGAGACACAAAAAAAAGAAAAAAAAAAAAAAGCATTTATGACTCCTGTCAAAAAGCTAAAGTGAAAAAAGGCAGCTTTAAAATAAATGGAAAAAAAAAATCAAATTTGCTAGTATTTCACTAGACTTTGATAAATTCAAATATGACATTTTAGTAAATGCAAATAACCTAAATGTTAAACTACATGCTTAATTTAATACTCAGAGAACAAAAATACATTTAATATGTAAATGTAAAAATAACCATTTTAACATGTTAGTAAACAGCTTAGATTGGTTCAGAAGGGGAAACTGTATTGAACTGCTAAAGGTCAGAAACATAACATACAAACACTAAATATATAACACTGTTTCCTAACTTGTTCTGTAGAGCCAAAAAGATGGGATTTTAGCCATCATGCATAGCTAAAAATTAAAATGTATACTTATTTGGCCTGATTGTTCAAACTACATTTGTAAACATCAAAAGAAAAGATATTATAAGGTAACACAAAAGAAAGACATAACAGTAGAGTGTCAAAAGTCTGAAGTTAGCAGGATTCACACAGAAAAAACCATGCTCAACTGAAAAATATCTATAGTACGACATCACTACTCTAACAGAATTTATCACATCCATCAGATCCGGACTGCCCTCTGACTGCATTTAATCAGTCCTTACAATGATGGGAAACTTACAGTCATACAACTGGATACGAGAAAAGTTAATGACTGAATTGGAAGATTAAACTTAAGTTTCATATTGAAAACATTTATTAACTCTGTTAAAACTGATAATTGTTAACTTTAATTATAACATTTCTGTTTTACCAGACATGTATTTAGAATGGAAGCTATGACATTTTTAAATAAGAATTTCTGGTTTATTTCAGTTTCAAATTTTGCAGACTGAAAGGCAAACTCTAGTATGAGTAAACTTGCCTTTCATGCACTTCACAAACTGTAGGTTTTAATAGTTGCCATGCATTTAGGTCTACTACCTGTTAGTAGACATATAAGCAAGCTTAATCATATTCAGACCTCTTACTAATCTGACATATAAAAGCAAGGGTATAGCTGATCCTACATATGAAGTACATGAATCAAATTTTTTCCCTTATTTGATTTAAGATCAAATACCAGAACAAAGATTAATTCCAGAAACAAAGTTAGAATATATTTGTTTTTTAAAAAAATATCAAGTCTCACTTTAATGGAAACATTTAATGAGTTCTTACAGCTTTTCAGGAATACAAGGTTTCATGTAAATTACTAAAAGGTTTAAGACTGAAAACTCAGACCACTGCTACAAAGTTTAAGTCTCAAAATCCTGGTTTAAACTCTATTTTATGTTTTAAGAGCAAGCATATAATAGGAGTCATTGCTATAAATCGTATTGGAAAACTTGAAAACTTTCCTGGATGGATAGGTAAAATATTACTGGGTAAAATAACAAAATCAGTAACAGCTGTAATATAAAATAAGGTATCTTTTAAAAAGAAAATATTTAAATGCTGGCACTACAGATGGGGAAAAAAGACTTGTTAAAAGTAAAGCACAGAAAATTGTAAGAAATATCAGAGAACAGAACTAATTTCTGAGTAAGAACTTTTCACTGAAAGAAGGCAACTCTAGAACAAGAAAGCCTTCTGCAGCACCTGCTACACAACTGAAGAATTACATTTAAAACTCTTTAATCCAAAGAACCAAATTTAAATATAAAAGTATCTATGCTTTTTATAGCCAGGTCTTCAAACGGATCCATACTTACCTGTACCTGGAAGGAAATAAAAATCACTCATTAAAAAATCTTCAAGTTTAACAGAGAAGACTAAACTAGAAAGACAGAAAAAAAAAAAAAAAAAAAAAAAAAAGGTCTGATTTCTTTACATGAAATCAGCCGGTATCACCTGATAAAACATGGTATCTGTGCATAACTGTAGACTTGGTTTATATTATTTGCAAAAGCTAAAAAGACTGATAAATTTTACACATTAAGAGTGATCTAAATAGACTTAGAGAATATTGTTTACTTCTAAAATTCGTAAAAATTAATCAATGCTGAAAAAAAATATTTTTTCATCCTCTTGGGCTTACAGTTTTATCCTTCAGTGAGTTAAATGTCTACTGTCTTTTTAACTATTCTTTTCTCTTTAATCTGAGCAATTTGCCACAATTCAATGCTTTGTAGGATAACTAGGTGAGAGACAAGCAGGACTCAGAGTAATCTACATAGTAACAAAACAAAAACCAAAAAATTTAAACTTCCAAATTCTATTCCACCCCCCCCTCAAAAAAAATATATATATATATGTATATAATAAAAAAAAAAATAATCAGAAAACAAGCAAAAGGAAAGAAAGAAATGAAGCATACACATTTCTCAAGTTTACTAGCAGTAGATTTTGCACAGGACTTATGTCAGTATTTCTGATGTCTGGTTGCCTCTCACAAACACTTTGCAACAAATGCTGTATTTTAGCAGCTTGTGTTGAATGTCGTACCAAAATTGGATAAATCCTGCTCCATTCTGTCTCCTAACTAGCTATGTGCTCCTGCCACTTACCTTGAATCAAATCTAATGTACTGGTTCAACAAGGTAGGCCAACTTAAATCTAACTCACTGAAGCACTGAATTGCTCTATTATAGAAACTCACTCAATTGCCTTAACATAAAGCCCCAAAAGTCATTAAACAAGGCAAACAAGAGGGAGGAAATGGGTGCAAAAGGCACCAGCTACAGGGGAAAGGAGAGAACATGCTTGCCCCTCTTAGTAACAATTTGAAGCTTTACTATGGCAAGTGAAACTCAAAGGTGCTGTCCTAGAAGGTAGTCCCACTATGGCCAAAGTCCATGCAACTTGGGGTGGTTCCTCCACTGACCCTAGCAATGGGGCAGTCATGTTCATGGTGCTGCACTTCAGGGAGCTAACAAGCTTAAAAAAAAATAGCTTCAAAAGAGCTCTTAGTTTTCGGGTGCTTCAGCTCTCTACAAAGAAGTTCACCAAGATATTATTCCACAAGTGCTGCTGCAGACCCAACAGTAAATTGCAGCAAACCTAAATCAGGTTGTCTGAAATTGCCATGGATCTGAAACCCTGACCTTCTTTAAGATTTTCCCTTAATTTGCAAACAAGGAAACATCTCATGATTTACCTCTGGCTTGGATGTGAAGCCTACAGCTTCATGCATTACCTCTCTGTTATCACGTAGAACAGATAAATAGACTTGAGTTAAAAAGAGTGCTAGGCCTGTTCCTATGACTTAAGAACATTGAGTATAGATTGCCTTTGGACTCAAGGGGAGAGCCAGTAGCTTACTTTAAGGCACAGAGTATACAGCATATTAAATAATATGCATGATATTAGTTCCATGAAAGTTCTAGGCATAGTAAATTCTACCCAGAAAAACAGCTGAAGTACCATGCAGCTTCACTTGAAACTCTCTGTCCTGAAAAGTCTTCAAAAGGAAAGAATTCAGCAAGAAAAAAACGAGGAAAAAGAATATAATTTAGGAATGGGATTTGTCCAGACAAGATAAGAGGGTGGCTATATAAGACAGAGCGAGCTGTCACTCATTTCACTACAGCTGAAATGAGAAGGTGGTCCTGCTCCTTCCTGTTTACCCTCATTCCTTTTTCTGTCTGAATACCTTCACCACTTATCTTACACTGACACAGAAATTCACCAGACACCTCTAGGAGTTGGAAGGGGAGAAGGAACAAAACTCTCCCTTCCAACAGAATTAAGATTTACCACAGAGTCTGCCTTGCTATCCCTTTAGAAGACTGTCTTCTCAAAAAACAACAACAACAAAAACACAAAAAAACAAGGTTTATAATAGAAAAAAGAAAAATCAAAATCAATGCTTAATTTTTGAAACAAACATAGAGAAATATCATATCACATTGCAAACTGTCTTTCCATATAGCATAAGCCACTTTCTATTCACTTTACCTCTTTGCAAAGTAAACAGATCAAAGTCTATCAGGATGTGAGAAAAGCATTCCTTAACGCCCTAGGCAGAATTCAAGAAAAAATTAATTATTTTGTAACAGGAAATAGGGGAATGATAATGAGCTTATGAATACCCCAGTAAAAACGACCAAACAAAAACCAACAACAACAAAAACGCACCAGGACAAAATGCTTAGGTAAAGACAGTCAGTACAACTAGATACTTCTATTGCAATAGATCTCCATCAAAAGATACTTCATGGCTTTCACACACAGGAAAAATATCTGTACACAGATTCTAAATATAGCAGTTAAGGTAATGAAAACAAAACAAAGTATCATCTTAGGCGAATGACTTCTTAAGCAAGGGAAAATGTTCTTAAATACAACCAACCCTATAAACGGTAAATAAAAATTTGAATTTAATTTGTATTAGAGCTGAATAAATTCAAGTTTGAGAACATTTTTTTCACAGTATGTACTTGATTTTACTCCAACTCTTCTCCCTAACTTTGCCCATGCAACCTTAAACACAACAGAAACACGTTCACAAGCTTTGACTGTTTGCAAAATAGAACCAACTAGCATCTTCATAAGACATACAGTCCTGAAAACTCTACTTTGTAAACTACAATGATTCTGACAAGTACAAAATAGCAATAAATAGCATAATTGATAATTTCCCTTGAAGAGAAACCCCTGCCTGAAGTTTCACAGTATCTTGTATATTTCCATTTCCAATTTCAAGAGCAGAAGGAAAATAATGTTTTTGTCCGAGTACCTCCTCTTGCCTGAGCACATTGCAATGCCACTAAAAGGGTTTGTTCTTATAAGCACTGCCTGTGGTATCTGTGAACCTGAAGAAAAATAAATAAATAAATAAAAAATCTCTATTAGGGAAGAATGAAAAGCTAAAATTGAGCTTCCCTGCAGCTAACTTGCTTGCACACACAGATTACTCAAATGTATAAATAGCCCATTGGGAGGAGGCCCAAAATCTACAAAAGTAAGCAGTGTGCTTTTATTTTATTATTGTTTTTTAAACAGAATGATTTTGCATCAGAAAATATTTTTCCCTAAAATGGAAGAATTTAAATTATCATTCTTCATAATTTTTATAATTTTATGATTCCATGAAGACCATCTATATTCAAGGCACTTTCCATTGATTTCTTTTACTTCTACATTAAAATGCAGCTTTAAATCTAAATGCATGCATAGCATGTAATATGTGATTATTATCACTTGTATTTATCCAAAGTGGCTCAATATTGTGAAAAAGAAAATACATTTGGAATTTTTCAGTAAGAATTTCAACCTCTTGTTAGCATCACTCATGACTTTCGGTTTTGTATTCTTTCAAAAGCTACAGAATTTTAAATATAGATATGTATCTTAGATACATATACATCATATATAAATACATATATGGATATATAGGTTATCCTAGAAGGAATCTGGTACACAAGTACACAGCATTTGTGCTGTTGGCCAAGCCTTTTGATATCCATAAACAAAATAGGTTAGGCTTGGAACAACTTTATTCAGACAATCTACATGTTTTTCAAATTTATCTGTATAAAATTAGATACTTAGCTACAGATTATTGAGGATCAGAAATACTTCAGAAGTCTATTTCTATCTTAAAGAGCTCTCAACACGACTGCGCTCTTCTGTTCATATTGAAATTGTTGAAGTCCATAAACTTTCAGAGTTTTATAAATATCTAAAGGATTGGGGTCTGCAAATAAGAAAACATAAAAGGACAGTGGAGAGAAATACTTTAAAAAACCCAACAACATATCAATATTATATAAATCGCCATTTTTAGCTTTTCTATTATTTCAGATTCCTTGTATTACACTTAAGAATCATTCCTGAGAAGAGATGTCTCGACTCTCATGACACATATTTAACAAAATCTTTTCATGGAAGTCCTCCGTCTGTTCTAAAATGAATGCTATTATAATTTAGATCTATATAAAGACACATGACAGACCAACTGCTGTAATGGAATTTTTAATGATACTTTTCTGGCTTACTGGGCATACTACTGTGAACTGTGGACTAACTGAAAAAGATGAAAATTCTCTAAAACTGTCTTTACATTCTAGGTAGAATTACACTATTCTGTACTGCTTTGTAAATGCTTACTTTAAGAAAAATCATATGCTGTTAGTGGCAGATGTACTACTTTATTTCAGCTATACGCTGCTTCTGTACGACAGAGGGGTGCTTGAATTGATAAAAGACTTAAGAAAAGATAATCTGTCTCTAAAAATACATTCTAAGCTTAGATATTATCTGACATTTTATTCTATATCTCAACCAACTCTATTAATTTAAGTAACCTTACTCACTGGAATTATGAAGGCAGCCCTAAAAGTACATTTAAATTAGAAAATTGGGACCAAATCTCCAAAAACCCTGCAGACTGGGTAAATAGCAAAATTTTCAGTAGTATTTTGCAGCTTACATGAACAAACAGAAGCTGAACTCTTCAAATTTTTGCTACTCAAATCAGCATGAGGCATTTTCTTTCACATGACAACCTCTAAATATCTCATCTCTGACCTAAACCTGTTTTTTCAAATATTAAAACAGAAAATGAAAACTCAAATACTCAACTGTGAAGTGCTTCATTTTCTAATGTTTGTTTAAATATTGGTAAGAAGGGTTTGTAGAAGACGGGTTGGGGAGTGGAGAAGGGCTGGAAGGTATTCTTCTTTCATATGTTCTCTTTGTTCTTTTTGTCTTTAGAGAACACTTGTTTTTAAGAGCACACAGTCAAAATCACAGAATAGCAAAGTTCTTATTCAAGTATTTCTTTTCACTGTAGATTATTTAGTCTTTTAAATCATAAAGAATCTTAATTAAACTGGTATACTTCCTTAGCATTTGGATCTTTTTGCAACTCAGGAGACTTTGGGTTAGCATCTCAACTGGTGTCAATCACACAGACCCATTTGGGTCACCAGAAATCAACTGATACGTTGTTGCATTATACATACAGGTGTGTATATATATATATAAGCCTTGAACATGTAAATGGGTATTTATATACTTAACACATGGAGAGTTCCGTTGAAGCCACTTGGCCACATGTCACCGTAACATGGACAGACTTTCAGCATAAGCCAGAGTTTTTGCTATCCTCTGTATATGAAAGACATTACTGACTTGGTTTTCAAAACAGTAGATGGAGAAGTGTATATTTAGGACTAATTCAATGCATGCTATTTTTGCTACTTAATTAAATATATATGTATCATATTTAACGTAATTCTAGCCATCCATGTTTCTATACCATTCTGTCATTCTTGCACTCACACTAGTTAGCTAATCTGTCCCTGTGTCTGCAGACCTTGTTAGGAACATTAGGCTAGTCTGGTCCCAGTAAGTCAAAAAAATTCCCATTAACTGAACAGGATCTCATTTATTTTCTTGTAAGTTCTGAAAGAAATCATCATTCTTGTAAAAACAAAAATAAAACTTTGCCCATTCCTCAATCAGTCCAGCTCATAGCTATTTATCATGCTGGAAAACCTCTGTGGCTTTGAGCTGACATACATCTGCTCCTGTACGTAGCATCTTTTGGTTCAGCCAGAAGCTGGGAGCAGTGATGTCTTCAGATGCAGTTCACACTCAGATCCCCATAGTACATAAGCTACAACCCCTTCAGAAGGTATACACATAACAGGAGTAACTTAAAATACATTGCCAATAGCATACAGCTGAGGTTACTTCCTAAGACCTCTTCCGGAACTTTAAACTGATTTTTTTTTTTTAATTATTCTAAGCCCTGTCTTGGGGAAGGGAATTTTGGGGGGGGGGGGGAGGGGGGAGGGGGAGGAAAAAAAAAGAAAAAAAAAAAGAGGAGGAGAGGAGGTAGGAAGGGAGCGGAAGGGAGGCTTAAGCATTCATGAACAATACTGTTGTTGTTGATCTCTGGAAAATACAGTGGTTTTCTGACTCCTTTGCAGGTAAAAACTAGTAAGCCTAGGAACTAAACTAGGAGTCTACGCTCCTTTGGAAACCTATGACATGGGAGTAACTCCATTGTTCTTATTTAATTTGTTCCTATGGCAGAGTGTGTTAAGGCCAAGTCTCATGTAAAGTGTTTATGCCATGCCCAAGACACATGTTGCCACATTTGTTCCTGCTTCTGAATACTGCTGTATCAGAGTACATAAAATATCAGTCTGTCTCAATTTTAAAATGCTACAAGCATCTTGCAACCCTTAGAGCTGTAACCTTATATACCTCTTACAGGTATAAGCTTAAAGGATAGCAAAACCTACTCTGATGTAAAGTCTAGTGTTATTACACTTCTGGTTGTCTTTCAATGCATTCCTGCTTTCCTGTAAGTTTCAAATTCACAACCTGATTGCTTGTGCACACGTCAGACAGAGGGATGTTTTCTTCTGTACGCCTTGAGCTCTCTTACCATTCAAGTGTTCATTTATTACTTCCCTAGCATTCCAAAAAACACCACCAAAGTTAAAGAGGCTCTTCAGAGGTTGTAGAGCTTACCCTGCAGCTTCAAGGTAGAATTAACTATATTTAAACCATTCCTAAGATGTTTGTCTACCCGATCTTGAATACCACCAGTACCAGATATTTCAGCACCTCTCCAGGAATTTTGTACTAATAATTCATTATTCTACCCCTTAGAAATCTTTCGTAATGTCTATTCTAAATGTAATTTAAGTTCATTACCTCTTGCACTCTTTGTAATAGACCTAGAGAATTTTTTTCACCTTTTATGCTTCTGTAGTCTTTTCACAACAGATTTGTTTTATGTAGACTTAACCACCCCAATTTTATCACCTAAGAAAAAAATGAACAAAAGATAAGAAAACATAGCAAGACTACTATACTTAGAAAGAAAAAAGTAGATCCCATTCTGGACCTACTATCTTTATCTGTGATCATACACAATAAAACATTTTAACAATGGTCATTTATCATGTTCCTCAAGAGAACCAATAAAATGCAATGAATACACATCCTCTGATGTTGCACAGATACAAAATGTATAGTTTGTTTACAAACTAATATTACTGAATGTAAAATGAAGCAACATTTTAAAAAAATATATTGGTAAAAGTCCAAAGTTTACATTTTCTAAAATATTAACTTCGTGTTTTATTTACAGACCAGCTTTCAAACGATTATTGGCATTTTAAGATAATTGCTTAACCTGATGGGTACATGTATAAAATGAAACTGTAAAACAAACAAACAAAAACAATGAGCAAAGTTTCATATAACAGTTCCAAAAACGCTATTTTCCATTTCTATGTAGAAAAGCAAAATGTGATCTACCACGCAGTAACTTACCAGAACCTGGTCTAACACTTCAACACGCTATAGGTTTCGCAAATGACCAATGTTATCCAACCACGTGCCCAAGAGTGCATTGTTTGCCCATTCCAACTTCAAATGAAGTGTTGACAACAGTTGTAATATTTACAAATTTAAAATAAAGGCTCAAAATCCCTTTGGATCACATTATCACTGTTATTGTGTCTTCTCTTGTTGACTACACATAGCAGACTGCAATCCAAAGACTACGTATTTTGCTGACTCTGTGAGTTAACGGTTAAATTAGCAGCATCTACCTCAGCTCGTCTGGAAAAAAAAAAAACAAACAAAAAAAAAACAAAAAACAGGCAACTCTAAGTAACAGACTAATAGTGAACACTGATTCTGAACCAGTTATGACTGAAATCACCCACTGAAGTCTCCCTCTCGCTGAGAGGTGGCGTGCCAGAGGGTGGAAGCTTTGAACCTTAGCAGGACCTATTAGCTGGTGTGACAAGATATAAAAACCCAGTCTGAACATTGCCGCCGGGTATGCGATAGCCCATGGCTGTGCTCTGAAACTCTGGAGGTCTGGCAGTGAATCCCAGTCACTCACCAGTGCACCTAATTCTCCTGTGCTGCCAGAAATACTCCTTTGCCTTAACTGTGCTAGGTTAGGTGAAGTGAAAGCTGCATAATAAAAACTACAGCCTCAGGCTGTATTAGCTTTAACTCGTTTCTATGGGCCCGAGTAAGGAGAGTATCTCCTTCTCCATGATGCACTCTTTTTCCTTTGTGGCTCCGTCCCATCTCCTGGGGCCATTTCTAAAATGAACATAGAAACAAACGAGTCAGACTCTTTTTCCCCACAGCAGAAAGGACTAGTGAGTGCAGTGACCCTTCTTCTTTGCCAGCCTGGACCACTGTGAATAATGCCATTTTTTCAGGAAAGCAAGTACTTCCTAGTCCATAAAACTTGCCACCTCAACTAAAATGAGAGGATATTTGAGGGAGTGGAATAAGAAGCAATTTTGATTTGATCACAGCCCTCCAGTACACTCTATGGTACCAACCTCTAGCACCTACCTTTGGTGAAAAAAGGAGGAATTAAAGAACCTAGGGAACCAACGGTTGTTTCTCAAAAACTGTAGGTATAGCACCTTCAAAGCTATGAAAAACAAGTATTTCCTTTCCATGTTTGTTATGTTCTGAGATCTCGGCATTTTAAAACATAACTCACTGATTTGGATGTCTATACCATATGCAGTATTCCATACTGGATGAAACAAAGCATCAGCCACTGACGATCCTTCTTTTATAGAGAACTTGATCATACTCTTAAATTAAATCAGGTATTAGTGCATTGTACTGCTAACGACAACAAAACTATTTTATATTCTAAGAATACCCATCTCGGAAATATTTGAAAATACCTAACCAAGCAATTCTTTGTGTTCCTATGTAGCATTCAAATCCTCTAAAAATAGTTGTGTTTTTTTTTTTTTTTGGAAAAGATAATTATCAGTCTAAATGTATACCAACAATAGATTTTGTTCAATTTCTTATATTATTTCTGATAAATTTTCTGTGTTTTTTTTTTTTTTTTTTAACTACAAGCTATAGTTTCTAATTGCTGCTCTGCTTCAGCAGCCATAGCTGCTGCCTGTAATTGTTCTGTTTCACTCTGGATGGAATTGGCTGTAGTAACTTGTTTTCTTTCACTGTGCATATTGTTCTCGTGCCTTTTTAGATCAGATGCTTTAGCAAATGCTTTAGTGCAGGAACTGCAGACAAAAGGTTTCTCTCCTCGGTGTCTTCTTTCATGGTCTTTGAGGTGGGACTTGTGCTTGAAAGCTTTATCACACATATGGCATGCAAATGGCCTCTCGTTACTGTGAACTCTTTCATGCTTTTTTAAATCTGGTGCCCGAATAAAAGACTTTCCACATACCTCGCAACTGTAAGGCTTGTAACCTGTGTGTATTTTCAGATGCTCTTTCAAATGAGCTTGTGTGGTAAAGCCCTTTGTACACATTTCACAAACAAATGGTCTATCAGCAGTGTGTAGCTTTTCATGTTTTCTCAGTCGTGCTTCATCAGAAAAGGTCTTACCACAAGCCTGACATACAATGTGTTCCCTGTGACCATAAAGCAAATATTCAAACTTCATATCACCAGCTGCTGTCGTCCAGCCTGGTGTCTGTTCATCTTTCACCTCACTTATGCCATCATTAAATGTCAAAGCCTGAGGGGTTTGGGATCCTAAGTCTTTTGATTCGGTTGTTTCCATGGGCTCTACCTCTTGGCCATAGCAATTTACTTTTCGAACCTCTTCACTTCCCAGCTCTTTCAGAATCGCCTCCTGAACTCTCAGGGTAGTGGTAGGTGATTTTCCATCTTCCTGACTGGGGGGAGTTCCTTCCACTGTCACATCGGATGGACTGTCATCGTGATCTCCAATCTCTTCCACCTCATCGTCTTGGGTATCGTTAGGTTCCCCAATAGGACGGTTTATTTTTAGACAGTACTTGTTCTTGGACTGCGTGTTTTCTTCGGGACTAGATACATCACGCTTCTGAGTGCAGAGTTTATCTAGAAAGCGAATACCAAGAATCTGGCCTGAAGACATCATCAAATTTACATCCTCTTTCTTAACAGAAATCTTTGCAGTGTACATGTAATTGAGAACCTCCTCAAAAATATCAGAACGAAGAAAATCTATTTCTATTACTGATGAACTATCGACTTCTAGTTTTTTGAAAAGCTTTTTGAAGTAGGTACTGCAGGCAGCAAGCACACACCTATGTGCTCTGAACTTAACATCTTCAACCACAATAGCTATGTCACAGAATTCTCCTTCCAAACGTTGTTCGTTTAATGTTTTCAGGAACACAGTTTTGTGATCATCATCATTGTACTTAATGGTTTCAGACATACTGATGAAAAACTCCTGTAAAATAACAAGGAAAGGTTTTGTAATAAAGTAGTTTAAACCATAAAATCCCGACAGCTGATGCCATTTACACTCCAAAAGAATTGCCAGCTAAATTTTTTAACTTAACAGAACCAGGAAAAGCTTTTCAGAGTAAAAAAACATTACTATTAAACCTCTTTTAAATTTTTGAATATATGAAGAATATTGTAAATATAAATAAGTAACTGCAAATACAAAAATCTCTCCCTATATTACACACCTTATAGGACCCATAGTTACTTATAGAGGATACTTTTTGCATTAATAATTTATTCAGATATTAATTCACTCATCCACAATTGAAAACTTTCTCTGTGAAGCTGTGATTCCTTGTAAATGTGTGATCCAACTGCAGGCGAAGTCATTCTTGTAACTAAAACTTCATACTGAAAACGGTATAGGAAAAACTCTAAACGTGTCAGCACAGCAAAATAAAATGTGAAATACGGAATATACCTCCTGCCTTATAATAACCAAGTATACCTCATGCCTTACCATGAACAATGCAGGAAATTTTCTGAACAAATGGTTATTAAATATTTGACAGATGATTAACCCTTACAATGGCCCACCTTCAGCCTGAAAGAGAGAAAGATAGAAACATTTTAAGAAATGATAAAATATATTCCATAAGTTATTTTAAATTAGCGCGTTAAAACACAGTATTTTCCATTATTTACAATGATCCTGTATACACTTAAAATGCCCTGTTTTTCAGATTGATCCTACCAGTGACAGTGTGTAAATTGATCTGACAGTACTGGTGTCATGAACTAGGCATTTACTTTCCTCTGGCTTCTACGTTTCCCTGACTCTGCTTTCTTGCTACTTACTTTGGACTGGAGCTGAAAGACAGAAAAACTTCTACAGGAATCAACACAGTTAAACTATTAAGCCATCAGAAAGACTAAGTGACTGAATTCTGCCGAATTACTGAGCTGACCAAGCCCAGGAGAGAGTGGCAAGCAGACAAAGCAGCTCAAAGGACGGCATGTTGGGCTGCAGATGGATGAATAGAGATGGATGCAGAGAGACCACGGACACCAGATCTTCAAAGAAACAATGGAGATACTTGAATGGCAGAGGGATAGTGAAAAATACAGAGTTTCCATCATTCAATCCCAGTCTCCCACTGGCAGCCACTTGTGGTAGGGACAGGAAACGCACTGTAGAGGAGGGTAATCTAACAGTTGGTTCGAACACCTCCCTCCTTCACCTCACCTGCAGCTACAGGGCGCTCGGCTCCTAAACTCCCACTTATCCTCATTTTTCTTTGACCACGCGTGAAACGGAAGCAGCTGGCAGGTACGCAGCTGCCGCGTTTTAACACAGCGTGGAAACAGCCAGCACCTTACAAATGTGTTTGCGGGCCTGGCATTGCTGCACGTGGTGCCACCGACAAGAAAACAAGTCAAAAAAAAAAAAAAAAAAGAGGAAAACCAAAATTATTTTCGTTGTCCTATGTAACCAGATGCTGAGATAGCCGGGAAGGAAGTGTACTGGTATTTGAAATACACAAAACCAAGAAACCTTGTGTGTGTTTTCCTGGGCTCCGCCGCCCCAGGAGGCGGCATTAACCCCGCACCGACGCGGGCAGGACCAGTGGCTATCCCAACGGGGTCTGCTGGGAGCTCGCTGCCGGCCGGGTGAGGCACGGCTTCCTTTCTGAACCAGCAGCAGCGTCAGCGTTAACAACCGGGCAGCGATCCCACCCTGCGTTGTGAAACGTGCAACTTCGCCGCGGGTCTGCTGAGTCCGATGAGCCACACGCGTAAGGCCGCGCTGCGGGGCCCGGAGCTAAGCGGCGGGGCCACCCTCCGCCTGCCTTCCTCCCCCTTCAGCCGCGCCGGGCGCTCCGTGCGGCCCATCGGCGCGGCGCCGTGCCCGTGCCCGCCCGCTCCGCGCACCCGCCGCCGAGGACGCGGCGCGGGCGGGTTCCCGACGGGGCCCATCCCTCACAGGAACCCGCGGCAGGAAGGCGCCGCCCGCGCTCCCGGCCTCCCCCCCCTACCCCCCCCC